>NC_081182.1:147738581-148104640 GCF_029867415.1 Vicia villosa
ATGCTTTCTTCTTGGAAGATTCGTCTTCTAAAGAGAGACCTTGGAACTGAGTTCCTTCCACATCATCAGCACCAATGAAAGAGAAATTGGATAAATGGCTCACCATCAAGGCTTGTTCTCCACTTATTGTTACCAACTTTCCATTTGTTACAAATTTTAACTTTTGATGGAGCGTAGAAGTTACTGCCCCTGCTTCATGGATCCATGGTCGTCCTAACAAACAGCTATAAGCAGCTTGAATGTCCATGACCTGGAAGGTGATTTGAAATGTATGTGGACCAATTGTCATGGGAAGGTTGACTTCTCCGATAACAGATTTTCGCGATCCATCAAATGCTTTGACTACTACACCACTGAACTTCATAGGCATTCCTTGGTAAGACAAGCGAGCAAGAGTCGTCTTTGGCATCACATTCAAGGAAGATCCGGTGTCTACCAACACATTGGACAAAGAGTCTGACTGACAGTTCATAGAAATGTGCAAAGCAAGATTGTGATTTCTACCCTCCTCGGGGAGTTCTTCATCACAGAAGCTTAAATTGTTGCAAGCTGTTATGTTGGCTATTATCCCATCAAAGTGGTCAACAGTCACATCATGATCTACAAAAGCTTGATCCAAGACCTTCATCAGGGCTTCCCTGTGGGCTTCTGAGTTTAAAAGCAATGAAAGTATTGAGATCTTTGAAGGAGTCTGCATAAGCTGATCCACAATCTTGTATTCACTTCTTTTGATAAGTTTCAAAATTTCATCAAAGTCAGGATTCACATTGGTTCCAATGGATTGACCAACATCAGTGTTTGTATTACTGACAGGAGTCTCCACAGGATTCCCTACTGGTGTATTTACAGGATTTTGCCCAGTTGCAGGAGTAACAGGCTGCTTTGGAGGTAGTGGAGTATATACACGTCCACTTCTTGTTACTCGACTCACATCAGCGATGTTCACGACAGATGAAAGAGTAGGTAAAGGAACTTCTTGTCCATTCTTTATCATTGTAGCATTGTAATTGTATGGAACTGCCTTGTCAGAGTCATAAGGAACAGGTCCAGGTAGACAAATGATCAAAGGAGCAGTAGGAACCTTCGGCTTGTTGTAAGTAACTTCCATGCGCTCAGGCATGTTGAAATGAGGAACGATGACGTTAACTGTAGGCATTTCCGAGTTGATATCTGAGACTAAAAGCTCATGCGGATAACATCCTATCATGTTAACTTCATTTTCATCCCTATTTCTGTAGATCTGAATAGTACCATTATCCAACAGTACTTGGAGATCTCTTCTCACAATCGAACATCCGTGAGGATCTACACAACATATGCTACAGGAACCATAGTGATGCTGGCGAAAATTCGGCCCTCGACAGAGAGTGGCGTGCATTTGTACCAAATCTGCTCTTGAGAAATTGATATTATAGACTCGGTACGGACCAGGACATCCATACACCATGTTTACAACATGCCCTCCATGATTGGGCAACGGATTTGCTTGCACATTTGGATTCAAATTTCTGAATGAGAGGAGATTAGATTTAACCAACCTCTGAACTTCATATTTCAAAGCTATGCAATGCTCAAGATCATGGCCAGGCGCTCCTTGATGATAAGGGCATGAGACCTCAGCTTTGTACCACCATGGGAGTTTCTCAGGTACTGGTGGTGGTGCTCTAGTTTGAACGAGACCTTTTTCAACCAAGGCAGGATACAATTCTGTGTAGGTCATTGGAATCGGATCGAACTGTGGAGCTCTTTACACACGATTCTGATTATTGTTAAACTGCTGAGCCTGTGGTCGAGGCTGTTGTTGTTGAAACTGCGGAGTAAACCCCGGATTCGGTGCGGTATTAACGACTGGCGCAATAGCAGCAATCTGTCGTTGATGATTGACATTTCCTCTTGGCCTCCCTTGGGATACCATGTCAACACTTTGTTCCTTCTTCTTTGGGAAACCACTTCCGAACTTTTTGGTTCCGCTTGAAGATCCACCTTCTTTAGTTAGACTCCGGTTCGGACTCCTTCTTCTAGACGCATCCCCATGTTTACCATTTCGGTGAAATCACTTGGAGCACTAGCAATCATGCGTTCATAATAAAACAGACTGAGAGTATTCAAGAAGATCTTTGTCATCTCTTTCTCTTTTAACGGTGGATTAATCTGAGCAGCAGTTTCTCTCCATCGTTGGGCATATTCTTTGAAAGCTTCATGGTCTTTCTGAGCCATGGATCGAAGTTGATCTCCGTCCGGAGCCATATCCGAGTTATACTTGTATTGTCGGACAAAGGCCTCACCTAGGTCATTGAATGTTCGAATATTAGTGCTATCCAAGCCCGTGTACCACTTCAGTGCGGCACCAGTCAAACTGTCTTGAAAGTAATGGATAAGCAACTGATGATTATCTGCATAAGTAGACATCTTTCTGGCATACATCACAAGATGGCTTTGCGGACAAGAACTACCTTTGTACTTCTCGAAGTCTGGGACCTTGAATTTAGCAGGTATTTGTACACTGGGAACCAAACATAGTTCCTGGGCATTCTTTCCAAACAAATCTTTGCCACGAATAGCTTTGACTTCCAGCTGAATCTTGTTGAACTGTTCTTGGAGATCTTCCACAAGACTTCGCTGATTTGTGCTATCACCCTGATCATGATAAATCTCATTGTCTCCGTAAGGAACAGTGTGAACCATAGGAGTCGGAACCGTCATAGTGGGTTGAGAAAGTGCCATAGTGACTTGAGAAAAAGTTACCCCCTGATTTGGAGTGAACTGTGAACTTTGTGCAGCAGGCGCTTCAGTTGTAGCTGTTTGAACCCCAGAGAAATTATGGCGGAATCCTGTACCAAAGCTAAAAGGCGGGCCCCAACCTTCTGGCATGGAGAAAGATGGAATACCGAATGCAACTGTAGAAACTGGAGTAGTGACTTCAGATGTTACTGTTGCTTGACTGTTAGGTGGCGGCGGCTGATTCTGTGCGGCCATCAAGGAGTCAACCAGAGTCGTGAGACTTTCCAACTTTTCCTGAAGGGTGGTCACTGTACCACGAAGCTCAATATTCTCTTGTTCAGAGTGTTCCATTACTCTTCTTCTGCTTGAACGAGTATTGTATCTGTGATCTGATTGCGAGCGCGGTCGAGAAACTTTGAGACGCGACAGCTTGACGATCTATTGGAGAAAGATCCAAAAGATGAGACTCTATACAACAGACTCGATATGCAGAATGATGTATGCAAAAAGAAATTTTATGATTTTTCCAAACATTTTAAAGATTATTTCCTTGCAAACATTTGAACACAAACAAATCTTTTATTCATTCATTTTTTTTCATTTATTTATTTTTTATTGCAATAATGGGAAATGTTACAACATTGGAGCGTAGCTCCTTACAAAAGCAAATGATAAATAAAAAGCTAAACAAATCTAAGCATCTTCATTAGACGAAGAACCAAATGCATTGTGCAGCTTGAGCTTCATGATTTCTTTCCCATAGTGAGCTTTCAATTCGGCCTTTTCAGCTCTCAGCTTGTTAACAGTATTCTTCCAATCATCAGGAGTCGGGGCGTTGCTTGTCGAGCCTTCCAGATTTTTCTTGCTTTCTTTGATGTACCTCTTGATTGCAGCGTCTTTCTGACGAATCTTCTCATCTTTACTCATGAGCCATCCATCTTGATAATAGAGAGTTTCTTCGTGATCTTTCACTCTTTTCTTCAACTTTCTATTTTCCACCTCAGTGCTACGAAACTTTTCTTCCCAAGCATCTTTTTCTGTCCTCATTTTAGCCAAAGTGTCTTGGTATTCCGCTATAGTGGGAATGTTGGGTCGTTGAGATACTGCAGGAAACATGGGTTTTTCATAAGCATAAGGCATTTGGAACTCTTTTGCTCTTTTCTTTACCCAGCAGGTGTAGGCGTCCATGGCAATGCAATTTCTTTCCTCACCTTTTTCTTTCCATCGGACGTCGTACCAAGCTCTCATCAATCTTGCTTTCAACTTTTTAGGATTATCCCCTTCTCGGTAAAAGTATCCTTCCACTGAGGGACCAGCAGGTTTAACTAAATTTGCATACCCGAGTTGTCGTCGGGCTAGGACCGGATTGTAGTTAATTCCTCCTTGTGTACCAATGAGGGGTACGTTGGCGAACTCTCCACAACTATCAATGGTTTCTGTACCACAGCGAGCCAAGGTATACCAACGAATATCATTATTAGTAAGAGACATAAGTCTTCGAGGCCAACGTAAACCTTCTCGGTTTTCCGTGAAAATAGGAGACTCAGGTAAGTGTGAAACAATCCATTTGAACAACAAAGGTGCACAACATACAATGATTCCACCGCCTTGGCGATTCCTATGATGGACAGAGAAATACATGTCACCAAGTAAAGTCGGAACAAGATTTCCAATCAGAAAGATCTTTATGGCATTGATATCAACAAAGTTGTCGACATTGGGAAACAGAACCAACCCATAGATGAGCAAGGCTAGTATAGCTTCAAAAGCTATCATGCTACCAGTTTCGATGAAATCAAAGGCTTTCTTTATCAGGAAGTGTGAGGTTAAACCCGGGAGGTTTCCTTTGGTAGTCCAATTACTCTCTACTTCAGACTTTTTCAAATGGGTACTTGCTGCAATGACGTGTGACTTAGGAATGGCTTCCAAACCATTGAAGGGTATTTTGTCAGACACAGGGATACCCAAAAGATTGGCATATTCTTCCAAGGTCGGTACCAACTGGTAGTCTGGAAAGGTAAAACACCGGTAGACGAGATCATAGAACTGAACCAGAGTTTTGAGAAGTCCTTCATCAACATGAGTGTTCAGGATAGGCAAAAGCTTTCCATAACTTTTCCTAAAATTAGAAGGATCTTGTACAGAAGATGCTAACTCTATCAGTCTTTCTACATCAGGCGTTTTGAAACCGTACTTTTTGGTATACCTTTTTTCCATAACTTAATCCTATAATGTTTGCAAAGAAAATTCTCTAAATTTTTTTTGGAAAAATCATGTTTTTATGGAAAAAGATGGGTTTTCTAATGAATGTATGCATGCGTGGATGCATGGATGCCACATATTCAAACATGGTAAAGCAAACATGGTAGTTCAAACATGGTAACATGGTACTACAAACATGGTAACGCAAACATGGTAACGCATAAGTTCAACGGTCCAGCGTCACGAGCATGAGGTCAGAGAACCAAAAATGGGATAGTTCTAGTTAATCACCTGCACAACATGTTCTACTGATACGTCAGAGTCTACATTTTTCTTTCGGATATTACCGGCCTTCCACAATTAAACTCATGAGCCAGTAATATTCTCAAGAAAAACTCGTCTGAGTGTGGTTCTCCGCATGACAACTAATCCAAGTCTTCACCTGAATAGTTTCTGCACCACAACCTAATAAGGCCAGGATGGGTTGGGGTTCTACGGCCAACTCAGCTTCTACAGTTCAATGAAAGTAATAATGTCTTCGCTACGAAACATGCTAAACATATATTACCAACAAGGAACCTCCACTGAGCGGAAGGATTCTCACGTGCGCCTGCACATGACTATACCCTCCACCTAATTTCTTATGTGTACTTAATCCGGGTTAGGATTTGTCCATAATGTATCACTTGTAACAGAACTACGCAAGTAACAGAACCAGAACCACACATATAACAAAAAATGAAATGAAAAATAAAATAAATAGAAATAACCCTTCCTTTGGAAACAATAAAAAGATGGTCCCCAGTGAAGTCGCCATTTTTCTGTCGCGGGCGAAAAATCGTTTTGTTCCTCTTTTTTGTGGGATGAGACACCTGATGCCTTCTTTGGGCTCGAGTGCTCATAAAAAATGATTTTTCTTTGTTTCGACCAAACTTTTTATTATTTCCAAAGGAGGAAAAGGAAAAAAGCTGCAATAACCTAAAAAGTGGGGGGAGATCTTGGGTAAGAGGGTTGGTTATACGAAGGGAAGGTATTAGCACCCAACGTATCTATAGTACTCTATAGGTTTCTTTGCTTTGTTTTTCATTCCATGTTATTGAGAGGTTCTTGTGAAATAGGTGGGACCTAAGGTGTTTGTTTGATTATGCTCGCAAAGATCATCGCGATCCTCTGCATACATATCCCTTAAAGGGAATCAGAGCATCTGTAGCTCGGGGTCTACGGGTGCTAAGGTTTGAATGGTTTTTTTTGTTTTGTTTTGCTCGCCAAGGATCGACCTTGTGCCTACGTATTCTCAAAGGGATGTTGAGAAAGTCAGAGCAATCGTAGTTCCCACTTATGCTAGTGGAAGCAAAGGAAAATAGACAAATGTCGTCTAAATGCTAGATGTATCTAATCTATATCATCACATACATCTGTTCGATTTTTGTTTGTTTAACCAGCCTTGTGGCAAAAACTTTCAACGAAGTCAGCCTTGTGACAAAAAGTTTTGATTAATCAGCCAGCCTTGTGGCAAAAGTTTCAATGAAGTCAGCCTTGTGACAAAAACTTTGATTAATCTGCCAGTATGGTGGCAAAACGGTTTGATTGATTAGCCAGCCTTGTGGCAAAAAGAAGTTTGATTGATTAGCCAGCCTTGTGGCAAAAAAGTTTGATTTTGATTGATTGATTGTTTGTGATGATATAGAAGAGATACTCCTAGCATAGAGATGAAAAATGTCTAATCTCCTAGGGTATTTGATTTGGATATTGGGGATGCTTATAAGAAGCCCGTGGGTCCTTGTACGAAGCCCAAGAGGAGGCTATCCGAGGGTCCTTGCGTTGTAAGCCCAAGAGGAGGCTATGGGAGGGACAATCCAGGGTCCTTGCATTGTAAGCCCAAGAGGAGGCTATGGGAGGGTCACTCGTTTGTACAAAGCCCAAGGGGAGGCATGGTATAGTTGGTTTGAGCTCTTAGAGCGATTTCACCGGGAAACCATACTCTATGTCCTAACCTAAACTAGTGGAGATTCTTTGCACGAAGCCCAATAGGAGGCTATGGGGAACCTAGTGTTGCACTAAGTTGAACAATTATATAACACAATCACACATATGAACAAGTACAAACAAATATGCACAAGTACATGAACAAATATGAACAGTTATATGAACAGTTATATATGACAAAGTGTGTGTATATAATGGAGTTTATGAAGGAAATATACCTGTAAGCATGATCCATTTGCATACACGGGGGCTCGGGACTCATACTCGGGGAGAGGCCCATTTGAGTTTATTCAAAAGCTATGTAAACAGGTATTCACAAAGGGCTTGGGACTTATACCTACATGGAGGCCCATGGTATTTTTGGGAAGATTTTAAAGAAAACCTTCATTTTTTGATTTGTTATTAAAAGTTAAAAAAACAAATTGATCGAGATATGTACAAAAAAATGTATGTACAAAAGGGTGTACAATGAAATACCTAATTTCATGTACAGGAATGGGACTTATACCTATGTGGAGGCCCATGTTTTATTTTATAAAACATGGTGGATGGTTTTGTCTCCACAAGGGTTTGAACCCACGCACCCACGCTTGCTAACCAAAACATGGACCAACTGAGCCACGCTTGTGGCTTGTTTATAATACGCTTCCAATGCATTATATTTTAAAACAAATATTTGAATTCTTTGAACGAAAAAACGCGCCAAGAACACAACCCTAACTGAATTTTGAAATTCTTCAAATCTGTGTTGTTTTGATTGATCAAAGGGTCTATCTCACTCGGTTTTGGACGAGGAACATGATGATGACCTTTAATTTCATTTATTTTTGCTCTAAGGTTATCAATTTTCACATGAACATGAAGAACCCTAAAACTGAATTTGATCGTGAAATGATGTATGTGCAAGTTATGATGCAATTGATTGAGGGTTAATGATCCCCATGTGTGCAGAAACAAGATGGTATATCAATATTTCATTTATGATGCGTGCATGATAGAGTTTGAAGTTCATGAGACTTACCTTCAAAAACGGCCAAAGTGGAGATTGAATTCTTCAGTAGAGGTGTTACAGAAGTTGTTGCTCGATCTGAACAGCTTCAATGATGATTATAGAACATGTCTGGATGCTTGGAGTGGATTAAAAACATCTGGATCATTCCATGGAACCCGATCTGCAGTAGAACCAAGTGTGAATCGAGCCTGATGATTCTGAAGTTTTTGATTGATGATGAGTGTTGGGATAGTTCATATGTGACATATATGAGGTGTTGGAAGTGTTAGTTTGGACAGAAATGATCTTGAATGGATTTTGGCATGATAAGGCTCAATTTTGGTTCATGTGGAAGTGAGGTAGTGATTCTGAGATTTGAGTGTTTTTGGGGTGTGTGGATGGATCAAACACATCACATATGATGTTTAGAAGTTGTTAGAAACATCACTTTGGCCAGAAATTCAAAGGTTTGGAGGTTGAGTTTTCTACCTCTTTGAAAACTATGAAACTTGCAATTCAAGAAAGAAGAGAGAAAACCTATAATTGTGAGGTTTTGGTGTGAATTGAAGAGTGATTTGCACCTCTATTTATAGGCCAAGAGTTCTGAACTCAGACCTTTGCAAGTTGATCAAGAATTGGTGATTTGGCTTAAGAGATAAAAAGGAATCTTTTACATTTAATGCAAAATGGTTAAAGTGACCAAACCATGGTTAAAACTCTAGCTTCTTATCCTCTTCCATTCTGATCTTCTAATCAGAAAATATCTCTCAATTATTGCTTCTATGCATCATTGCTTGAATTATAGGTCATGTAGTCTTGAAACTTAGTGAAAAATGGTGAGAATTCAAGTGAAAAAGTTCACTAATGTCAAAATTCAAAACCATAGCTACACTTCATATTTTTTCATGCTCTTGGACATTTTGGAAAGCTCATATTACACACTTCAAAACCCTAGTTGAAAGTTTCTTCAAGATCCTTAAGGAAGTGGGTGAAAAAGATCCATGAACTTTGAAGAAAATGAAGTTTTAAGTGAAGTTTTCAAAAGATACCAACTTTGAAGCTCCATATCTCTTAAATGGTTGATCTTATGAAAAAAAATTATATGTGACAAAGTTGTTCATTGGATCAAAATCTACAACTTTCATGTTGGAAGTTTTTTTCAGTTTGTAGGTGAAATTTTGAGAAATTCCCTTCCAAAGTTTGGAAAAAACCATGAAAAACACTTAGAAATTTTTCTAAGTATGGAAAGTCAAACTTTTGACTTTTTGATTCTTGATTGATTTTCTTGATTTTTCTTGATCAAATGACTTCTCATATCATATATTGATGATTTAAAACTTCAAAAGTCATGGTTGACCAAAATTCCCCAAAAGTCAATGGTGATCTTGTACAGTTGACTTTTTCAGACGAATCGCGTTTCTGGAGATTTCAAATGAAACAGGCTATCCTCACCAAATGAATGGTATGAATGGATCACATTGAAGCATTAGAGGTTATTGAGCCATGGTTTGAGTTGTGGCACCATGTCCTGATTAAAAGGTCAGTTGTTCAGTGAATTAGGTCAAAACCCTAATTGTCGACCTGATGAAATTGATGACTGTGGATCTTGAATTGAGATACAATTTCCATTGTATGTTGTCATAGGGATTATTTGAGGATGATTGAAACCTTTGATTGACTTCCTGGGGGTTTTTAGGGTTTCCCAAATGTGATCCCTGATTTTAGTCCCTGATAGTTCAAAACCCTAATCTGATGATTTGAAATTTCTCTGTTGATCAATCCTTGTGTAGGAGATGTTATAAGCCAATGGATTAAATCAAAATGATGTTCTTGGGGTCTTGAAGTCATGTCCCAAGCTATTAGGTCACATTCTGAGCAAAAGTCAAGAGTAGGCTGTCTTCAGTCAAAACCCTAGTTTGGTCGATTCAAAGCTGTTGAGCTTGTTGAAGTGAATCTCTGAGGACCAAATGTTGATTGTTGATGAAGATGATTCATTTGAGATGAAGGGAGAACAAAACCCTAATTGATTGTTACTTGTACTGATGAGTGATTTCTTGATTAAACCCTGCTGAGTCACAAGTAGCAAACACAAGCTATGCAATTTGTTAGAGATGCAAATGATGCATATGCAATGATATGAGGTGGTATCTTAGGTCAAAAATTGGGGTATGACAATAATTTCAATATTTTGCATAATTAATTGGTATATATTTATATATTTGCTTTTTAATTATTCTAACCAATCAAAAAATCATAAAAAAATTGTTCTTTATGTTAAATATTGTTTATATATTATAAACTAATTTTGTACATATTTAGGATAATTTTCTCTTTAAGTTTTAATTATTTGTATAATTATTTGTATAATTATGTATTAATTAGCTTAATCAATTTCAAATCAATTTCAAATCAATTTCAAAAATTCCAAAAAAATTAGTTTTGTTTTAAAATTAATTGACAAATATTTTGTACATATTTTGTACTTAATTTTTAGGTTTAAAATTTATTTTCATCTTTTCCCTCATTTTATTTTAATTAATCATGCATTAATCATAATTAAAATAAATCATAAAAAATTCAAAAACATGCCTTTTATTTTTCTTGCAATTTAAATTCCTAGATAAATGTATAGGATGTCAAATTCATGTAAATAGACTAGTTTACATTTCCTGCACAATCGATGTAATAGCATAGATTTACTTTCCGCACTTTACATTTCCGCATTTTAATTTCCAGCAAATATAAACTGCGTGTATGTCAAAGATAAAATTGAACCGTTAGATCACTAACTTCAAAGATAAAATATCTGAATACAAACACAATCACACTTGCACCTCTTAAGGTAATCCCTTCTCATTCTTTTCAAAATCAAAGTCAAAATTCTACTGTTTCGAGTACAAAATCGAACCTTTTGTTTGTATCCGGTGAAAGGATAGATTTTTAAAGGAAATAAGGATAAAGACCTTACAACTCAGGGTAGACCTCCTAGTTTGCTTGCTCAAATCAAAACAAGCAAAATTCTCATACACTGTTGTTTTTCAAAACAAAACTTTCCAAAAAGACAATACTTTGTATACATCCAAACACGGATCATTACAAAGTTAACGTTCTTTTCAAAACATCTTTCGAAAGATAAACAAACATTTTGTATACATCCATACAAGGATCATTACAAAATTCAATTTACAAAGGTATTTGAAACCACATATGAGCATTCTAAAGCAATTGAAAAGTAATCGAAAAACAAGTGAGCTAAGCAAACTTAAGAGCCCATGGATAACCATGGATACAAAGGGTGCTAACACCTTCCCTTTGTATAACCTACCCCCTTACCCAGAATTTCTTAAAGGTCTTTTTTCTGTTTCTTTTATAAACCTTTCCTTAATTGGATAAAATAAAAGGTCGGTGGCGACTCTGTGAATTTTCAAAAAAATGCGAAAGCATTAAGCGATAAAAAAGAGTCAGTTCACGTATCTCTCCCGCTCAGAGGTATGGCCCGAAAAAAAAGGAGGTCCACAGAACTGGCGACTCTGCTGGGGAGTCACTTTCAAAAAACAAAATGTTTTCAAAAGGGGTTACCTTAAGAGAATAGATTACTTCGATGTTTTCAATTGTTTGACTTGATTGCTCTATTTTTCAAAGGTTTGTTTGGGTATTTTGCTTGTGTGAAAGATTCTAACCCGAATCTCGAGATACCTTAAGTATATGACAATAGACCAAGGAAACTGTACGGCATGTACCGATACGGTTGATCTGGTAGTCATCGTTAGTGCGATACTTTGGTTTATACTGATGTCCCTTGAAAACGATCAAGGAGTATATTAGGCTTCCGAAATGTCATTAAACACTAATTTGTCTTAGGACCTTTTTAGTTGAACTTGACTTATGGCCTATTAAGTGGCTAGCTTTGAAATTGATCGAAGTTAGTTATCCTCGAGGAATATTTTGATCGGCCGCTCGAGCGCCGTATTGAGATGTTACTTCCAAGGATCATAGAACCCGAATACTATTCTAGGACAGGTTTTAACCAACTCAACTTCAGTGGGGAGGGTATCACCTATCAGCTTCATGCAAGCCTTTAAACCTAAGGCTATTGTTTGATTTGTTTTTGTGTGCCACATGTTTGCATCATAAGCATATCATTTTCTCACAAAACACTTCAAGGATCAAAGAGTTTACCTTTGTTTTTGCAGGTAATGGCTCCCGCCACCCGAGATTACATCCGAATCAACATCTCAACGGTACCATCTGAACTAAAAGACTTAGTGTCAGAATTCCCCAGGAATTTTCAATTCACCGAAAGGCATGGTCACCTACTCCATTTGGTTACCTCAAAATTTGAAGAAGACATGATACGGGTCCTGTTCCAGTTCTTTGACCCTGAACATCATTGCTTTACCTTTCCTGATTACCAGTTGGTACCCACTTTGGAAGAGTTCTCTGAGCTAATGGGATTACCTATTCGAGATCAATTACCTTTCACTGGTTTAGAAAGGATTCCAAAACCTGAAGTCATTGCTGCTGCTTTACATCTGCGAAAATCAGAAATCGAGTCCAATTGGGAAACAAAGAGCGGAGTTAAGGGTTTGCTTGCCAAGTTCTTATTGGAAAAGGCTCGACTACTGCTAGAAAACAAAAGTTATCCAGCTTTTGAGGAGGTTATGGCCCTTTTGATCTATGGGTTGGTTTTATTCCCAAATCCCGACCAGTTCATAAGTGTACACATCATCAACCTTTTCCTAATCCGTAACCCGGTACCAACATTGCTGGGAGACATTCTACATTCTCTACACACTCGTACCATGAAGAAACGAGGAACTCTCATGTGCTGTATACCACTATTGGCTAGGTGGTTTACATTTCATCTTCCCCGATCAGTGTTGAGAAATGAACAAAGAATGCAATGGTCTCGCAGGATTATGTCTTTGTCTCATTCAGATATCCGGTGGAACAACTTCTTTCAAAGAGACATTACTATCATTAATCATTGTGGATAGTACCCTAATGTACCACTCCTTGGCATCAAAGGAGGCATCACTTACAATCCCTCCTTAGCTCTACGCCAATTTGGATATGCAAGGAGCAACGGTCCTCATGACATGATTATCCGTGGCATTGTGTTTGATTACGAGAATGATTCTCATAGACACCGACGAAGGTTCATACATGCATGGGACAGTGTCTATAGAATAGAAAGCAAAACTTTGGGGCAATGGAATTCTATCCCTATGGAACCTTACCTCAGATGGGTCCGCACTCATGCTCAGAAACTCATCATGCCATATCCCGCTATTCTACCTGTGACTATTGAACTAGAGGTCGAAGGATACGAACCTCAAGTTATTCTACACCCGGATATGCCAACTGACCTAGAAGAGTTGCAAAAATCTTGGGTTCAACTAAAAGAGGAAGGAGACACCTTCAAAGCATACTGTCAGGACTATGAGAGAAGGATATTGGAGCTCACTGGACAGCTTCAAGAAGAACGGCAGATCAACACATTCCTGGGGGCAAAGAGAAAGCGTCCAAGGGAGACCTGAAGGATCATTTATTTTATTTCTGTCTTGTAAGCCCAAATGAGGCAAAGAAAAAAAGAATAAATTTATTAACTAACGTTTGTTTCTTCTTTAACAAATCTAAACTCTAAGATCCTTGAAAACATTGCACACACATTTCATTTCATGCATTGCATACATTGCATTCATATACATTGCATATACATTTCATTCATATACATTGCATCCGTACATACACATTGCATAACAGGTTCACATGACGGATTTCTCATCTCCTCGCTGTTTATTTCAGTCAGAAGAGATGGAATCTGAGACAAGCATCAAGAACCTCGAAGCACAGAATGCCCAAGTTCAAGTGGCAATTCTGGAACTGGCAAAGGGGCAACAAGAACTGAAAGCCTTGATAATCAAGAAGAAAAAGAAGCCCAAAGGATCTGTAGGCTTGAGTCACCTGAAAAGGAAGATCAAAATCCCAGTCAAAAAGTTCAAAAAGCCACCGATCCCTGAAACAGTCGGTGATGGTGAACAAGAAGACAATCAAAGCAACCAGGGTTCTGCTAAGCCCTCTCTCTCTTCAAATGAAGAAGATGATCATTCTGGGGACGAACCGGATGATGACAAATACCAACAGCTGGAAGACCGTATGAAAGCTATGGAGATACAAAAAGTACCTGGTTTAGATTTCAATGATCTGGGGCTCATCTCGGATGTTGTTATCCCTCCAAAATTCAAAGTTCATGTCTTTGCAAAATATGATGGAGTTTCTTGCCCGAAACTACATCTGAGATCCTATGTAAGGAAAATACAACCTCATACAACAGATAACAAATTGTGGATTCACTTCTTCCAAGAAAGTCTGTCGGGTACACAACTCGAGTGGTACTACCAGCTGGAAAATACCAAGGTTCATACTTGGGAAGAATTAGCTGCTGCTTTTTACAAACAGTACCAATACAATGCTGATCTTGCGCCAACCCGTACTCAACTAAGGGGCATGTCTATGGGACCAAAAGAAAGTTTCAAAGGATATGCACAAAAGTGGAGAGATATGGCTGGAAGGGTTCAACCACCCTTATCTGATCGCGAACTAGTCGACATGTTCATGGGCACTTTAACTGGCCCTTTCTATAGCCATTTGCTGGGAAGCTCATCATCAGGTTTCACTGACCTGATACTGACCGGAGAACGTGTCGAAAGTGGCATTCAAAATGGAAAAATTCAAATAGGTTCCTCCTCTGGTACTACAAAAAGGCCCATCAGCGGGAGAAATGAGGTCAATGCAACGCAAATTCAGAAAAGTCGCAAAAGTGAGCAGCATCAATCTGTAGGGGCAGTTCTGATCTCCGCATCTACACCTCAAAAAGATCAACAGCCAAAATATACGCATCGACCAGATGCACCAAGAAGAAATTTCACCAGAATCAACATGCCAATCTCTCAGGCATTGCAGCACTTGCTAAAAGCAGATCTGATCACATTAAAAGGTCCTCCAAAAAATGTCAACACTTCCTCTCCGAATTATCGCCCTGATGCGACATGTGCCTATCACTCAAACTGTCCAGGACATGACGCAGATCACTGATGGGCCTTGAAAAATAAAATACAAGATATGATAGATGCTGGGGAAATTGAGTTCGATCCTCCAGAAACTCCAAATGTCATCACTGCACCTATGCCAAAGCATGACAAAACTGTCAACGCTATCCTGGACACTGTTTACATCTATGATGTGAACGAATTATCAACTCCACTCGGCGAAGTCAAAGGAAAGCTAATCCAAGCTGGTTACTTTCCAGGGTGTGACCCCGATTGCTTTTATTGCTCATACCTGCCCAATGGTTGTGAAAATCTGAGGATGGGAATTCAAAAATGGATGGATCGCCGTATCATTATGTTTGAAAGGCTCCCTTCTATGGACGTGCTGTGCGAAGTCTTTGCAAACGGGATGAGAATAGAGGATGCCTCAGTGATCTCCAGCTTACCATTCAAAATCTCTGTCAAGGCTCCATTCAAAATTTCTGCTACACTCAAAGTGGCATCAGTAGTCATTGCTAGTCCAACTCCATTTCCATACTCCTCAGACAAAGCTGTCCCATGGGGATACGACACTAATGTTTATGTTCATGGAGTTAAGCAGGGTACCTCGACTGAAGAGGCCGCAAAGTTAACTACTCCAACTGTGGGTAATATTGTGGGTACCAGCAAGATCACGAGAAGTGGAAAAATCTTTTCACCAGAAATTTCTCCAAATGTTGCTGCTGATCCAGTCCGAGTCCCAGTTCCTAATCAAGATAACAACGCTCGAGGCAAAGAGCCACAAGTTGAACAAGTTCAAACCCCGGTGGAGATCACTGCTGAGGATCCATCAAAGCAAGAAATGGAGGAAATATTGAAAATCATCTGCAAGAGTGATTACAATATTGTTGAGCAACTGGGGCACACTGCTTCAAAAATCTCAATGCTATCTCTGCTAAAATATTCAGAAGCTCATGCCAAAGCTCTGATGAAGTTCCTTAAAGCTGCGCATGTGCCTCAAGAGATCTCAGTCGACCAATTTGAGAATTGTGTTGCCAATCTAACCATGAACAATGGCCTCGGTTTCTCTGATGTGGATCTAACCCCTGCTGGAAAAAAATCACAACAAAGCCTTACATATCTCCATTGAATGTAATGGCACCACTCTATCTCATGTGCTAGTAGATAACGATTCTTCTTTGAACGTGTTACCGAAAACAGTACTAGAAAAGCTTGACTTCGAAGGAATTATGTTACAACCAAGTGATGTTGTGGTAAGAGCCTTCGACGGGTCAACCAGAACGGTATACGGAAAAGTGAATCTCCCAATCAGAGTGGGTTCTCAAATCTTCGATTCTATCTTTTACGTAATGGAAATTCACCCAACCTACTCCTATTTACTTGGACGCCCTTGGATACATAGGGCAAACGCTGTAACTTCTACCCTGCATCAGAAGTTAAAATATCCAGTAAAAAGAAAGATTGTCACAGTCTATGGCGAAGAGGAATATGTGGTTAGTCACCTAAGCAATTCCAAATATGTCGAGTTGGAGGACGAATTCATCGAAACTCCATGCCAATCATTTGAGGTGGTCTCCCCAGATGTCTCTACCACCAAGCATATTCCTGCTACTCCAACTACAACTATGGCTTCTCTCAAAGATGCCAAAGCCATGATTGAACAGGGTGATTGCACAGTATGGGGACAGCTTCCCGATATACCCTACAAGTCTGACAAGCTAGGCCTGGGCTATGATGGTGAAGATCAAAAGAATAGTCAAAGTCCTCGTTCTGGAGGATTAATGTCACACTTCGTCAGCCAAGAAGTAAACGCTATTGAAGATGAAGGAGTGTTCTTGAACCATATCATTCAGCCATATCCAGATGAGATTCCACCCATTTCCATGGGAATGTGGGATGCTGTGGGAGAACCAAGTGACGGGTATAATTATCAGTATACCGCACCTCAGAATTCTTATATTGCTATGGAAGACATTACCCCGACTGGATGGGGTGATCAAATTGGAAATGACAAAAGTTTCACAAGTCCCGTCACTAAGCAATATCAAAATACACCCAAAGAAGTATGGGACACGCTAGGAGAACCCAGCGGCAAATATGACTATATGGTGAAATATTCCGCTCCTCCAAGCTCACAAATTGCTATGAAGGACATTGTCCCAACTGGATGGGATGAACATTACGATGACAATTTCACTTTTGAAGAAGCCAGGGAAATACCAAATAACGAGGGTTGCTTTCTATCAGCATACACTCCTCATCAGAATGCACAACTCTCTATTCAAAACATCATCCCGACTGCATGGGACGGCCTTATCGAGCATCTCGCTCAGCCAACAGAAATATCTCAGCCTGGGCTCTCGTATCCAGCAGAGTATATCCCTTATCCCGAAGGATCACCGGCTCATTTTCCCACTAATGAAATCAATGCTGTGGAAGATGAAGAAGACAACTGCAACTGGAACAGCTGGATACTCCCTGCTCACAACAGTGGATTGAACAACTGGAAAGCTGAGGATGTGATCTCCTTTGACCAGGAGTAAATGCCATTTCCTGTTTTCTTTGTGTATATTGTGCAAAGATAAAAATGGTTCCTGAACAATCGAACCATGAGCTTGAAAGCCGTGTTCCTTAGCACACTGGTCCTTCTATAAGGGCTTATCATATCATGATCATGTGCATTCAATAAAATCATGGGACGCTTGCATATTTAAAATTTTGTGATCCTTTTTCTTTCTTTCTTCGCTTTCAAATAGCTATGTTTTTTCTTCACACACACTCACATAACTAACATGCAGATTCACATACACTCTGGATCCAGTCAACAACGATTCTGCTATTGCCCGTCATGACTTTGAAAGTCCGATCTACCAAACTGAGGACGAAAGTGAGGAAGATTGTGAAGTGCCAAGAGAAATTGCAAGGTTGCTAGAACAAGAAGACAAGGCCATACAGCCTCACGAGGAGCCAATTGAGGTCATCAACTTGGGCAGCAACGAAGAAAAGAAAGAAGTCAAAATAGGGGCTGATTTAGAACACAGCATCAAGCAAAGACTGATTCAGATGCTGCGAGACTACGTCGAGATATTCGCCTGGTCCTATGAAGATATGTCAGGCATTGACACGGACATTGTAGTTCATCGCCTGCCAATTAAAGAAGGTAGCACTCCAGTCAAACAGAAGCTACGAAAGAGCAGGCCTGATATGTCAAAAAAAGATCAAAGACGAGGTTGAAAAGCAGTTCAATGCCGGATTCCTAAAAGTTGTAAGTTATCCTCCTTGGATAGCTAACATCGTGCCTGTATCTAAAAAAGACGGGAAAGTCAGAATGTGCGTGGACTACAGAGATCTGAACCGGGCAAGCCCCAAAGATGATTTCCCTTTACCACACATCGATGTACTGGTTGACAATACCGCACAATGCAAGGTATTCTCCTTTATGGACGGATTCTCAGGGTACAATCAAATCAAGATGGCACCCGAAGACATGGAAAAAACAACCTTCACAACACCCTGGGGAACCTTTTGCTACAAAGTAATGCCCTTTGGTCTGAAAAACGCAGGAGCAACCTATCAACGTGCAATGGTAGCGCTATTTCATGATATGATTCATCAAGAAATAGAGGTGTATGTCGATGACATGATTGCAAAATCCAACACCGAGGAAGAACATCTGGGTCATTTACACAAGTTGTTTGACAGACTCAAGAAATACAAGTTGCGACTGAACCCAAATAAGTGTACCTTTGGAGTAAGATCCGGCAAACTCTTAGGTTTCATCGTCAGCAGCAAAGGTATTGAGGTTGATCCCGCCAAGGTTAAAGCCATTCAAGAAATGCCTATACCTCGTACCGAGAAACAAGTCAGAGGATTCTTGGGACGTCTAAATTACATCGCCCGATTTATTGCCCACACGACTACTACTTGTGTGCCGATCTTCAAACTGTTGAAGAAAGATCAAGTGGAAAGGTGGAATGATAAATGCCAGTTAGCCTTTGACAAAATCAAAGAATATCTCCAAAAACCTCCAATCTTGTTGCCACATGTGGAAGGCAGACCTCTGATAATGTACCTAACTGTGTTAGAAGACTCAATGGGGTGTGTACTAGGACAACATGACGAATCCGGCCGAAAGGAGCACGCAATCTACTATCTTAGCAAAAAGTTTACCGATTGTGAAACAAGATACTCACTACTCGAAAAAACTTGTTGTGCCTTAGCTTGGGCAGCTCGCCGACTAAGACAGTACATGCTAAATCACACCACTTTCCTAATCTCCAAGATGGATCCCATCAAATACGTGTTCGAAAAACCTGCTCTCTCTGGAAGAATAGCGAGATGGCAAATGATCTTAACAGAATATGACATTCAATACACTTCACAAAAAGCAATCAAAGGAAGTGTGGTAGCTGATCATCTGGCTCATCAAGCAGTGGATGATTATCAAGCATTGAACTTTGACTTCCCAGACAAAGACATTATGCTAGTCAATGACTACAAACAACCAGGACCAGAAGAAGGACCCGAGCCAGGATCCCGGTGGACTATGGTTTTTGACGGAGCTTCTAATGCACTTGGCAATGGCATCGGAGCTGTGATCATTTCCCCCGCAGGAGGTTATACACCATTCACTGCCAGATTATGCTTCAATTGCACTAACAATATAGCCGAATACGAAGCATGTATTCTGGGTCTTAAAGCTGCAATCGATCTAAGAATCAAATTCCTAGAAGTCTACGGAGACTCGGCCTTGGTAATCTACCAAGTCAAAGGGGAATGGGACACAAAGCACCCAAATCTAATTGCTTACAAAGAATATGTGCTGAGTTTGATTCCTTACTTCGAAGAAATCACTTTCGAACACATCCCACGCGAGGAAAATTAACTAGCTGATGCTTTAGCTACCATGTCATTTATGTTCAAAGTCAGGTGGGACAACGAGGCGCCTATGATCACCATTTACAGGCAAGATGAACCATCCTATTGCAATGAGATCAATACCGAGGGAACAGAAGAAAAACCATGGTTCCATGAAGTAAAAAGATATCTCGAAGCTCAGGAGTACCCTGAAGGGGCATCCATTAACGACAGAAAGTTTCTAAGGAGATTTGCTGCCAAATTCTTTCTAAGCAATGGAACCTTATACAAACGCAACCATGACTCGACTTTACTTCGTTGTGTAAACAAGAAGGAAGCAGAACAGATCATGGAAGAAATACACAATGGTGCCTTCGGTACTCATTCGAGTGGACATACAATGGCTAAAAAGATCCTGAGAGCAGGTTATTACTGGTCTACCATGGAAACAGACTGCCATCATCACTCCCGAACATGTCACAAATGCCAGATATACGCTGACAAAGTACATGTACCTCCAGTTCCATTAAGCGTCCTGACGGCTCCTTGGCCTTTTGCAATGTGGGGTATTGATATGATTGGAGAAATCAAACCTACTGCCTCCAATGGACATCGCTTTATCCTGGTCGCTATTGACTACTTCACAAAGTGGGTAGAAGCAGCTTCATTTGCTTCTGTCACCAAAAATGTGGTGGCCCAGTTCATCAAATACAATCTCATTTGTCGGTACGGCATCCCTGAACGGATTATCACGGACAATGGCACAAATCTAAACAACAGAATGATTACTGAACTTTACACACAGTTCAAGATCAAACATCATAATTCTTCTCCATACCGACCAAAGATGAACGGCGCGGTGGAAGCTGCCAACAAGAACATCAAGAAAATCATACAAAAAATGACAGTAACCTACAAAGACTGGCATGAGATGTTACCTTTTGCTCTTCATGGTTATCGCACATCTGCGCGTACTTCAACAGGGGCAACTCCATTCTCCTTAGTCTATGGTATGGAGGCAGTTCTTCCAATTGAAATTCAGATTCCTTCCCTAAGGGTTATGAAAGAAGCCAATCTAGACGAAGACGATTGGATTCAAACACGGTTGGACCAGATAAACTTGATTGATGAGAAAAGGCTCGCAGCTATTTGTCATGGTCAGCTATACCAAAAGCGCATGATCAAAGCCTTCAACAAAAAAGTCAAAAGTCAAGCATACCAAACTGGTGGCTTGGTTGTCAAACGCATCATCTTACCACAAGGTGATCCCAGAGGCAAATGGACTCCCACCTACGAGGGACCATTCATAATCAAGAAAATATTCTCCGGCGGTGCCATGTTGCTTACCACCATGGATGGTGAGGATTTCCCACACCCTGTGAATGCTGACATAGTCAAAAAATACTTCGCTTAAAAAGAAAAAAACAGCTCGCTAAGTTGAAAACCTGAAAGGGCAACTTAGGCAAAAAATGAGCGTCTCGGTGGATTGAAAACCCGAAAGGGCGGTCCAGGCAAAAATTAGAGACTAAACAAATACTATCCCGGTAGGCTGAAAACCCGAAAGGGCAACCTAGGCAAAAGTTAGGGAGTGAAGCATACAACTATGTTCCGTTCAGCTGCCTACTCACCATCAAGATTCAACACCTCAAAGACACCGATCAGTCCAATCACTTCCTTCCAACAAGTGAGGGATGAGATGCTCGAAGACAGATTGGCAATAGCAGAGTTGAAACTTGACTGGATTGTTTTCACATAGCTATTTATCTTTATAAATATTTTCCAAAACTTTCTGACAATTTCCTACTTCTAGGATTGTTGTCTCCCTGTGCTAATCAGCCTATCATGGCTCTTTTTCAAAAATCAATGCAGCTTAGGCTAAAAAATCACTATTTTCACTTTTTCTGTTTTAAACACGTAAACGTCCCAATGATAATTCTGAATGAACATGTGCATTTGAATATGATTGATGTTTACCAGGAAAAACATGAATAGCATTCAGGTAATATCCCAATTATCTGGACATCATCCCATCAGAAGAAATCCCCAAGAGAAGCGCATTTCTCAGCAAATTCCTCAAAAAAGATTTTCTCTTCAAAAGAAGTCTTATCCCCCAGCAGGGTTGTTCCAGATTACTATCTTTAGAAGGTGTGACCCCCGCACCCGGACTTGGTCAGATAGTGCATCGGAGGATTATGCATCTTCCTCATTCCCATTTGAAAGGGCATCAGAACTTCCAGCTACCTTTCATTCCCAAGTGATAGTCAAAGATCCTTCAACAGAGTACCATGGTTCTCAAAGAATTTCCCCAGCCGAGGGTACTCAAACAAGACAAAAGATCATCAACAATCATAATATAGTCATATCCAGATGACTGGCGGAAATTTATTTTCCCAAATAGAAGCTTGACATCATACTCATACATCACACATTCATATTCACATTCATACATCGTACATCATACATCATACATCATACATCATGCATCATGCGCGTATTCATACGCATATTCATACACAACATAACATGCATATTTCTCCTTTAACTCGAGAATATCTCACATTACAGGCATCACATTACATTGCATATCACTAACTTGATTTTTCAGGTAGACGGATATCTTCAACAAAGATGTTCTCAATCACATGCAGTGTTCACCTGAATTCCATGAACGGTTCTCTCAGATATAATCAAGCCGAAGATTCATTCTGATCACCTATCAACTCAAAAACAGACATCGCAGATCTAAAGTTGATACCTCAGACGGTTCCAGCACGATCTAACATTGAAGATCTAAAGTCGATACCTCAGACGGTTCCAGAACGATCTAACATCGCAGATCTAAAGTTGATACCTCAGACGGTTCCAGAACGATCTAGCATCACAGATCTAAAGTTGGTACCTCAGACGGTTCCAGAACGATCTAACATTGCAGATCTAAAGTCGATACCTCAGACGGTTCAAGAACGATCTAACATCAAAGATCTAAAGCTGTTACCTCAGACGGTTCCACAATGATCAACTTTCAAAATCTAAAGCAGGAAAAACTTTGGACAAGTTCCGTAGCAATCATCCTCTTAGACTTAAAGCGGTAACCTTGGACGGTTCCGAAACAGTCAACACAAAGACTTTCAAATCCTTCATCCAGATATAATCAATGGATTCATTCTGATGAACAAACCATCAACCCATTTACCAGGTGGCATCTGAAAGCCCATCTCAGGTAATGTTCCAATCTGCCAACAACATTTCGCAGACGACATTCAAATGCAACTTCCAACATCTCTTCTGATCAAGGTAAGTGCAAATTTTCAGGGCATCTAAATATTCAATCATCTTCTACCTTCAGATTTCAGACAATCTCTTCAGGTTTAAGAAGATTGAATAGGGGCAACTGTTATACCCCAAAATTTGCCCGCATCTTTTTTCAAGAAAACTCCAATCTGAAAATTAAGAGTCTCATATAATCATGGATTTTTATTTCAACAAATATCCTGACATATGAAATACTTAGTTTTTAGAATTCTTCTTATACAGTAATTTGGCTTGCAGTTGAATTTATTCTTACGCAAACGCCAAATACTGTTTATTACTTCACACATGCTATTTATTTATTTACAGATAAATAGTACTGACACAATTGGTACAGAGTTAAATCTTTTTGCAGGCGCAGAATCTGGAAACTCAGACTGTACTGGTAACAGTCAGTCGACAGTCAAACTGCTGGCAGTACAATTCTCAGTGTTTTGTACCATCAATCAAATCAATCTTTTACAATTCAAAATTCCAAAATTTTTGTTCTAGAAGTCTTATGAATATCACGCGATTAGCAGAGACTCAGCACTGCACAAAAATCAGGTACGCTTAACTATCTCCTACACAAACAGTCCCTGACTAGGGTTTTCTTGTTTTTACAGGAGAAACAAGTTTTTGAGACCTCAAATGGATTTCATGCACATCCATATAACTCAAAGTACCATCATACAAATTTTCAAACTTCAATTCACTCAGACGCACCGTCAGCAGCTCAAACAGTCAACAGACGACCCGTTTGACCCAAAAAGTCAACAGACAGTCAAAAATGAAATTTTTTTGTCAAAGTCCATATTTTGTCAAAGGATTCATCATTTGATCATTGGATGATCATAATTCATCAAGGAAAGATCAAAAATCAACAAAACCCTAAGATTCAAAATTAGGGTTTTTGCCTGAAAAGTCAACTCAACTTGGACTGGTCATAACTCTCTCATCCTTCATCCAAAAAATTCAAACCAAAGCTCATTTTGAAGGAAATTCAATTATCTTTCAAATGCAATTGATCCCATGGTCATTGCATTCACCATTTGAAAAATATGACCAAAGACATTACAAGTCATTTTCAAATTCAACAAAAAGACACTTTTTTCAAAAGGACACACAAGGAGCATAAAAAATCATTTTGACATGAGACCGAAGGCATTGGTTAGAGGACTCTTTGAGGTTTCCAAAAAGTGCAAGAACTCCTTCATATGACAAAAATTGAGGGATTTACACCTTGTTGAAGTTGGCTAAATTTTGGGAAAATGCATGAAACCAACATTGCTCAAAAATGTATTTTTTCCAAATGGGGCCAAGTTTTCATGGTTCAAACATGTTTTCCATGATATTATGGGCCTCCCACGACCAAGACAAAGCCCACACCATTTTTATCCATTTTTGGCTTAATTTTATCTTATTTTAAGATTAAATAAAAAGGAAAAATGGAAGGATAATGGATAGCTTATTTTCTAAGCTAAAGCCACCAAGGAATCTTCAATTATGCAGCAAGGAAGATACAAGGAAAGCCTAGAGCAAGAGTGTGGAAAAATCAAGCAATGGTTGCTTGAATTTTAAGCTTGAAAGTCAAAAATTCAACAAAGACAATTAAGGCTTCTTAGCTTAGTTTTTAAGCACTCCATGGCTTATATAAAGGCTAGCATACTCCAACAACAAGACACACGAAATTATAGCCAAGGCATAGCAAGAAAACTCATCAAATTTCTCAAAATTTCCATACACTTTGTAATTTTCGAATTCCATATTCCAATCAATATCAATACAAAACAATCATTCCAATCATCTTCTAAGATCATATAAAGTAAGAATGAACCCTTAATATGGTCCCATGAGAGTCGTAACACATGCATAGTGTTCTTCATGTTCATACATAAGTAATTTTCGTTTTCATATATTTAATCAACCTCAATGTAATCTAATCATTCCAATGAGTTCATGTGGTCCCATAAGCTAGATCTGGGCCTTAACATGTAAGCTACCACGTGAGAATCATCCCATGCCATTAACAAAGGTTCATGCGTGCTAAAACTTCAACTCCATCGAATCCATAGCTACAGCTCTCAAACAGCGAAACTAACATCATATTTGGACTCAGAGCATCCTAATTAGGGGATCTGGGTCACTTGTTTATATTCCTAACGCTTATTTTTGCAGGATTGGGAGGCTACCAAAAATGGCGTTTTTATCGTAAAAATAGAGGAGGTTTAAAACCCCCGCTATTTGTTTGAAAAAATAAGAGAGACGGAGGTTGAAGACGACCACGCGTCCAAGCGTGGTTCGTCAGTCAAAGCTGACTCTTCCCTCCGCTCGCGTGGCTCTTGATCATTGGCTGGTCAACCAGTCTTCCCATCCACGCGTGCACTTGTGGGTCCCAGTCAGAAAGTTTGAATCTCCTTGGATTCAGCACATGTTCCCCACCATCATATCATGCTCCCTCATGATCTGAGCCCTTGGATCTTCTCAACTTTCCATCCAACGCACCTGACAAGTGTTCCACACCATGGACTCTCCAATCAACCACATTTGATTAGTATCCTTTTATTTTCTATTTTTATTTTAATTTCTTTGTTAAATTAATTAAAAATAGTTTTAAAAATCCAAAAAATACGCAAAAAATATTTTTAGACTTCTAAAATAATATTTTGTTTTCTGAAATAAAAATATTTTATTTTTCATCATAATTTCAATATTTTGCATAATTAATTGGTATATATTTATATATTTGCTTTTTAATTATTCTAACCAATCAAAAAATCATAAAAAAATTGTTCTTTATGTTAAATATTGTTTATATATTATAAACTAATTTTGTACATATTTAGGATAATTTTCTCTTTAAGTTTTAATTATTTGTATAATTATTTGTATAATTATTTGTATAATTATGTATTAATTAGCTTAATCAATTTCAAATCAATTTCAAAAATTCCAAAAAAATTAGTTTTGTTTTAAAATTAATTGACAAATATTTTGTACATATTTTGAACTTAATTTTTAGGTTTAAAATTTATTTTCATCTTTTCCCTCATTTTATTTTAATTAATCATGCATTAATCATAATTAAAATAAATCATAAAAAATCCAAAAACATGCCTTTTATTTTTCTTGCAATTTAAATTCCTAGATAAATGTATAGGATGTCAAATTCATGTAAATAGGCTAGTTTACATTTCCTGCACAATCGATGTAATAGCGTAGATTTACTTTCTGCACTTTACATTTCCGCATTTTAATTTCCAGCAAATATAAACTGCGTGTATGTCAAAGATAAAATTGAACCGTTAGATCACTAACTTCAAAGATAAAATATCTGAATACAAACACAATCACACTTGCACCTCTTAAGGTAATCCCTTCTCATTCTTTTCAAAATCAAAGTCAAAATTCTACTGTTTCGAGTACAAAATCGAACCTTTTGTTTGTATCCGGTGAAAGGATAGATTTTTAAATGAAATAAGGATAGAGACCTTACAACTCAGGGTAGACCTCCTAGTTTGCTTGCTCAAATCAAAACAAACAAAATTCTCATACACTGTTGTTTTTCAAAACAAAACTTTCCAAAAAGACAATACTTTGTATACATCCAAACACGGATCATTACAAAGTTAACGTTCTTTTCAAAACATCTTTCGAAAGATAAACAAACATTTTGTATACATCCACACAAGGATCATTACAAAATTCAATTTACAAAGGTATTTGAAACCACATATGAGCATTCTAAAGCAATTGAAAAGTAATCGAAAAACAAGTGAGCTAAGCAAACTTAAGAGCCCATGGATAACCATGGATACAAAGGGTGCTAACACCTTCCCTTTGTATAACCTACCCCCTTACCCAGAATTTCTTAAAGGTCTTTTTTCTGTTTCTTTTATAAACCTTTCCTTAATTGGATAAAATAAAAGGTCGGTGGCGACTCTGTGAATTTTCAAAAAAATGCGAAAGCATTAAGCGATAAAAAAGAGTCAGTTCACGTATCTCTCCCGCTCAGAGGTATGGCCCGAAAAAAAAGGAGGTCCACAGAAATCAACTGGAAAGATAAACTTATCGATCTCTACTAATACATCTTCAACTATACCATATGACTGCTTAATGGTGTGATCAGCAAATTTCAATTTTGTCTCACTCTCGCTTATCTTTCCAATGTCAAGCTTTTTGAAAATAGACAATGGCATTAAACTTACACTAGAACCAGAATCAATTAGCACCTTCTTGAACGTTCTATCATTGATAGTGCAAGGAATTGCCACTACTCCATGGTCTTTCTTCTTGGTTGGAATCCTCCTTTCTGGCGAGACTCTACCACACTTTTCGATTCTAACTTTCAGCTCATCTCCCACTTATTTCTTCTTAGAGATTACCTCTTTCATAAATTTCTTGTACAAAGGCATATTCTCAAGTGCTTCAAAGAAGGGTAAGTTAATCTCTAACTTCTTGAACATTGCAGCAAACTTCTCAAAATCCTTCTCTTTCGAATGCTTCTTGGCCACTCTAGAGGGGAATGATAATTTGACCACCGGTTTAGTTTCTTTCTTATTATTCTCTTCCAGCGGCTTAACTAGTAATACCACTACTTCAGGCTCTTTCGGATTTTATCTCACTTCTAGATCTACCTCTATGACTAAGTTGTCATCTATTTCCTCTTCTTCTTCAGGCTCTAGCGCTTTCTGACTTCTTGTTGTAACAACATTAATTTTTTCTTGGTTTTTTGGATTTGCCACAGTTGAGCTTGGAAGAGTACCTTGTGCCTGTAGAGTGAGATGTTGTGCTATCTGACCCACTTGAACTTCCAGATTTTTGATTGAAGCTGTTGTGTTCCTATGGTTGTTTCTTGTCTCTTCTTGATACTGAGAACATTGTCCGGCCAGTCTCTCAATAGCTACTTCCCATTCTGCCTTCTGAGGAACTTGTTGTTGATCTTTCCATGAGAAGTTTGGATGATTCTTCCATCCCTGATTATAGGTGTTAGAATAAGGATTGTTCTGCTTCAAGAACTTGATCTCTTCAATTTGTTGAGGAGTTGCAAAACAATACACAGTTTGGTGAGGGCCATTACAAATCTCACAACTGACCGTCTGAGCCGGTTGAACTTGAGCCACAGTTTGAGTCTCAACAGTCATCTTTTTCAATCTCCGCTCAACTTCCGCAGCTACCTGATCTTCTATTTTCACAACTTGCGTTGACAATTCCATATCCACTAATCCTTCAGGTTGGCTAACTCTACGGTCATATAACTCCAAGTGTTCATTGGCCGCAATAGCTTCTATGATTTTTTTAACACCAGTGGCTGTTGAAAAGTTGGATGAGCCACCAGCAGCTGTGTCAATCAATTGCTTAGTCTTCATTTTAATACCATTCAGAAAATTCTGCATTTGTTCAGTGACATCCATGTTGTGAGTTGGGCATGCCACCAACAACCTCTTGAATCTCTTATAAGCATCTCCAAGTGATTCTCCTTCCTTTTGTTTAAAATTAACAATATCATACCTCTTACGGATATAAACAGCAGAGGGAAAATACTCATTCAGAAAGGTTGACTCCATTTGTTGCCATGTGGTAATACTCCCAGCAGGTAATGAGTAGAACCACTCTTCAGCGTCATCCGCTAACGTGAATGGAAACATCACCAACTTCTTGGCTTCTTCAGAGTGTCCTTCTATCTTTAGAGATGTTGTCATAGTAAGAAACCTTTGTAAATGCTTATTAGCATCTTCATTTATTCTTCCTGAAAATGGTTTCTTCTCCAGCTATCGAATTGTTGCTGGGTGTAGCTGAAAGTGAGCAACATCGACCGGTTGATTCACAATTGTCATTCGGCCAGCTGGTGCATTTGCTCCACCATAATCACCTAACAGCCTTTCTACGGGAGCTGCCATCGTTTCAGCCTCCGAATCTGAATGCTCAGAATGAATAGAGAGAATTTCCTCGTTATCAGATTCCGAAGCTGTCAGAATGTCTTCTAACGCTTCCAGTCGTTCTTGATTCGCTTTTCGAAGCCTAGCTCGCAATGATCATTCTGGCTCTGCGTCAAAAATAAATTCTGCTGAGGCCTTACCTCGCATACAAAGGTTAGAAGATTATTAGTAATAAGCAAATGAAATATCAAACAAATAAAAAAAATAACAATTTTAGTTGCAGAGCAACAAAAATTCAATTGAACTATTCTTCAACTTATAATTTGGCAGTCCCCGGCAACGGCGCCAAAAACTTGACCGATAAAATAGCAAGTGTACTATTTTTACCGATGTAGTAATATAGAGTAAATTCCCCAAGTATCGAACTCGCGGACTGCGTAGGAATTATATGTTTCAGAACAGTGCAATGGAATAAAAAGTCATCGGGGTGTTTGGTTTTTGTATTTAATTCAAATAAAAGCTTATTCAAAACGAAAGAGTTAAAAAGGTGTGACTAATGAAAATATGCGGAGACAAGTTAGGATAGATGTATGAATCGCTCTGTAACGAAATAATTACCAATTGACAGATTAACTACGAAATTCTCAACTACCAATGCCGAACATTGATTTTTCCTAATTCCTTAGTGAAAAACTTCTTGAGATTAAAACTATCTTCTCATTCCTGATCACGATAATTTTATACTAAGATTCTATAAGACATAGCCCGGATAAAATGATCGCTATTCATCAAACCCTTATTCCTAAGTGATTATCAGTGATAACGTTATGATTAAAAAGCATTGAGTCGGTTTGTCGGACCAAGATCTCAATCGTAAATCAACAATATACTTTCCAATATAATGAAGCAATAAGAACTTTTAATCATAAACTGAATTTCATAAAGATAATCTGAAAACAACGGTAAATATAATTCGTTACATCACATGATCCAGGGACATCACCCTAACAAGTAATAGTTTAGCTACTCATAGCAATTGTCAAAATAACAGAAATTAAGGATGAAGACATTACAATAAGATGAATAGGAATTGATATTCAATCGCGGATGCTCTTGAAGATTTCTTCGCTTCAAACCCTAGTGCTTCTAATCCTCTTTTCACGTTCTCCAACCGTCAAAAAGTGATTTTTTTTCTTTCCAAACAGTGACTAAATATCTCTCAGCAATTATTCTCCTCCGAAAAGTCCATAATGCCCTTCCTTAAGTGACTGATTCCAAGAGTTAAAAACAAAACTTTTTCTGCGAGCACGTCTGACACGGCCGTGCCACGGGACACGGGTGGCCGTGTCAGATCTCTGACTTCTTGGCTTTTAACAATTTCAATCATTTCCCTTCAGCAAGTGTGACACGGCCGTGTCACAGCTCTGTCTCGCTAAAAACCACTTTTTCTTGTCTCGAATCGTGCCCTGTATCTGCATAACTTAAAACACTACCAACACAAGATCAAAAGCAATGGAAAAACGACAGAAACTAGAAAAGATAACACACCAAATTCAAATACAAAGATAAACAAAACTAATCAAGAACTAGACTAAAACGACTTAAAATACCACCGAATGAAGTGCTTTTCCATTGATTCGAACATAGGAACAAGGTGAAATCGGTGGCCGATCAGTCTCGTTTATGAAAAGAGGTTTTAATATGAAAAGGCCATAAGGCAAAAAGGTTTGATTGAAATTGAAGATTGTTTTTTAAAGGGATGTTTAGTGAACCTTTTGAGCATAGGTGTGCACCTAGCGCGTTGTTCACCCAAGATATTCAAAAGGATGCGACTCCAATTGTCACTTGCTATCCAAATTGGTAAAAGAGGGTATTGACGGACTTTTAGTAAAGGATTGAGCATAGGTGTTCACCTAGCGCGTCTTTACCCAAGGTATTCAACAGGAGCGAGTCCCATTGTCACTTGTTGTCCTTGTTAATAAATGTATTTTAATTCAAAAGATCAAGGTATTCAAGAGTTGTTCACCTCTTGTCACTTGATCTCTTGGTTTTATTAAGGAAGATTCTTAAAAAAGACCTTTTTAATTTATGGTTCAAAGGATCAAAGGTATTCAAGAGGTGTTCACCCCTTGTCACTTGATCTCTTTGATTTAATTAAGGAAGAACTTTTAATGTTTGATTAATAAGATCAAAGGTATTCAAGAGGTTTTCACCCCTTGTCACTTGATCTCTTTGATTTAATTAAGAAAGAATTTTTAATGTTTGATACAAAGGATCAAAGGTATTCAAGAGGTGTTCACTCCTTGTCACTTGACCTCTTTGATTTTATTAATGTGTTTTAATTCAAAAGATCAAGGTATTCAAGAGGTGTACTCCCCTTATCACTTGATCTTTTGATTTGGTTAAGAAAAGAGATTTTTGTGATAAGATTTGAAATAGACTCGACATTGAATCGAGTGTTTATTGAATGAAAACTAATTTTTGAGTTTTTGAATAATAAAGATGAAATCTAAATATAAAAACATATTTTTGTTATTTTTGATATCATAAAATCTAAATCAAACAACTACTAAAAAAAGATTTAAAATAAACAAAGAAAATAGTAAAGAATAATAAAATGGGCTTTGAAAATATAGCAATGTGGAGGGTGTAAATAAAAACGTGTGGGCTATAAAATAGAGTTGGCCCAAAGACAAAAGCCAATCGGTTCAGGGGGTTTGCTGTTAGAAGGTAGGGTGATGAACATGAACATGAAAATACGTAGGACCAAAATTGGGGTATGACAGTGTCGAAGTTGGGATTAGAAGTAAAAAAGGTTGATTGTTGCATTAGTTCAGGCATGTTGTTTTATGACAACGAGTTTGGTACAAATGATGGGGAATTAGAGGAATGTAAGTTTTGCGAGAGTCCGAGGTATTTAGTTAGCAGTAAAGGAGTTGACCAAAGGCAATCTCCCTCCTGAGATGTGCATGACGAAACCTTACATGTTTTTGAAATGCATCATTCCGGGACCGTCGAGTCCAAAGGTGGGAATCGATGTTTATCTGCAACCTTTAATTTATGATCTCAAGAAGCTGTGGGTGGGAACGTGGACTTATGATGTGTCTCGTAAACAAAATTTTAATATGCGAGCAGCTTTGATGTGGACAATTAACGACTTTACTACATATGGCATGTTGTCTGGATGGGGTACATATGGTAAAATGGGATGTCCGCATTGCATGAATCACACAAAAGCATTTACTTTGGAACTTGGTGGGAAAAGTTCGTGGTTTGACTTTCATCGTAGGTTCTTACCTACCAACCATGAATTTAGAAGGAATAAAGATGCTTTTAGTAAAGGAATAAAAGTAAAAGATCTCCCTCCCCCTCGATTGTCATCGACTCAAGTATGGAATAGTGTTTGTGACCTACCAAAATTCACAGACTATAGTAAAGCACGTAGAATTAAAGGATATGGGGTTGACCACAATTGGACAAAAAGAAGTATCTTTTGGGACCTCCCATATTGGAAGGATAATTTGTTGCGTCATAATCTTGATGTTATGCATATTGAGAAGAACTTTTCTGATGTTATGTCATTACCCATTCCTTCAGAGGATGATACTAGTGCTCCTGGAGATACTAGTGCTCTTGGAGATACTAATGCTAAGGAGAAAACGAGGAGGAAGCGTATTTTGAAAAGAAATACGACTCAACAAATTAAGTATCATAAGGGCAGACTAATCATTTATCCGATTCAGGATCGTAAGTTTTTGTGTTTTTATATTATATTTTAAATATGGGTTTTATTTAATCAATACTAACTCAAGATTTTGTTGTTAGAATTGTTCCCTCACATCAGGCAGTATCGATCATAACAAAGATTATTAAAGAGAAGTACACACAATTTTGGCTGTCTTATGGAGCTGTACATGAAGATGATAAGGAAAAATGGTTTCAGGCATTTCAGGTATAATTTACTTATTCATTTTGACATTTCCTTTTTAATTTTTGTGATATTCATGATTCTACTTTATTTAATATTTTTAAATTCATACAACAATGTAGGAGCAATGTTGTTGGGATGTTAGAGATGAGGCCGCGATTAAAGAAAACTTTCACTCAAAATGTGTTGCTCGGTTTTCTGATACCATGAGGAATGTTAGACTTAAATGGGAAGCAAAAGGGACACGTCCACGTTGGATAGGAGAAGAAATATTCCCAAAGCTTATTGATCATTGGAATTCTGATAAGTTTAAGGAAATATCTGAGCAGGCAAAGAAAAATAGAGCATCTGAAGTTGGTGGCTGCAACTACACAGCAGGAAGTATTAGTGTGGCTGAAGTTGCGCGAAGGATTGTACATAAATTTATTAATTTTTTATTAAATCTATTATTTAAATGTTACATTATGTATAACTAATTCTTTTTACTTATTTAACGTGAAGAATTAGGCAAAACTCCACTTCTTAATGAGCTCCACATGGAGACTCATCTCAAGAGAAATGGAGAGTTTACTGACGAGCGCGCAAAAATCACTCAAGTAAGTTATTTTTATATTAAAGATATTTTATTTATTTCTTTTATATGTACATAGTTTATTTGAATCATTATAACATTTAATTTTTTTTATAGGAGAATTTTGATAGAGAACTTTCCACAAAGTTGTTAGAGCATCCTGAAATACCTGAACCACCACTGGGGTATCCTGTTGACCCTAGTATTGGGTTTCAGACTTGGTATAAGGTTTCAGGTGGAAAGAAGAAAAATGGGAGAATGTATTGTACTGGAGGGTATTCCAAAAATATCAAGCGGCGTAGTAGAGATTTCAAAATGAGATATGCTGATGGAGAAGGATCATCCACTCCACCTATATTAACCGCCGAAATGCTTGAAACTGTGAGAAACTTGGAAAATACTGAGGCAGCACAACAAGTAGCAGCAAGAAATTTGGAAATTGAAGAGATGAAGAGAAAACAATTAGAGATGCAGGAGGAAATGCAAAGAAGAGAAAGAGAATTACGGGAAGAAATGAGAAGAGAATTACAGGAAGAAATAAGGAGGCATGCACAAGAGTATCAAGAAGCAATGCAGATTGCAAATGAGCGGGCACAAAGGTTTGATCAATTTTTTGTTTCACAAAATATTGGTGGTGGACTTGGAGGAACTAGTGGATATGGAGGAGTTGTTGAAGAAGAGGAGGAACAAGATGGAGGGAGTAATAAAATTTATATATTTAAGTTTATTTTAATTTGTATGGAACAATTTGTGTTAACTATTTTGAACTTATTTTTAAATATTATTGTAATTTTGTATGGAGTTTCATTTTTATTATATTTGCTTAAATATTAATTATTTATATGTATTATAATAATTTCGTTTTAATTTGAATTGTTATATATATTTTTTAATTTAAATTATATTATAATTATATTTTTATTTTAATTATTAGGTATGATTTTGTAAATTATATTTTTTTTCAAATGAAAAACAATTTGCCAGGGGGTTTTCCAAGCAAAATAAAAGTACTGCATTTTGTGAGGGGCTTTTCCCCAAGAAAATATCTGACGCAGTCTGCCCCCTTGCAGACTGCTAGCTGGTGCCTACGTCTCCAAGCCGCAGAGAAGAAAATTGGCATGACATTTAGCGAGGGGATATGCCCTTGGCAATTTATCAAAGTGGAGAGCCCCTCGGTAATTGATTTGCGACCCCCTGTTTTGCTAGGGGAGCTGTCCCCTCGCAAATTTTGCATTTGTGAGGGGTTTTTGCCTCTAGTGAGGGGTTTAGCCCCTAGCAAATTGGATTTATTCTTGTAGTGTTTCTTATTTTTTAGATATTTTTTCTTTAGTTTAAAGAATAAGCATAACTAAGTGATTGTACTTTTTATTTGGAATTTGATTTGAAGTACTCGTATATGATAGTGGTAGATATATATGGCAGTGGTAGATATATATGATATCACATTTGCTCTTGAATAAGTGGTTCTATTTCATTTTTAAATATTTTAGTTGGTTAATATTTTTTTTAATGAATTCTGATGTCATTAATTGCAAATTATATATATATATATATATATATATATATATATATATATATATATACCAAAAGAATGATGTTGTGTAAAAAAAATATAAGTGTACTAGCTATTAATGAAACATACTATAATATCACTTTTATGGAAAAACGCTATTAAACATGTGTCTTCTAATAGCACTTTGTTTGATAAATGCTATCAAAATCAAAGCAAAATACATATTATAAAACACAAAATGTCTACTTCTGCAGCGCTTTTGAAAAAAATGTTATTAAATACCAATACTATGATAGCACATTTGGAAAAATGCTATTAATTACCAGTACTATAATAACGCTTTTAAAATGCTATCAAACAAAAAATATTTACAATAGCAGCATAGTTAATAGCGCTTTTAAGTACTATCAAAAACAAAAAAACGCTATTAAATAGATTTTTTTTAAACATATATACGTTGAAGAAACAAAAGCTCTCCCGGCTCATAGTGTACCACTGAGGTGACATCCAAACATTTCTAGCAAGCAAAAATTGACAATACATGGAGTAATTGGAATCAACAAGAAAACAATATTCCTGCAGATTTACCTGTAGAATTAAACTAAAAATTCGCAGGATATTATTGCGGTTTGTAATTCTCAGCTAAATTGTCCGTGGGTAATTATAATTCTGTAGGAATCAATTTCTGAAAGTAAACTCACAGGAAATAAAATTTGCAGGTATTTACGCAGTAATATTTTTTAAAATTAAAAAAATTAAATTATTCAATAATTTGAGACTATAATTTTCTTATGGAATAATTTAATGTGGATACTCTTGAATTTATAAGAATCCTTTCCACTATATATATGCATTGCTTCTACTAAATAAAATATACAAATATTAGTGGCATTCCCCAACTTACCGTGTGCCAAAAAATAATATAACAATGAAAGTATGTTGTGGATGGGTACAAATCGGCCATTAGAAGATATGTTGTGCCAAAAAATAATATAACAATGAAAGTATGTTGTGGATGGGTACAAATCGGCCATTAGAAGATATGTTGTGAAACAAAGTCTGCTACTTGCTTCACCAAAACAGTCTATCATATAAGAAAAATCTCTCTTTTCTTGATCATTGGGACTGTCCACATCAGCTGTTGTCTCCACAATATTCCACATCAGCAGCCTCAACCTTCTATTCTTCGATCCATAACTTCCAACCCTTCTGCCTTCTAAGCCCTCCACCTTCCACATTCCAAAACGGTTTTATCATTACTATATATATTTATATATATATATATATATATATATATATATATATATATATATATATATATATAACCGATCATACTTTCACATTCTCTATCATGTTCATCAAACCTAATCGTGGAAATTTTGGTTTATACTATTTTTGCAATTCCAGCCATTCCCACGACTATTCATGGACAGACCGGTATTTAACCTTTGTTCCTTTCATTTCTTGGTAGAAAATATCTTTCATGTTATTTGCAGGTTGAATTTGTAGTGTATCACTCCATAGTATATGGTTCGTTTTTTACCTGGGTTGTTTCCAATCCCTATTTTCTATTCTTTTAGTAACAATTTAAATATTGTCCTAATCCATGTGTTATGGATTTTTTTTTCTGGTGCAGACAGTTGCAAGCCTCGTCTATACGATTCGTTAATCGTTTGAAATAAATATTCTTCTTTGACTGCCCTGAAAGTTTGAGCAGTAGAAGTAGAAATCAAGTTGGCTGGTGTCAATAATCTGCTTGAATTTATTGGGTTATGCTTGCGCAAGTTTTGTCGAAATTGTAGATATTATAATAAGTAAATAACATATATTTTATATTAATTCATAGAATGAACTTTAATTTTTTATATTTTAAGTGCAAATGTTAATAAATAAATCTCATAGATTGATTGATTGATTTTATGTTAGAGTGATATTTATATTAAATCTTAGTAATTATCGAAATTGTAGATATTATAATATGTAAATAAGATAATATTTTATATTTATTCATAGAACTAAAGAATATTTTAGTTAGGTCAAATTAAGAAATTAATTTTATCAATATATATAAAGTTAGTTTTATAAAATATTATTGATATTTATTTATTGTAAGGTCGAACAAAACAAAAAATAAAGATATAATAAAATAAAATATTACAAATTAAAAATGTTTATATAATTTTGAAATGTATAAGAAAATAGAATCAAAGAATAAAGAAAAAAACAGTATATTTTTTTAGGTAAATAAAGAGTTTTGAAATGAAAAGACATAAATCATCTACCTATAAAAAAAATTAAATATCATAATCATCTTTAATTGATTGCAACTTTAATTTTTGATTTACTCTGATTGCAACTTTTGATTTATGATTTTGATTTTTGATTTAATGTGATTGCAATTTTTAACTTTTTATTCATAATAGTCCAAGCATTATGGTCGATTTGAACGTGATTTTAAAGAATGGTTTGTTGAAATAATGAAGCAGCACACCTATTTTCTTGATATGGAAATAATTGGTATATTATTGCAAATTTTAATAAATAAATTTCATTGATTAATTGATTTTATGTTTGAGTGATATTTATATTAAATTTTAGTAATTATAAAAATTATAGATATTATAATATATAAATAACATAATATTGTATATTAATTCATAGAACTAAAGAATATTTTAGCTAAGTAAAATTAAAAAATTAAATTTATCAATATATATAATTTATAAAGTTAGTTTTATAAAATATTATTGATATTTATTTATTGTAAGGTCGAACAAAACAAAAATAAAGATAAAATATAATAAAATATTACAAATTAAAAATATATACATAATTTTGAATTGTATAAGAAAATAGAATCAAAGAATAAAGAAAAAATAGTATATTTTTTTAGGTAAATAAAGAGTTTAGAATGAAAAGACATAAATCATTTATCTATAAAAAAGTTAAATATCATAATTACCTTTAGTAATCATTGATTGATTGATTGCAACTTTTAATTTATGATTTAATGCATGTGATTGCAACTTTTGATTTCTTATTCTTTTAGTACTTACCACATGTGTTTTTAAATTATTAGATTTGAGAAAATATTGTACTTTCATATCTTACAAAATTATACTGTTTTTACAATATTGTATGATTTACCTAAAAAAAATATAATTTTGAGAAAATATTGTACTTTTGTATGATTTACCTAAAATTATCTAATTTTGTAAGATATAAAAGCCTTTTTAACCACCCATACGTTAAAATCATTACGTTGAGGATAATTTAATTGATATAGAATCAATACATTAAAATCATATCAATTACTTACCAATATCTTAATTGGTATAAAATAAATACTTTACAAATATATTTAGTACTCCAATTATATTGATGTTGTATCACCAAAAATTGAGTGAATCAAATTATCATTAAAAATTAATAAAAATAATTTATCTCACTTGATTTCCTTTAAAATTATTTAATAGAAACTTTCCAAAATAATGATTTTATCAACCTAATTTTGAAACCAAATTTCATATGGTTAGAAGATGTCTAACCGCTCATTTAACAAAAGAATTAATATTATTAGATACATATTTTAATAAAGTGTTTTAGGCATATCATTTCTTTTATATATTGTATGGATTTTTTTTTGATAAAAAATGCATAATTAAACTAACTACTATTTTCTATTTTTACTTTAATAAGATTTCTTACTAATACTACTAAATTATTTAAAATATAAAATCTAAAAGTTATATATATATATATATATATATATATATATATATATATATATATATATATATATATATATATATATATATATATATATATATATATATATATATATATATATATATATATATATATATATATATATATATATATATATATATATATATATATATATATATATATATATATATATATATATATATATATATATATATATATATATATATATATCATACAATATAATAAAGCAAAATGAGATTTTTGGCAATTTTGACAAATGTCACAATTCTAGAAAGCTTACTATTTTTATTATTTCTACAATAGGAAATTTTACTATAATTGTTAATTTAATAATTCAATTTTTAAAAAAATTATTATATATTTACTTAGGTCTTATCATTATTATTTATAATTAATTATCAGCCTATTTTATAATTAATAATTACTTATAATTTATAATTAATAATTAATAATTATGGACCATTTATTTTCCCCAAATTTTTTTCACGTGAACCAACTCATTTTCACAATTCATTTTCACAATTCATCAGTTACAATGCTTCCAATATGATAGACTTTTACGCTAAATCAATTCAGTTTTCCATTTCCAACCATTTTCATGCCTTTTGATATTTCTTTCACATATTAATCAAAATATTCATTTATTCAAATTCAAACAAGGCTTTGGAATTTTCCTCCTACATTAAAATACAAACTTTTTGAATTCTAACATATTCCTATATAAACCTCAGAGAGAGCCCTAATCCCATTTCAGAGCCATTTTTTAATACGTATTGGTTTTTTTATGAAGTTCATAAAATTTTAAAGTTTTTGAACAACAGAGGTAAAGTTTGATTCTTGATTATTTCTTTTCTCTCTGTTTCAGATCTGCCGAAGGGTTATGCTGTGGAATTCGTCGCCGCCCGAAGTTTGTGGTGGTTAGGTGGTTTTGCAATTGGATGAAATTAAAAAGGTTTGGGTTGGGTGTTTGGTTGGGCAATTTTTAGTAGATATTGATTTTCTGAATTATGTATAAAATATTTGACTTCGGTAAGGGTAAGGATATCAAAGGTTGTTGTTATAAGTATATGATGTTTCTTAAGTTCCACATCATTGGTTGCTTTTTTGATTTTTTCTGGAGATAACTTTTTGATTATTAAAATTTTTCAGATTTAAAAATGTTTGATTTTGTGTGTGTGAACCGTGAAGCTGAGAGGAGATGACAGTTCGATTAATGGTGGGTTCCATAACATTACTGATAGCAATGTTCAGTTACTTTGAGACTTGAAGATGAAGATTGTTCATTTTTTTTTTAATACATGTATTCCAATTAAAAAAAATAAAAACGAAATGTTATTTTATTTTTTAATACATGTATTCCAATTAAAAAAAATAAAAACGAAATGTTATTTTATTTTTTAATACATGTATTTCATTAATGTATTTCATTATTACTATTATATTTAAAATCCACAATAATCCATCCTTAGCTTTATTGTCGTTACGATGTAGATATACCTCCATCTTATTACATTTATCATTTTATCATTTTTTTTGTCGTAACAATTGTAGAAAAAGTTATTTACTTTGTATTAAATTGAAATAGATCTTTGTATCTTATCTTTTTACTTACTTTATTTCAATATCATCCCTTTGTTTATATTTGAAGTTTTATTTTTCTTTTGACCATTACATAGAAACTTGGTTTAACTGACATATTTATTCTTTTAAACCTATAACCAAAGTATGAATTTAGAGCAATAATTAAATAATTTATTAAATTTAATATTATTTTGAGAATTTAAAATTTGTTTAACATAAAATTTACTTTGAATCAAAAATATATTTTATCTTATTAAAAAATAAATAAAATAAAATATAGTAATTTGTATCTATAAATTTTATTTATTTGTGATATTTTTTAATAAAAAATATATGTACTATAATTACAAACACAATCAAAGTGTAGCGAATTATATTAAAATATTAGTTTATCGAAAAAGTTTGTATTTTTTTAAATGAAATGTTAATATTTATTCTAAATTTTTTTTAAAATATTTGATTAATACATAAATTTATTACTATAAAATTTGATATTGTAGAATTTGGACAATTTATATCCTCTTACTATATTTAATAAAGGATCAATAAATTAATTTGATATATTTTATTATATTCAATTTTTTATCTTCTAATATCGTAAGAGTCATTTTTCATTTGTGTTAGTAAAATATTTTAGAGGCTAATGTAGTTTGACATTTTTGTTTCTGTTTTAGTGAATGAGATGATATAATTTTCTTACCTAAACCATGCTTCCTCTGTCCCAAATTATAAGAGAAAATTACTTTTTAGATTCATTGAATAATTAATGTATTTGGTCTATATAAAGACTAGATGCATTAATTTTTCAATGAATCTAAAAAGTAATTTTCTCTTATAATTTGGGACGGAGGGAGTATATCATTATATATTATTATTGAATAGATTCATATTAAAATGGATTTTAGTTTATAACTAAAATACAACTTAATATTTATGGTATATTTAAATTTAATATTAAAAATATTTACATTGAAATTACACATAATTATATACCTATGCAAATTGTATTTATACTAAAAATTACTATAAATATTTATTTTAGACATGAGACAATTATGATGGACAATTATGATGTATGAAAAACACAACTTTCTTATGAAAAATACAAATTTGTCATTCTTTTTGTTCAATTTATTTTATTATATATTAAATAAAAGATCTATTTTATACATTTTTTACGGGTCAATACTACTTAAAATAAACATGCCCTAGAGACTAGGACTACTTAATTTTTTATTATTTAATTTATTTTTTCTACTAAAATAGATAATACATACGAGCCGAGACTACTTAATTTGTATTTCTAATTTTATTGAATTAACACAATTTTCCTTTAAAAATTAATAAAATAATTCTACACTATACAATTAATTCATATTTGGATCACAAGCACGAATTGACATATTTTTATTTATTATTTTTAATAGTATATTTTTTATCTATATTTTTTAATCATTACTCTAACATAATTATTTACTACTTATAATAACGTTGCGCGACCCGCCGTGCTCCAAATAGATTTGATATTTTTTTTATCTTTTGATTTCCTTCTTTAGCAAGTTTTCCCACTATCAATACATATTTATTAAACTCTTTTATGTAATTTAAAGATTTCTACTATATTTTTAATTATTATTTAATTGATTACTCATATTTAATTTAATTTTATGGGAGACATTTAAAACATTAATTAATTAATTCAATTATATAAAAGAGAATAAGTTACAAATATGAAAAAGTTTACTGTTGATACAATTATTATTATAAACGGTAATAAGTTATAAATATTTTTATCAACGGGAAAAATCAATTGATGATACAATTATATAAGTTGCAAATATTTTTATAAACGGAAAAAGGCAACTATTGATACAATTATTTAACGAGTTAATTTTTTTTTAAAATTTACACAAATTATTAATAAATTAGAAATGCCCAAATTATTTTATAATTTACAAAATAAATTAGTTAAGTAAACTTTTTTATGTATATTATTAATAACAATGATATTTTATCTATACAATAGTAATCTAACTATAAGCCAAATTTATAAATTATAAGTGTTTTTAAAATGAAAATTTTTACTTAGAAAATATTTAACCCGTGCCTCGCACGGGTCTAAGTACTAGTATGTATATATATATATATATATATATATATATATATATATATATATATATATATATATATATATATATATATATTAATGAAATTTTTTAGAGATTATCAAATAAAATAAATATATTAGATCTATTGACTATTTTTTTAAAAACATATTTAAAAATAACTATGGGTGTTAATAAACATAAGTAATCGAATGAAACATAAGTACTGTATGAATAAATAATAATAGAATGAAACATAAGTAATGTATGAATAAATAGTAATAGAATGAAACATAAGTAATATATGAATAAAAAATATCAAAATTTTATGATATTTTTTATTAATCATACAATTTGTTTGTCATTTATAAAATTTAAAATTTTAACTAGACAAGTTCATCAATAATCAATATATATTTATCTATACATAATATAATATAATTGAAATATTACCATTAAAAATTTAATGGGGTCAATTCTATCCAAATACAAAATAATATATTACGGATACACACGGGTAATTATATGGTACGCGCATATGGTACTGATATTAACACATTTAATTAAATGTTGAATAATAACGAGAATAAGTTTACAATTGATTTAAATAGTCTTATAAATAATTCCAAAACAAAAATATTGATGAAAACATGAAGTTACTGATCGAAATATTAAATATTAACGGAAAAATAATATTTATTAATCAAAATATTTAATATTAAAACAAATGAGCGTACCACACTGGTCCTAGTGCGAATGAACATGTATCCCGTTAATATTCAAAATATTGAATATTAACTGGAGCACGGAGTTATTGATTAAAATATTGAATATTAACGGGAGCACGAAGTTACTGATCAAAATTTTGAATATTATCCGAAAAATTAAGTTACTGATCAAAATTTTGAATATTAACGGGAACAAATTTTGAACATTAACGGGAACACGAAGTTACTTATCAAAATAATAAATATTAACGGAAATACGGGGTTATTGACAAAATATTGAATATTAACGAGAACACGAAGTTACTGATAATTTTTTTGAATATCAATAGAAACATTAACTTACTGATAAAATTTTTCAATATTAACGGGAACACGGAGTTACTGATCAAAATAATGAATATTAACGGGAACATGACGTTACTGATAAAAATATTGAATATTAACGGAAACAAATTTGGAATACGTTGAAAGTAAATGTGAATAAGTTTATTGCATTGGACAATCGACAGTGTGTATTTTTTATTGATCTTCCCAATTTTTATTGCATATTAATAAAATAACACTTCATTATTCTATTCTTTATCAATTTCATTTTTAAGTTTATTATGTATCTTTGCTGAACGAAATGTATCATAATAATAATTATATCAATTTCTTTTTTTTTATAAAAAAATATAATATTGAACAAAATAAGAAAGAACATGAAGTTACTAATTAAAATATTAAATATTAACGGGAACATGAAGTTACTGAATAAAATATTGAATTTTAACAAGAACATGAACTACTGGTCAAAATATTGTATATTAACGAGAACATGAAGTTACTGATCGAAATAATGAACATTAACGGGAACATGAAGTTACTGATTAAAATATTGAATATTAAAACAAATGAGCGTACCACACTAGTCCCCGTGCGAATGCACGGATATCCCGTTAATATTTAAAATATTGAATATTAACGGGAGCACGGAGTTATTGATTAAAATATTGAATATTAACGAAAGACAAAGTTACTTATCAAAACTTTTAATATAACCGGAAACATTAAGTTACTGATCCAATTTTTGAATATTAACGGGAACACAAAGTTATTGATCAAAATAATGAATATTAACGGAAAAACGGAGTTACTGATCAAAATAAAGAATATTAACGGGAACATGAAGTTACTGATAAAAATATTGAATATTAACGGGAACAAGTTTGGAATATTAATGGGATTACGAAGTTACTGATCAAAATAATGAATACTAGCGGGAACATGAAGATACTGATCAAAATATTGATTATTAACGGGAACATGAAGTTACTGAATAAAATATTCAATATTAACGAGAACATGAATTACTGATAAACATATTAAATATTTACGGGAACATGAAGTTACTGATCGAAATATTGAATATTAACGGGAAAATAATTTTTATTGATGAAAATATCCCAAACTTTGCCCCAACCTATTAAAAAGAAATTTCTATATTTTACACATCTGGTTTTATGACATTTACCTCTAGAATAATATATATATATATATATATATATATATATATATATATATATATATATATATATATATATATATATATATATATATATATATATATATATATATATATATATATATATATATATATATATATATATATATATATATATATATATATATATAGTGAACAAAATAACACGGTCACAACGGGTACCCGTGCAGACGCTCGGGTATCACGCTAGTTATGTTTAAAGCAACTCACTAGAGTCAGGGCCGGCCTAATACATGTTGAGGCCTAAGGCGACTTATAGAATAAAATTCAATATAAAATATTTGAAATTGATTTATTGAATTCAAAATGATTTATTAAATTATTTTAATTTATTTTACTCCATATTTAATAATTGATAATAAAGTCAATTTATAGTGTTTATTTTAAATTTTTATATTAACTATTATTATATTTATTATTATTATTATTAATGTGAGTTCATGTTATAAAATAGTAAAATAAAAAATCCTTAATATTTTACAATAAAAATATATTTATGTTTTATAGTGTTGGTCAATGTTACTGATGTGTGTAGTTGTTATATTTATTGTAGAGTGCTACATTTTTCTATAAATTCAATTATTATTTTTTAAGTATCAGATACTTTTCTATTAAAAAATATATATCTAAAATAAATGCGCGTCCCGTACGAGAACCTGTGCGAACGCACGGGTTTGTTACTAGTTCAAATTAGAAATACAAACATCAAAGCGCACAGTGGAACACGTTTTCAATAATGGCCAATAAAATAAATATAATATAATGTTAATATATCAGAATTAAAAAATACTAAGAAAAAGAAAAAAAATTGGAGGCCCAAGGCAGTAGCCTAGTTGGCCTACCCCTTGGGCCGGGCCTGACTAGAGTAAAGTTATCCATCTTTTTAAATGAAAAAATACAAACTTACCAAAAATACATTATAGCAATTTTAAATAGTAAATACTCATCCAAAAATAATTGCAGGCTAAAAGCAAATGAGATTGACTTTTGATATTACCATTGGCTGCCGATTGTTAACGTAGTCATGTAATATTTTATCAGTTCTACATTGTCAATTGTAACAATCATATCATGCATGTAACATAACCTAAGTAATGCCCTCAGGGCAATGATTAAAACTTTAAAATAGTAAATTTATTTTGATAATTTACGTATTTAATATCTTTATTTTAAAAATTAAAATATTAAATTTTTTATAAAATATTTTTTTTTAAGAATGCTTAACCATTATCTTGAAGATACTGGTTAACAAGACTCTGATGTAACATGACATAACCATCGAAAAATTTAAATTAAATCTTGCCAAATCATTAACATCAAATTAAATGTCCCAACTTCCCAAATCATAAATGGAAAAGAAAATTAAATGCCCGGCTATCCACGTTATTCAGTTTGAAGTTCCAGAAAAGGAATTTCTTCTATATATATATATATATATATATATATATATATATATATATATATATATATATATATATATATATATATATAATATATATATATATATATATATATATATATATATATATATATATATATATATATATCAAAATATATACTACAAATTAATTAGGGGTGACAAAACGGACCGTCTGTCCTGTCTCGCCTTAAGCCCGTTAAAAAAGGAGGAGGCGGTAAGCCCGCTAAATGAAATTGAACTTAAAAATCTAACTCACCCCGCCAATGTGATGGGTTGGCGGGTAGCGCCAACTTGCCGCTTATTTTTACTTTTTACTTTTTTTAGTAAATTAATAGATTCTTTTTTACGATTTTCACTTAATTTTTGAAGAATTATTCTTTGTTCAATTTTCAGTTTGTAGATTATTTTGTTCTGCACTAAGTTTATAGTAGGAAAAGTTTCTGCACATACGAGCTTGAACGTGCTCAGCTAGCATTTTCTCTTCCAACCTCGGTTGAGTAGGCATTAGCAGGTAGATACTATAGGTACTAGATCATTCTTGATGTAATTTTTTAAGCTAGTGAGATTCCAATCCATTAAATCAGAACAATGTCAATTTGTTCCAAACTTAATATCACTCTTTGTTGTTATTTTAAAAATTATGGTATGACATTTTATTTAGAATGATTCCTTTGTTCTCTTTACATATACTGTACCATTATGTATGACATGTAGGCTTTTTGTGTGCACTGGAGTCATTTTCTCTGAGTGTGCCATTTGCTTCATTGGAAAAATCTAAATTTTGGTTAGTTGGAACAATTAGAACAAGATTCCATTATATTTTTCTACGCATCATCGTCTCCAAGCAATTATACTATATGGAATAATATCACATGCTAACAAATCAATTAATTAAATGATATGGACATAATTGTTTAGTGATGCTATATGTTATATTTTTGTTTATTCTATGGTTTTACTTTTAAGTTGTTTTTTCTTAATACAGTTAATTTATGCTAAGAATTGGCTGCATAAAGTGTTGGCATACTTTCTAATGGTGACACTAGCTCTGCATCCTAAGAATTGCAGTGGCTTGTGGTCCGACGGGTGTGCGGGTTCACAGGACGGAATGAGGCGAATAGGTGATCTCAAAATCCTAATTCAACTCGTCATTTTTTAGCGAGTAAACTTGCCAACCTGACTGACTATAGTCTCTTTTGCCACCCTAGATATTATATATTTGCTCCATTTTTTATAATATTTTTTGAAAAAAAATTAGTTGTGCTAAATTATAATACGTTTTATAATATTAATAAATTATTAATATTGTTTTTTATTATACCTTTAAGTTTTTATTTTTTTTATTATTTAAATTTTTCTCAAATAATTAATATTTTTTCTAAATTTCTTTATAATTTTTTTCTTACACAATTATTGTTTTGCTACTTATAATTTTTGTTTTTGTTTTTTTACTTATTAGAGATGACAATTTAACTCATACCCTATGGATACCCGCAAAAAATACTACTAACGAATAGGACAAAAATCCGTAAAATAGATACGAACACGGGCACGAATAATTACTCAATAAAATAAGCGAGTATGAATGTGGGCACGGGTATCTTACTACCCACCCCGTCCTAAATCCGCACTACATATTCATATAACATTATTTATATTATTATATAAAATGCATCTTTATCAACTTTCAAAAAATATATCACAATTAAACTATTACACATTTTAATAAAAATGTTTATTTCTTAACTCAACAATAACTTCCATAATTTTATTAATATTGTTAACAATCTTAAAATTATATGATATTTCCTTTCAAAAAAAAAAATTATATGATATTTTATAATTAATTGATTTAATTTTACTACAAACGCATGTAAATAGGTACGAGTATGGGTATTGAGGTACTTATAGAATATGAGTATGAACATTGGTGTCCACGTGGGTATGAACTATTTGCCAATTTTCAAATCGCGGACATAGAAACGAGTATTATAGTATCATGTCCAAATTTTATCTATTAATATTCTTATTACCTGCTCTTCCTAACAATCAAAAAAGACTTCCTAACAATCAAGAAAGACAGAACCCCGATAACTAACATGTGAAAATATAAAAATAATTTATAAAATAAACACTGAGACATTATCAAGAGGAATTCTTGCATAGAAACAACCATAAGTTATATTCTTAGATACAATCAATAAGAAGTAAGATAAATTTTAATTTATTTTAATTTTAATTTTAATTTTATTTTGATTCATAGGGTAGTTGTGATTATGAAGGAGAGAAAAAATATTATATTTATTTTTAATTAATTAAAAGTTTTTGATTTCGTTATGTTTAAAAGAATTTTTTATGTATGTATCTAATTAAAAAATTTCCCACTATTTAATATACTTGAGGGGTGCATATGCCGGAAAAAGAAAGTCACAATATTCTTGTTTCTCTATGGACCTAAAAATATTTTTGACAGAGAAAATTTTAAGATCTCTGTGCAACACTTTTATCAAATAATATTTTCTTAATTATTTGTGATTTTTTTACAATCTGACATATTTCACCCACTCCAGATTCTGTTTAATTATTCAAATTAGAACCAATGAAACTTGATCCAATCTGTCGAATAGATTCCTAATTTTTTGTTGTTAATGATAGAATGGTTTTTCAATTACTTAATGGAGCATTGTACTTTTGATAGTTTTTTTAATTATTAGAAATTTTTTATATCTAGTTTAACAAAGAACAAAGATTTTGGGGACTTTTTAAACTCAACATTGAACAACTTTTTTGGTCCTGTTAAATACATTTTTTCTTCAACTGAAACGCATTTTATTTTTTATTTGTTCATTGCTTATCTATATCTTTCTTTCGAAAAGATTAAAAGCTTATTTATAAACAGCTTATTCAGAATTTATAGAGACTTATTTATAAATCATATTTAAATTGTTTTTATAAATATTATAAATTATTGAGTTGGTCCCAAACAACAATGCTTAAAGAAAGCACCCGATCACAATTAAATTGGCCTCAAACTTCTAGCCAATGTTAGAATATTTTATTAAATAAAATATTTAAATAATATTATGTGGGCATATATATTTAAATTGATTATATTAGCTATTTATCAATATGAAGCCTTAATTGATTTAGTGGTCAAATTATGTAATAAGGCTAATTAGTTTTCTATTTATATAATTATTTATTTATTAATTAATTGATATGGGCCGAACTGGGTGGATGTCTGATGGCCCATTTCGGGATAATGGGAACCCTGATGGGCCATCACCTATATAATGGGCTATGGTCCCCAATATATCAGTACGGAAAGCAGATTCACTCTTCTCCCCATCTGAAGAGTACTGAGGCGTGAGGAGTACTGGTTGAGGAAGAGCTATAGCCTACGAGTAATTCTACAATGGATCCAGGTATTCCTTGATTCCTTACTCTTCATTAATCTTTAATAGATCAACATGATAAATGATCCTATATTCATGTTCGTGTTCATATATGTATTTTATAACTTCCGCACTAAAGTGATTATATGTTATAATCTTTGTAAAGAACATGCTTAGGTGATTTTTTTTATCTTACAATTGGTATCAGAGCTACTATCATGATTGATTTATTGGGATTAATTGTATTACGGAGATTAGGCTAATTGTGTTTGATGGTCCTATTTGTTAGTTTTTTAATTTTTTTTCCCCTTATGATATTATAATCCGTACAGAGCTTTCCAAGCTTAATATGTTGTTTTTATACATCTTTTAATAAATTGAGAAAAAAAAATACAGTTTTTTCTTTTTAATTTTATATTGTCTCTGTGAGTTAAATAACAGTATGCTATTTATACTGGAATGAATTTATTTATGTTTTCCATTTTCTCATCAGAACGTTAAATAATTAAGAGGATATTATGTGGGCCAATTAATATATTTATATTTTTTAATACTACAATTGATGACATTGATACTAATGTCATTAATATTAATGGATGACATATAATGATACCATCGGGTTCATGAAGAAATGCATAACATCAATGCTATGTCAATAATACTAATTGATGACATTATATTTTTTTTTCTTTTTTCTCACAATTAATTTAAAAGTAACGTATTGATTCATTATAATATCTTTGCCTTCCTTAGGTACAATACGTATTTATATGTATTATAATAATACTATAATGAAAATTTACTTGAATCTATACGTTATTTTTTTTTTATATGTATTACTATATAAATTTTTTTTTATATATTATAATTATGTATAAAAGTGTTTATTTTATTTAATAATATCGGTTTATTATACTGGTATGTACATGACATAAACACAATAGTTAGATAATAATATAATATAAACATACAATTGGCATTGCATTTTGCAAGTGCTGTTCATGAAATTTTTTTTTAAGACCTTCCCATTTAATTTATTAATTTATCTAGTAAATTTTATTGAATTATTTTAAATAATATGTTGCCGAAGTAACCTCTATTGCATAATATTAATTCAATTGAGTTTACAAAAGATGAGGTGTGTAATTACTCATGCGAGTTGTAGTCGGCCCGAAGCATGGCACGACTTGGCCGTGTAATTTTATACTTGTGATGGTAAATATGTGATAATTATAAATTTATTTTCCATGTGGATAATGGGCTGCCCTAAGGTGACCATTATTTGACCGGACTTATTGTCAATATTTGATCGTTACGTTGAGAGTACCGTTTGCAATTAATTTTTTACAATCTGAAGATTGAAAATTAATGGTGCGTTTGGTATCTTGTTAAGGTCTTGTTTAATTTTCATATTAAGATTATTGTGCATGTCTCTACGGTTATTTTGACATGCCTACTAATGTTATTGTATGTTTATTTTCACTTATTTAGTTGTTGCTGCTACCGCTCCCAACATTGTTGCTCAAATTAACTCCATCCCTATGCTGAATGGGATGAACTTCAAGTCTTGGAAAGAATCCGTTGAGATCGTTCTCGGATGCATGGACTTGGATTTATCCTTGAGGGAAGAACGCCCGATCGCCACTGATGAGAATCCAAATGAAGCAAAAATTGAAAAGTGGGACCGCTCCAACCGAATGTGCCTCATGATGATCAAAAGATCCATACCTGAAGTTATTAGGGGCTCGATTGCTGAAAGTGAGAGTGCTAAGAAGTTCCTTGAAACCATTGAACAATTTTTTGCTAAAAATGATAAGGTTGAGACAAGCACTACTTTGTCGAAATTGATTTCAATGAGTTACAAAGGTAAAGGGAACATACGAGAGTATATCATGGAAATGTCTCATCTTGCTTCAAAACTTAAGGCATTGAAGTTAGAACTTCCTGAGGACTTAATTGTGCACTTAGTTTTGATATCTCTTCCTGCACACTTTGGGCAATTCAAAGTGAGCTACAACACTCAGAAGGACAAATGGTCCCTTAATGAGCTGATATCTCATTGTGTACAAGAGGAAGAGAGGCTGAAGAAAGATAAGACTGAAAGTGCTCATTTGGCTACTAGCTCTCAATTCAAAAGGAAAAGAACTGCAGGGAATCCTTCTCAGAACAAGAAGGCGAAGGAACAACCTAAGGAGTCCACTTGCTTCTTTTGCAAGAAAGCTGGACACATGAAGAAGGATTGTTCCAAGTACGCCGCATGGCGTGTAAAGAAGGGTAATTTTCTCACTTTTGTTTGTTTTGAAATTAATTTAGTTTCTGTACCTAAGGATACTTGGTGGGTAGATTCTGGTGCTACTACTCACATTAGTATGTCCATGCAGGGTTGCCTGTGGAGCCGTCCGCCAAGTGATGCCGAAAGATTCATCTATGTGGGCGATGGCAATAAAGTTGCAGTAGAGGCTATAGGGACTTTTAGATTATTGTTAAAGACTGGTTTTCATTTGGATTTGGTTGAGACTTATGTTGCACCGTCTATTAGGCGGAATTTAATTTCTATTTCTGTTTTGGACAAATCTGGTTATACTTGTTCATTTAGAAATAATAAATTTAGTCTCTCGTTTGATTCAAGTGTTATTGGTTGCGGGTCTTTAAATGATAATCTTTATATGCTTGAAATTGAACGTCCTTATAACAAAATAATGCAAATAGAGTCACATGGTACAAAACGAAAATTAAATGAAAGTTCTGCCACTTTATGGCATAAGCGATTAGGACATATCTCTAAACAGAGAATTCAAAGGCTTGTGTCAGAGGGTATTCTTGGACCCTTAGATTTGACAAATTTTCAAGTTTGCATACAATGCATTAAGGGTAAACAAACAAACAAAAGAAATTTTGATGCTGATAGAGCTAAAGACGTCTTAGAACTAATTCATACGAATATATGCGGTCCTTTCCCTACGGGTTCATGGAATGGACAAAAGTATTTTATTACGTTCATAGACGACTACTCTAGATATGGCTATTTGTACTTAATTCATGAGAAATCTCAGTCCCTAGACATGTTCAAGTCTTTCAAAGCTGAAGTTGAACTTAAGCTTGGAAAGAAAATCAAGGCTGTCAAATCAGATCGTGGTGGTGAATACTATGGTCGATATGATGGATCAGGGGAACAACGTCCTGGGCCCTTCGCGCTTTTCCTCAAGGAGTGTGGAATCGTTCCGCAATATACAATGCCGGGGAAACCCAACATGAATGGAGTTGCAGAACGACGAAATCGGACTCTTAAGGATATGGTGAGAAGTATGATTAGTCATTCTTCCCTACCAGAGTCACTTTGGGGAGAGGCATTAAAAACTGCAGTTTATATTCTTAATAGAGTACCTAGTAAAGTAGTAGCTAAAACCCCTTATGAGTTATGGACTGGGAAAAAGCCCAGCATTAGGCACTTACACATTTGGGGATGTCCAGCTGAAGCGAGACCTTATAGGCCTCATGAAGGTAAGTTGGATGCAAAAACTGTTAGTTGCTACTTTGTTGGGTACGCCGAATACTCTCGCGGGTACAAATTTTACAATCCCATCACTAGAACAATTTTTGAGACGGGAAATGCAAGATTCCTTGAGGATGTAGAGTTTGGAGGGGAAGGAAGCATAAGGAGTGTTGTTTTTGATGAAGAAACTATTACTGGGAGTGAACAAGTCTTTATACCTGTCATTCTACCAGTAATGGATCCAGAAACAAATCAAGATGTTATTCCTAACATCCCTCAAGAAGAAGACAACACTGAGTTTCTTCCTCAAGCACCACCTACAGTTCAAACTCAACAACCTCAAGAGCAGCCATTATTAAGAAGATCCATTAGAGAGAGGAGAAGTGCAATTCCAGATGATTATGTTGTATTTCTTCAGGAACATGAGGATGGCATTGGCTTGACTGAAAAAGATCCTATCAACTTTCGTCAAGCTATGAAGTGTCCTAATTCTCTCAAGTGGATTGATGCCATGAAGGATGAGATGAAATCGATGGGTGACAATGATGTTTGGGATCTTGTTGAATTACCTGAAGGAAAGAAACCCATTGGTTGTAAATGGATATTTAAAACCAAAAGGGATTCAAAGGGTAATGTTGAGAGATATAAAGCTCGTCTTGTCGCTAAAGGTTTTACTCAAAAGGAAGGCATTGATTACAAAGAGACTTTCTCTCCAGTTTCATCGAAAGACTCTTTTAGAATCATAATGGCTTTAGTGGCTCATTTTGATTTGGAGCTGCAACAGATGGATGTTAAAACTGCGTTTCTAAATGGAAACATTGAAGAAACGATATATATGGTACAACCAGAAAATTTTGTATCGGGAGATCCAAAGTCTATGGTTTGCAAACTTAAGAAATCCATCTATGGCCTTAAACAGGCTTCTCGTCAATGGTATTTCAAATTTCATCAAGTAATATCCTCTTGTGGTTTTGAGGCTAATCCAGTTGATGATTGTGTATACCACAAGTTCAGTGGGAGTAAATTTATTTTCTTGGTGTTATATGTAGATGATATCCTTTTGGCAAGCAACAATATAGGCTTATTGCACGAAACCAAGATATTTCTCACAAAAAATTTTGAGATGAAAGATCTTGGGGACGCCTCCTTTGTCTTAGGAATCCAAATAATTAGAGACCGCTCTCGAGGTATCTTAGGATTATCGCAAAGGAGCTATATTGATACAGTTTTGGATAGATTCTCCATGAAAGATAGTAAACCAGGAGACACACCTGTTGCTAGAGGAGATAAATTTAGTCTCAAACAGTGCCCCATTACGGATCTTGAAAAGAAAGAGATGGATAAGATTCCTTACGCTTCAGCTGTAGGGAGTCTCATGTATGCTCAAGTTTGCACTCGTCCCGACTTAGCTTTCATTGTAGGAGTTCTTGGAAGATATTTGAGCAACCCTGGTATGCAGCACTGGACGGCAGTAAAGCGTGTTTTGCGCTACTTGAAGAGAACTAGAGATTTTGTGCTCACTTATCAAAAGTCAGATAACTTGGAGATCATTGGATATTCTGACTCTGATTTTGCAGGATGCCCGGACAGCAAACGATCCACATCTGGTTATATCTTCCTCTTGGCTGGAGGAGCCATCTCCTGGAAGTCTGCAAAACAGACTTTAGTGGCTCCTTCCACCATGGCAGCGGAGTTTGTGGCTTGCTTTGAGGCATCAAATCATGCAACTTGGCTGCGAAACTTTGTCACGGGCCTACGCGTCATTGGGAGCATCCATAGGCCTTTGAAGATTTATTGTGACAATAGTGCAGCTGTACTCTACTCGAACAACAACATGAGTGCTACAAAATCAAAATTTATTGATATCAAGTATCTTGTTGTGAAAGAAAGAGTCCAGGAGAAACAGATTTTGATAGAACATATAGGGACAGACTTAATGCTAGCTGACCCACTAACCAAAGGCTTAACGCCTAAGTCTTTTCATGGGCATGTTACTCACATGGGTCTTGGTTTTGATATTGCCTTGGAATAGTGGGAGTCTTATTTTTTTTTGTTATATGTTCTATACTTTGGTTTCAGTTTTTTTTTTCCGGAACAATCTATGTTATATTTGAAGTTCTGCAGAAATAAAGTTTATTGATCTTTATTGTTATAACATTATGTTTTGGTTATGTGTAAATATTTTGTTTTAAATTACACTTAAGGAACTTTAGTTTTGATCTCACTAAAGACTTTAGTTGGACCAGTTGGAAATAGACATGATAAAGAGATCACATTGCATGAGATTTCCATGCCACTCATCCATATCGATTTATTTTATCAAATGCATTGATTTGGTGGTCATCGGGGTTCCTTCACGTCTTAAGTTAGTGACGATAGCCGCGATGGTCCCTTATTGATGTGTGAGGTGAACTAGATTGTAAAGGAGAAATCTAAGGATAAATAGCATTCGTATGCGCGCCTAAAGAATAATGATATAATCATTAAGATATATTGCCCAAGTGGGAGATTGTTAGAATATTTTATTAAATAAAATATTTAAATAATATTATGTGGGCATATATATTTAAATTGATTATATTAGCTATTTATCAATATGAAGCCTTAATTGATTTAGTGGTCAAATTATGTAATAAGGCTAATTAGTTTTCTATTTATATAATTAATTATTTATTAATTAACTGATATGGGCCGAACTGGGTGGATGTCTGATGGCCCATTTCGGGATAATGGGAACCCTGATGGGCCATCACCTATATAATGGGCTATGGTCCCCAATATATCAGTACGGAAAGCAGATTCACTCTTCTCCCCATCTGAAGAGTACTGAGGCGTGAGGAGTACTGGTTGAGGAAGAGCTATAGCCTACGAGTAATTCTACAATGGATCCAGGTATTCCTTGATTCCTTACTCTTCATTAATCTTTAATAGATCAACATGATAAATGATCCTATATTCATGTTCGTGTTCATATATGTATTTTATAACTTCCGCACTAAAGTGATTATATGTTATAATCTTTGTAAAGAACATGCTTAGGTGATTTTTTTTATCTTACAATTCATCTATGCCTCATGAATATTTGGGAGAAGCCTTCAAGAATGCAGTCTTCAAACTTAACTATTTATAATTAAAAATAAAATAATAAGTTAACTATTTTTTTCTTTAACTTTCTTTTTTTACAATTTTATTTTTTCTCCCTCTCAAACTTTACCATCAGTATTTTAAAAATTAAATCGGTCATTAAAATGACGAAAATACTGTATCACTGATTTATTAGTTGAACTATCTGATCATTGGTCGAGCTGTATTATTAAACTTGACTAAATTAGATAATTCAGTCAAATAAAATAATATCTACAGCAAAATTATATAGTTAATAAATCCGTCAAACCATATGACTTAGCTCTAAAAAAATCACGAGAAAATTTAAAATATTAAAATATTAAAATTTATTCTTTCAATTTAAATTTTAAATATAGTTATCACACACAATAAAATAGTACAAAATACAAAATAATGTAATACAATATTGCAATGTCTAATAAATTTAATTCCAATGAAAAAAATTGTTCTAAATAAGTTTTGCACAACGTCTATTTATATTTTTATTTTAATTTTTTTTAAAAGATTATCAAAACGATGTCATTTTGTCTGAGAAAAAAAAGTAAGCATTTAAACGTTCAGTTTTTGAAAACTGCAGATTTTCCATTTTTTACCAGTTTTGACCGCCAATTTTTGAAAACTATCAATTTTTTGGTTTTTACCGGACATGACCGCTAGTTTAAATTGTCTATTTTTTCTTATAATTTAAGTCATACTTTCATGTTTAGCCACACCGATATATAATGTCTGGATCCGCCCCTACACACGACCACAATTAAATTGGCCTCAAACTTCTAGCCAATTCAGCTATGCCTCATGAATATTTGGGAAAAGCCTTCAAGAATGCAGTCTTCATCATAAACAAGTTACTTAATTTTATTTTTAATCATTCATCTCCTATGCTAACTCTATTTCATAAAGACCCTGATTGTGTTGCCTTTAAAATTTTTGGTTGCGTGTGCTATCCATACATTTTAGACCATACATTAAGTATAAATATGACTTTAAATCTGAACAATGTGTCTTCTTAGGGTAAAATCCTAATCATAAAGGATACATTTGTTTATTTAAACGTGTCAAAATATATAATTTTAGACATGTCAAATTTGATGAAAATGTTTTTCTCTTTTAAGACTTTTAGATACTCGATCGAAATCTAGTATTATCGAAGGTAGTTTTTTGGTTCGACTATTCGACAGGAAATTAGCATGTCGTGGAAATGTGTTCACATGTTCTAGTCGAGGTATGCTAGGATTGTTTGCATGTCGAGTTGTGTCTGTTTGTTATGTCCAATTGTTTAAGTTAACTTGTTTTCTAAGTTAGTTTATTTTCTAAGTTAATTTGTTTTCTAAGTTAGCTTGTGTAATGGATCTTTGTGTAAAAGCCCATTAGTTTAATGTGTTAGTTTTATTATAAATAGCATACTAGTCTCTCATCATTGCATGCTTCAAATCCTAATTAGGGTGAGATAGATTATTTGTTATACTGTAACACTTGTAGTCTTGTTTCAAACAGAAAGTAAAGAATATAACCAATTTTATTGTGTTCTTCTTGTTTCCCTCTTTCCTATCCTTGTGGGTTTTCTTTACAAAAACGAAACCTATTATACTTTGTTCTTGACATTGATTTCACAACAAATTGGTGCGGTGGGCATGGAGAAGAATGTCGTCAACAAAGTATGAGATTGAAAACTTATTGGAGAGAACGATTTCAGTTTGTGGCACTTGAAGATGAAAGTCCTACTGGTTCAGCAGGGTTGTTTAGAAGGTGCATGAAGAAAGGTGGTTTGTTCCCTTGATGTTATAGAGTTTGTTCTAAGGTGGAGATTTATGATATATTGTATCAAACTCTAGTATTATCGAAGGGTAGCTTCTTGGTTCGACAATTCGACAGGAAATTAGCAGGCTATCGAATTCTGTTAACACGTTGTAGTCCAAGTATGCTAGGATTGTAAGCATGTCGAATTAGGCTTGTTTGTCATGCCAAATTGTTTAAGTTAGCTTGTATAATGGGTCTGTGTGTAAAAGCACATTACTTTAGTGTGTTAGTTTTATTATAAATATCATACCAGTCTCTCAACATTGCATACTACAAATCCTAATTAGGGTGAGAGAGGTTACTTGTTATTATGTAACACTTGTAATCTTGTTTCAAAGAGAAAGTAAAGATTAACAGTTTATAACCAATTTTATTGTGTTCTTCTTGCTTCCTTCTTTCCTACCCATGTGGGTTTTCTTTACAAGAAAAGAAACCTATAATACTTTGTTCTTGGCATTGATTTCACAACAAAGACAATCCTAACTTGCACTATTAGAAACCTCATATGTCGGGTCAGATTGATGTGCATAAGGTATATCCTTATGCACGGTGCATAAGTCTCGTACGAGTAATATTTAAATTATTCTGAATAACATTTTAGTTAGAAACGAGTAATAATATCACAATCCATGAATAATATATAAATTATTTGTACACATCTATTAATTATGAGTAATTATTAATTATGAGTAATGAGTACACTATTCTGAGTAATATTTACACCATTATGAGTAATATCGAATTTTAACTATTTTGAGTAATATATTCATTGTTCTGAGTAATATTTATACTATTTTGAATAATCTGTATATTATTTTGACTAATAAATATAATATTTTGAGTAATATAAACAATATTTGAGTATTTATGCATCGTGCATAAGGATATACCTTATGCACATCAGCACATCCCTCATATGTCTATCAATATTCACTTAATGCTGACTACATTCATACTACTCCTAACATATTATGCCAAAATAAAATAAATCTTATTGTCACTAATAATAATGTTTCCACTTTGCATGACACAACACACAATGAGAACATATCTAAAGCATCAAGTACTGATCATAACCAAACTGATGTTGTTGATTAATCAAATTCACTAAGAATTTAAAGCCCTATAAAATAATACGCTAATTTATTATCACTATAGATCACTCTCAACCACCTCACACTAAAGCTACCACTTAACTTGTCAATTCCAATAATTTTGGCCAATCTAATACCAATGTTGTTAGGCATTGCATTATTAATGATCACAATACGAGCACAAGAGGAAGACATGAAATCTTTAAACCTAAAATATATATTACTTTTCTGCAAACAATCTATCTCCTGAGCCAAAACTGTGAAAGTCAGTTATCAGCACAATAATATGGAAGAAATTAAGTCATGGAAGAATAATATGTATCTCTCATCCACAATAAAACTTAACACTTTTTCCCTCCTCCACCAAATTGCAACATTATTGGCTACAAATGGGTCTTTATGATAAAATATAATCATGATGGATCAATCTCAAAATAAAAAGTCATATTTGTTGCAAAGGGCTCCCATAAACAAGAAGGGCTAGATTTTTCAAAAAATGTCAGTCATGTCATCCAACCAACAACAATAAAGTTAATTCTCACTATATTTATTTCAAAAAACTTCCCAATAAAAAAAATAGACATACAAAATGCCTTTCTAAATGGTGACCTCGATGAATCCATATTTATGGCTCAAGCTTCTAGCTTTATTAATGGCTCAACAGACACTTTGGTTTATAAATTTCAAAAATGAATCTTGGGTTTGAAATAAGTCCCCCGTGATTTGTTTCATAAACTCCACTCTTTTATCACAAAAATAGGATTTGAGTTTACCAAAAGTCATATTTCCTTGTTCCCTAAGGTAACTCATGATGGTTTGATATGGTGTCTGAACAATCTAGAAGGATTTTGAATAAAATACTCTCTTTTAGAAGATTTTGAAATCATAGTTTAATTTGGAAGTAAAATCGTTAAAAAAATTGTGAGGAGTAGTATCTTCGTGTAACATTATGTAAAAGCGTAGTTGATTAGTTTAATGAGGAAGTAAAATCGCTAAAAGAATGAACTTGATGATTGAATTTATGAAGAATACTTGATGTAATCTTGATCAAGCCCTCACTCTAAGGAAACAAATTTTGAATTATTCTTCCAATCAAATCCAAATTCTCACATGAAATGGAAGCTTGATCCAATATCCTCTTCTTCCCTATATCACTCGCCAGACTCCCATTCTCTAGCTTCCTCCACTCTAAACTTCTGAACTTAAGCGAGAGAATGAAAGTGGAAATATAAGGAGGAGGATTAGCTTAATTTTGATTCATATAGTATCTTGGGGGAGTTACCACTTTTTTACACTTGTCTCTAATAAAAAATTCTAACCATTTCCCCTTATTTTAAATTAAGGGATTATAGCTAGATTAGAATAATTAATCTCCATTAGTTAGACATCATCATACTAATTCATACCAAGTTTAAATAGGGTTATTATATTACCCCTCGGTTTTTGTTCCATTAAGAAGAAAGTTGTAATGGTCAATCGTCCAATCCTCAACAAAAGTATTTTTTATTTCAAAACTATAAAGTGTGCGCCATATACCTCTCAGTTTTTGTAAATATTCGAGGGAAAAAGAAATTATTTACGTTGGTTTGATATAATAACCGAGGGGTATAACCTATTTATTCATTTATAATTTGTTTTAAATTTCAATTTGACTGACCTGTATTTTTATTTACACTTAAACTAAATTTGTTTTGATAGAATCATAAAATTTTATTTTATACAAATCATGATTAAATATACACTGAATATTAAATTACATTATTTACAAAACTAAATGTACACATATCCAAAATGGTACACCAAGAGAACCTATACATATTTGAAAACATATCCAAAATGGTACACCAAGAGAACCTATACATATTTGAAAACAGAACCATATAATGCTTACAAAACCTATATGATATTTGGGATACATAAAACTTCTACCATTAGAACCTATACATATTTGAACCTATAATGACGAAACCTCTATACAATGCTTACAACAACTAAGAAAAAATAGTGTTGTTGAGATTCATACAAAGATAGGAAGACACCGATCCAACGTGATCGGATGTCATTTATATTTTTGGTGGAAATGGTGTTCAGTCGCTAAACGCATATGATTTAAACAAAATTTAAATCATGATAAGCTAACAATAACAATATTAACTGAAAAAATATAAATAAATTACATGTATATGAATACAGCTAATACCTTATCATATCAATAAGGTTGTGAAATTTCGATTACTTTGTCTGTTTTTACATATAATGGATTTGCCTAAAATGTTGCACTATTTTCTTTTACTCTTTCTAGGATCGAGTCTGATATTAGAAAGTTTAGGAGTAAGATTACTTACCAACCCAATTTTTTTTTTTTTTTGCTTTTTCATTGGAACTGGTTCTTGTTTGTATATATTTTAGCAAATTTGCACTTTGTAGTTGCATCACAGCTACTTATTTACGTGGGAGCTATTAACATTTTAATCATATTTGTTGTAATTTTAATCCATGAATAAATAATGCCACCAGAGACAATATTTAATATATGTTTTATAACATGGTATCCACACGAATGGCTTCCAGGTTATTTTCGCGTCTACAGATGATTTTCATATAATTTATTCGTAGTTAAATAATTTTTGCAATTACGATTACGTCCAACCAATCATCTCCCTTCAACATCTCCAAAATAAAACTCTCATGGAGTATATATTCTTGTTCTAATTCATATTTTAATATCATCTAAAAGCAGTGGCGGATCCAGAACAATATTTAAGTGGGGGCAAAAAAACTATCAATGATAAAACAATTTTGATTTAATAAAATAAATACACTTCTACAAATTAAAATTACTTTTTATGTATTTTTATTTTGTGAATAAATTATTTAATATAACTAATATAGAATAATATCACTTTGACAAAAAAATTAATATCTCTTTTTATATGTAAATAAAATACAAATTTTTTTATATATATAATTCAACTAATCTACAACTTTTGTAACATAATCAAAATTAAAATTCTAAAAGAATTCTATTTTTTATTGAAAAAAATTTCACTCTCCCCTATTGACTATAGACTTTTGTAATAAAATCTTCGAATATTATTTTTAATTTTAGAATGATAGCATGATATTTTATTCTTGTTTATGAAGTAAATAAAAAAATTCACAAAATCACAAAATCACAATTCAATAATTTATTTTTTAATAATCTAAACTATTGTGCTAATAATATTTTTTATTTAAAACAAGCTCATAACAGAATATTACTAAAATAATAGCATATTAAATTTTTTTAACACCTCTCTGAAATTTCTCAACTATATTTTTAAAAATAATATAGAATAAATAATCAAATCCATTTGTAGAAATAACATACTTATAATAATAAAGAATTTTTTGTTTTAATGAAAATAATAATACTATAGAGAAATATGGTTCAAAAAATATATGTAATAGATTGTGAGGTTTGTAACTGAAATGAGTGGAAACAACTTCTTTTATTTTAAAATTGAAATAAAGTTTAAATGATATATTTTTATATAAGTTAGTAACAATGATTATTATTCTTGTGGGGGCAAGAGCCCTCAAACTCCATAACATAGATCCGCCCCTGTCTCAAAGATACCCTGCATCTCCTCTATCGCAATTAATAGTTTTTGCATGTTATCTAGTTTATGTAATGTGGTGTCAATATTATGTTGTGGAGCATAACAACTACCTTTCATGCTTTCACCATAAAAGTTGGTGTTTGATAATATCTATTTAAATTGTAAATCATATCAACAAAATTAAATTTAGTTATTTATCCGTATAATTAACATAAAAAAATGTCATATTATAATTAATATTTGGTTTGGTAGCAGGGTCGTCTTAAACAATTTAAAAGCTATGTTCTAATTTTAAAAGTTGGTGTTTGATAATATATATTTATTAAGTTTATTAATTTAATTCTTATTCAAAAATCTTTTAAATCTATTAATTTACTTATATATATATATATATATATATATATATATATATATATATATATATACATATAATCATAATAATGTAGTTAAAAATTATATTAATATTAAAAATAATACTAATATTAATAAAGTTTTAATAAAATTATAAGTAACATGGTTGTTTAACACACGACCCATGATTTAATTTTAATATTATAAAATATGGCACACACAACCCATGATTTAATTTTAATATTAAAAATATTATAAAATATGACCGTTTTTTAAAACAATTGTAAAAAACGTAAATTTGCTTGTCCCAGGGTTAGAACACACGACCTACTAGCATATCCAGGCGTAGACAACCGCTGCACATAAATTATATATAAATAATTTATTTATATTTTTTAAGCCCAAATTCAAAAAATATGAGGCCCCCATTTTTTATGAGGCCCTAGGTGGTGGGCCTGCTTGCCCTGGCCCAGGACTGGCCCTTCCCACCATGCTCCTCTGTTCTAGTTGCTTCTACCAAGATGTCATAACATTCTCGTGGAACAAAGATACTATCTTTGGATTTTTCAACCAGTAAATCCTATAACACATATAAATTTTCATCTTTACCAAATTGAAATAACTTAAATAATTAATGTTGAAAAAAGTATATACTTACAATCATTTTCGCAATTTCGCGTGCATCCTCTGATGTGAACTCGCCTCCTGGTATTTGATGCGCCCTCTTCCATTTCTCATGGCGTAATGATGGAGATTGGCTGCGATTAGGGCTTCTAAAAGGATCTCCCCTCTCTTGTTCTCTTTGTTATCTTTTTTCCTGAATCATTATCTTTTCCATTTTATCATATCCTCCATGAGATAATCTATGTGGATAGATATTTAATGCTCTATTCTCCTTTTCTTTTTGGCTCTTAGCCAAAAATTCAGGAGTGGTGCGAGACTTGACAAACTCCTTCCAAACGCCCTTACAAATAAATGAATACATCACATATGAAGGATCTAATTTGTTCTTTGGGTTTGTAATATAATCACTTGTGAGTTGTGTCTTAAAGCCCATACGACGTTCACCAGCATGTCCAATCCATTTCTTTCTCAAACATATAAACATCTGGAACGATAAACATTTCCTACATTTACATAATACATATGATATTAGTATTAAACCCAAAAAAAATGGTTATCTATACTTGTAAAAAAAAGTTATAAAATTTATAATAAATTTCGCACATCGATCCATAATTTATCTTTCAAATCATCTTCAACATTGTGTCAATTATATATTAAACTGTTGACTTTGCTACCTTGTAATAATACGTAACCCATAAAATTATCAGCATGTTCACCATAAGCCTTACTAGTTCTTTAACAAAAATCAACCGGGAAGCGAACACCGGTTTCACGAGCTTTTGACACCTTGGTCATTATCGTGACACCTCTAGTTTTTATTTGACTTTTAGTACTAGCAAAGATGTTGGTTGAATCACTCATCTTTGTGTAAACTTCCTAAGAACATACATCCAACATATCCTTAAACTAATGCATATCTTTAAACTAATACTACTAATGAAAACCAACATTTCAAGATATTTGCTAAGGCACCTAATACATATGAATTATACTATACTCATAATACATTTTCTAAGAACATACATTTAACATTTTCAGTGGTCAGTACGTAACACCATCTTCTCGAACCAACACTATTTAAGAAAAACAACATTTTTTATCAAACTAACAATAGATAAAGTGAGTTACGTACCGAAAACGTGATAACAAAGCTTCTTTAGGTTGGAAGAAATGATGTTCGAGTTATTGTTGGAAGATGAAATCTGAGTTTTGATGAAAATGAAATCGCTTATGATATTTTAAGAGAATAAAATGTGGAGTGTTGATAGGTAAATGAAAATTTATAGTCCAGTTCTGTGAAGTGTTCATGCAAAAGAACTTACACGTCGGGTATAGTGGATAACTGTGGGAATAGATTAATTTAAAAATAAAATAAAATATAAAAGCATCATGTTCTGGGAATTGCATGCAAATGATATTAACTCTTGGTTGGGCAAAGTAACCGAGGGACAATACAAATTAAAAAATAAAATAAATAGGGACATTTGAAAATATTAATTACGTAATTTAAAATAAATAAAACAGGAGAAAAGAGAAATACGTCAACTGAGAAAATGTAATGCTTAGTTCCTAAGACAATTGAAAAATAAATAAAAAACAAAAAATACAGTAATAAGGATTCGAATTGATGTCCCCGATAGATCTATTCCCTCGATTTTTCTCTTAAGTGACGAAATAAGTTGTATATATATTTTTTAAAATTAATCATGTCACTTTCGGAACACATATTGATTATTTGTTAGACGAGGTGAAAGCTTTGTCGTGTAATATATTATTTATTTATTATAGTGTCAACTGTTTTGTTTTAGAGGTGTTGTGGTTCAGTCACTGTTTTGTACAATTTTGAAGAGTGTCGAGAAATACTTTAAAAAGAGCAATTAGTCCACGAATCGACTCGATAATTTTTTCTCGGATAATTTTTTTTAAAATCATAAAAAACACTATTCAAACTAAACAATTTTAAACCGAAGGAATTTCAATTAAACTTCATTGTAATTTGCACTTATGTGGAGTATGTTGTACCACTTTGTATTTTTGGTTACATTCACCTCTTGATTTTCTAATTTTTGACTAAGCGTTGCTGTATCGGGTTGAGTATCCCTGGTACTCTATTTAATAAATTTTGCTTATAAAAAAAAAAAAAACTCTTGCAAATGTTATTGAAAATAATAATAACATTTATTTTTTAATAGAAAATAACCTTGAATGATTTGCTGTCCAATGATATCTACCATCATCACTTGATGAACCAACGTTGACCATAAAACAAACCACTTCATCACTCTTTTTTCTGTGCACTTTACGACTATATATATACACAACACAACCACTTCTCCAAACTACAATCAATTTAAATACACCCTTCATTCCTTAACCATATCAACAACAAAAAATGGGCATTGAAAATGGAAATTTTACTGTGAGTATGACTAATGAAGAGGTGGTAGCAGCAGTGTTACCAATTCATGAACATTCCCTCCCACTCTCTAATCTTGACTTACTTCTACCTAAAGTAGATGTTGGAGTTTTCTTTTGTTACAAGAATCCCATGCTGTCTTCGACATCGTCGACACCAACAACGTTAATAACCTTTGAATCTATGGTTGTGTCTCTCAAGAAGGCATTGGCTAAAGTTTTGGTATCTTACTATGTTTTTGCAGGTGAAGTTGTGTCTAGCTCTATGGGTGAACCTGAGCTTCTTTGTAATAACCGTGGGGTTGATTTTGTTGAAGCTGTGGCTGATATTGAGCTTCAATGTCTCAATTTTTATAATCCTGATGAATATGTTGAGGGAAAGCTGGTTCCAAAGAAGAAGCATGGCGTCTTCGCTATACAGGTATATTAGTTTTTAGTTCATATTCAGTTAATTTAGTTCATAAATCTAGTTTAACGATTTAATTTTTAAATCGAATTTTTAGCTTGGTTCATTGTCAGTCATACCGTTAAACATGTTAAATGATTTTTTATTAATGTTAAATTTTATAGATACTATAAAATAATAATTTTTAAATCAGTTATAAATTTTATTATATAAATATGTTATAAAAAATTAATTTTATGTTACTAAGTTTAACACATCTGTGTGATTTGTTTTTTATATATATTCTTTTTATTTTTGGCCATAGAATTTTGGGATGAATGGATTCATTTTGTCACTATAGTGCTGACACAAAACATCAACAAATACAAACTATAATAAATAGCTATTCCACGTGAATCGTATTACAATAACATTTTACAGGATAATAGTTTAATGTTTGTTGAGAATCAAGTGTGAGGAAGAAGTCTCAAATTAATTAAAAAAAAATAAATAAATATTTTATAGGTGATATAATCCATACACCTATCACCTTCCTCTCCAAATAAATATGGGTCATGCTAACGAGTGCCCCAGGAGCACTCTTTAAGCATTCTAATTAAAGAATATATTCTATAGAAAAGTTAACAATTTCAATTTCCGAGGTAATTAATACACATATTATCAATAAAAACTTGCTATTTTAAGGCCTTAAAGAGTGCCCCTGGGACACTCGTTAGCATTTCCCAATAAATATATTACCATCGTGACTTTATTTTTTTATCGCTATTGTCATGTTAGATAAGTAGTTGACAAGTTATCGAAAATAATAATTTTTAAAGATTTTTTCATCTTTTATTTCTAAACCACATCTTTAATGTTGTGGAAAACAAAATAACACGACAGATATTTATTTGTTCTCTTCTTTTTTATAAGCAAATGTTAGCCATCAAACCCTGAACCAAGTTGGTAATATTTATTCAAAAATGTTAATCTATATGAATTCAACTGACACTTGAGTTAAATAAAAATTTCTTATATATTTTATAATATATTAATATAAATAAATTATTTATATTTATAAATCAATATCTTTAAAAATTTTATATTTTATATTGAAAAGATAATAAATGATTATATTAGATGCTCTATATACAAAAAATTCCTTAGATATTAAAAAACTAATTTATTTTAAAAATATTAAACAAAAAAATTAATTACTAACTAATTTTTATATTCTTTTATATTTCATGTAGATAAATATTATATTTATTATTTTATATTCTATTATATTTTATGTATATAAATATTATATTTATTATTTAAAAGTTGTTTTCTTAAACGGGAGGCCAATTATCCATTCAACCTCAACTATTTGCCTAACATTTTGCTGTTATTGTTGTAAGTATTAGGGCAACCTCTTGCTTAATTGACTCTAGTGTTAAAAGATTCTTTAGAAGTGATTATGAATATTATAATTGAAATATATATAGTGATAATTTATAGATTAAATTAATAATTTTTATTCATTAAAAAAATTGTTACAGAGCTAATCACATGGTTCATCCACAATCATATACCTAAACAAACACACGTTTATGCTGCCATCATTGTCTTGTTTAGTACATCATAGTTTTTCTGTTCTACGTAACACTTTTTGTAGCAGTTTTGTCTTGGTTTTTGGATGTATTAATTGCTTTAGTATTTTAGTTTTGGTTGCATCGTTATTTTGGATTCATGTGTACTGTCTTAGCACATCTTGTACTCTTAATTTAATTTCTACTTTTTGGCTTTCAAAAAAGTAACAAAAAGTACATCATAATTTTTTCCAAAGAATATTCTATTTAACCATAGAGTTAGTTCAAATATTACTTTTTATGTTTAATTAAATATGGTCCTCTAATGTACATAATTTATAGAATTACTCGCCATGATATAAATTCAAATAATTTTAATCTTCTATCATTTTTACACTTAAAATTAATAATATGTTCATTTATAAATAAAATGTTATTTGTGAAACTTAACGAATTATGATTATATATATATATATATATATATATATATATATATATATATATATATATATATATATATATATATATATATATATATATATGAGGAGGGTTATATTGACTCCAATAGTAAGTTATAATAACTTACTCCACATCTTGACCATTAATTATTTTCAATTTAATGGTTAAAAATAATAAGGAATAGTATGGTTAAAAATAATAAGGAATAGTTTTCTCTTTCCACATTTAATGACTTATAAAATAAAATTTTTAAATTACACTTTAAAAAAAATGTGAGTGAGGGTAAATTTATTTGAAGAGCTTTAAATATAAAAAATATAAAGTAAACATCATTAAGAAATGGACACGCTAATAATTTTTAATGTTAAAATATTAAAATATAAATAAATATAATTTAATTTAAGGATTAATTCTGTGAATAAGATAAAATATGTCAAAACTGTAATCAAGTATAATTATTATCATGGGTGAATTCAAAAAATATTATTATAGTAATAATTTTTATACTTAGTTATTATTTAAAAAAGTTAAATTTATGCTATTATTAATTTGTTTTACGTTCATATTATTTTGATTCTTTGTAGTTTTTTATTTTTATGAGGGTCCTTTTTGAAAAAAAGTATTTTTAAATATTTTTTATATTAATTTTTTTAATTTATTTTTTATTAATTAAAAAAATATTTTTGATATCCCATAATATAAATACACATTATCAAAATCATAATTTTTTGTAATAAAGTATTTATCTTTAAAATAATTTAAAATTTAAGTGATTGTTTAAATTTTTGATATTCAAAAGAAATTATAGCAAAGTGACGAAATTCATAAAATAATATTTTTATAATAATTATTTGAACAAAATTTTTACTGGAAGCTTTGTTTAAAAATATTTTAAAAAATTCAACAAAATATTTAATACAGAAAATTTTTATTATAAAAAATTGAACTTTAATCACCAAATATTTGTAGTCAATTTTTGACATATTAAAAGAAAAAAATGTATACAAAAAAATGTTGCTAGATAAAATAAAAAAAAAAACAATTTGATGTCTTAAAAACTAAATTAAAACATTATTGAGACAAAATATAAATGACTAAAAATACATTTCATCCTAAAGAAGCGACTTTTAAAAAGTTAAACCGTTTTGTTAAAGTATTATTTTTTAATAAAAGAAAGAAAAAAAAAGTAATATCATTCCAACATCACAGAGCCTAAAATGTCATGTGTTAATATGCACTCTATGAAATTTTTTGAAGCTAGTAAATGAAATTTACTGTATTAACCAAATCTATCATTTATTTTATGCAGGCAACCTCATTGAAGTGTGGTGGGATAGTAGTGGCATGTACATTTGATCATCGCATAGCAGATGCTTATTCAACAAACATGTTTTTAGTTTCATGGGCCGAGATGGCCCATCCCACAAAGCCCATCAAGCCCACAACCATAACAACAACTAACAAACCATGTTTTCGTCGCTCCCTCCTTAGCCCTCGTGGTTATCCAACTTCCATCCACCATTCCATCAACGACATGTACATTCCCATTTCCAAACTCCCTCCTCCTTCATCCACCACTACCAAACCATTACTCAGCCGTATATACTATGTCACTGCAGAGGATCTCTACCGCTTGCAAAAACTCGCTGGTGGGACTTGCAATGGTAGTAATTATAATACCAAGCCTACAAAGCTTGAGTCTTTCTCTGCCTACTTGTGGAAGTTGATTGCTCATGCAGCTATAAAGGAGGATAGTAAAATGGCCATTGCCAAAATGGGTATAGTGGTTGATGGAAGAAAGAGACTTGAAAATTATAGTATTGGTGAAGAAATGGCCAACTATTTTGGAAATGTTCTTTCTATACCTTTTGGTGCAAAACCGGTGGAGGAGTTGGTTGATAAACCATTAGGATGGGTGGTTGATGAGGTTCGTGAGTTCGTATCTATAGCAACAACAGAAGAGCATTTCTTAGGACTCATTGATTGGGTTGAAATGAATCGACCTAATCCTGGATTGGCTAAGATTTACTGTGGTGGCTCTAAGGAAGGGCCAGCTTTTGTGGTGTCTTCCGGACAAAGATTTCCGGAAGAAAAAATGAACTTCGGGTGGGGGGAAGTTGTGTTTGGATCTTACCATTTTCCTTGGTGTGGTGAAGCTGGTTATGTGATGCCAATGCCAAGTCCTTTAAGGAATGGTGATTGGATTGTGTACATGCACCTTTTGAAACAACATTTGGAGATCATGGAATCGAAGGCAGACCACGTCTTTGTCCCATTAACATGGGATTATCTCAATCAGTGATGAATATCTTATTAATAATCATGCATGTTGGCTTATTGTTTTCATAGTTAAAAGTGTTTACTTAGTACTTTAAATTTGTGTTTAGTCTTGAAATACAATGTCATATCACATATAGTTGTCAAGCTTGTAACATATGCAACAATGTTGATTTCAATGGATATATTTAAAGGATTTAATGTAAATACACCGACGATGTAAAACAGTTTTACAGTGTCAGTGAAATCCAAACCGTTAATTTTTATAAACGTTTAACTTTTTCTTTAAATCATATATAAAGTATTTATTATTAAGGGTTGTGATGCGTTGACCGTGTAAAAAAATTTACACTAACAGTGCACTACTTTTAAGCTCATATTTAAATATCTATAATTGATGGTGCTTTGTTGATTTGGATGTTCTAAATTTTACTTTTTTTTTTGTAATTGTAATTTTAATGATTGATATTAATTTTTTTTACATGTTTGATTGGTATTTTTTGTTAAAATTCTTTATGGTTATAATTTTAATGATAATATTTGTTTTGGAGTGGGCCGAGTAGGCCCAGCTCCCCTGGCTAGCCGAGCAGGCCCATTCTTCTTGGGCTCATTCCCCATTCACCGTTACGAACGGGTTCACGCGAAGATCACGTGAATAACGCTTCAGCAAAGTATTCGGCCAACCACCTCCGAATCCTACGCCACGTTCACCCAGAACGTGTGTCACCTGCTGACTCAGCCCTGACAGAGGGTGTTCTGGCAGTTTTCTAGCACGTGGGCCTCCAATTGGATTTGACCCAAATAGGAAACCTTGGCCCAGTGCTGGGGGCTATAAATACCCTCTTTCACTTGAGGGTCAGGTATTCATTCTCTACTTCTTAAACCCTTGCTCTTTCTATGATTGCTACTTACTTTGGCATCAGAGAACCTTGCAGGTACCCCCTTCTTTGTTCAACAAGTCAGATCCAGCCACCGTGACGATCCACTCTGATCAGGTTAGATAAATATTGTTTAAAGATATGATCAATATTCTAGCCAAATTATTAATCCTTGCAAATATCCGACTTACATTGGTTCCATCCTAAATAGAAAGTAGTCGTTAATTATTAATATTGTATGCTTCCTTGTTGGCATTATCCTTTTATTTATCCAGGGATTCGCATCTACCATATAAAACATTAATTGTTCTGGAAAACTCCCAATTGACCTTCCCTCTTCTTCTACCACCTCAACAAAATAGGGGCAATTTTGGTCCAAAATTTGCTTTTTGCAACTAATGATGTCATATTGTTCAACTCCAATTACATGGTTGTTGTTTTATGCTTTTGCTTGCTATATTTGAACCGATTGATGATGTCATAAGGTTGAATTACTATTGCTATTGATTTTCCTCTTTTACCTTTTTCCAATCTTTAATTCAAAATTCAAATTTGAAATAAAATATCTTCTGACACTCTCCATCTCTCTCGTCCTTTCCCTTACTCTCTCTTTGAAAGTTTCAAAATCTGTGACTAATCTTTCTCTTTCTCCTTCCATCATTTTCTTCTGTACTAATCTCTCTCTCTCTCTCTCTCTCTCTCTCTCTCTCTCAAACATCTCCAATCACGTCCTTCATCTTCCCAAGCTTCATCTCCATCTTCTCTGTTGAGCGATTTCAGCTTAACGCTGACCCAGTCACAGCTGTGTAACACCCTTCTACCCCGCGGCAAATTAAATAAAATTATTCAGAGTATATGAAAATAAGGGTGCCACAATTCAAAATAAATTAAACATTGTTCAGTTATGTCATGCGTTCACGGAGGCAATCATCATCAATTAAAAAAAACATTTCATGTTAACACAGCATAAATTAAATCATACGGATTAAGTTTAACATCTTTAAAACTTATCCTTCAAACATCAAAACATAACCAGAGTTCTAAACCATAAACTCTAAACATCGCGTCCCCAGGGTTACAAATATCAGAGCATGATACCTGACGCTAACTAAACAACTGACTCATGAGCTAATCCTCACCAAGTCGAACAGCCGCTATCCTCAATATGAAAATGACAACATGTAAGGGTGAGTTTCATCGCAATTAACAAATATTATTGCATCATAAATAATAACATGTCATAGTCATATCATTCACCCAATTGTATTCATAAACAGACATTCAGACAAGTTTTATCATCATAAGCAACCAACCAACACATCATCAATAACTATAACACTGGAATACATCCAATCATGTTATAGAAGTATGCATATGTATGAACTGACACTATGCATGTAGTACCAACATTATCAAATGGGAATAACCCATGACCGATCCAGCATCATCAAGATACGCCCCTGCCAGCACAGATTCCACACAATGGGAATCATGCCCTTTATTGATTCAACACATCATCATGGATACAACATCATCAATGAATATGAATGAATGCAAACATATATGAACATACTTATACCATCGTCAAGTCTATGAGTAAAATCATCAAAATACTCATTTCATCATCATCATCATCATCATCATCATCAAAGCATGTTTACATATGTTAACGCCATTCCAATATTATCCAATCATCATCGTCAAACAACTAATAAATCGTCATGTGATTATTGCTTCAACATAGTATGTATTATCACATTTCATCATATATATACACAATACATCATTCACCAAGCAACAATTCATGATTCATCAATAATCGGAAGTTACCCTCATTTCTTCATTTAAACGCATAGGATATATTATGAGGTCTATCATACTCAAAACAGCACTCAAAACAGGCAAACGGTTCAAAAGATACATCATTTTCAAGTTTGGACAATTTTCTACTCAACAAGGTTCGCTCAACGACGCGAGGCAGAAGCGAATTCCTTCAGACCTCCGCTCAGCGGACCTCTAGCGACGTTAGACAGAAGCTAACTAGGTCGGGTCCTCCGCTCAGCGGACCCCCCTCCCTTAGCGGACCTGCGATTTTACCAAATCTCAAGTCTGCGACAGACCCTGCGATTTCACACATTCAAGCCCCAAAATCGACTTTAAGCACCAAATACAGTCATACAATCACAAATTACATCATTATACATCATCATACATCAAAACAACACATTTTAATCCAACAATTCATGAAATTTCATCAACCATAACATCCCTAACCTAACATACAAATCAATTGACTCAAACGACATCCCTAATCAATATTATCATCTTAAAATGCGATAATAGATGCTAACCGGAGATTCCCCCTTACCTTAGCCAAATTCTTGAATTGGGTCTTCTTCCTCTTTGGTTTTCCTTCACGTTCTTCAGCTCTCCCTCTTTCAGTTTCTCTTTTTCACGTTCTAACTTCCTTCCTCTTCTTTTCCTTATTTTATGAAAAATAAAACTTAACCTTAGTAAAGGCCTCATGACTAACACCCCTCCTTTTACTAAACACTACCTTGGCCCAATTCTATTATTTTCCATAATTTTCAATGAAATGCCAATTAATTCCAATATTTAAATTCTAATTAAATTAATTTAAGGAAAAATACGGATGTTACAACTCTCCCTCACTGAAAAAGTTTTCTTCCTCGAAAACATACCTCAAGTGAAGAGTTCCGGATAGGAATCTTTCATCTGGCTTTCCAACTCGCAGGTGACATTCCCATCAGCCGGTCCTCCCCAAGCTACTCTGACCAAAGCTATCTCCTTTCCACGCAACTGCTTCAGTTTCCGATCTTCAATCCTCTCAGGTAAAGTTTCAACGGTCAAGTTATCTTTCACCTGTACATCATCGATCTGGATCACATGGGACGGATCCGCAACGTACATCCTCAATTGAGATACATGAAATATGTCGTGCAAATTTGCAAACATCAGCGACAAAGCAATACGATAAGCTACTTCTCCCACTTTTTCAGAAATTTGAAACGGCCCAATAAAACGCGGAGTCAACTTCTTTGACTTCAAGGCTCGACCAATACCCGTCATAGGAGTAACCCTCATAAACACATGATCTCCCTCTTGAAACTCAAGTGTTTTCCTCCTTTTGCCATGATAACTCTTCTGACGACTCTGAGAAGCCTTCATCTTCTCTTGAATCATCTTAATCTTCTCTGTAGTCTGTTGTACAATTTCTGGTCCAATCACAGCACTCTCACCAGGTTCGTACCAACATAATAGAGTTCGACATCTTCTACCATACAACACCTCAAACGGAGCCATACCAATACTCGAATCAAAACTGTTGTTGTAGGTAAACTCAATCAAAGGCTGATAACTATCCCAAGCACCTCCTTTTTCCAGTACACAAGCACGCAACAAATCCTCCAACGAATGAATCGTCCTCTCAGTCTGTCCATCCGTCTGCGGATGATAAGAAGAACTCAATCTCAGCTTAGTACCCAAAGCCTTCTGCAAACCTTCCTAGAACTTCGACGTAAACCTCGGATCTCTGTCAGACACAATACTCGAAGTAATACCATGTAGGCTAGCTATCTTCTCAATGTATAACTGAGCCAGCTTCTCCATCGAATAATCCATTCTTACTGGTATAAAATGTGCAGACTTCGTCAACCTGTCCACAACAACCGAGATAGCTTCACAATTCTTAATAGTTCTCGGCAAACCAGAAACAAAATCCATTGATATGCTATCCTACTTCCACTCAGGAATAAACATCGGTTGCATAAATCCAGATGGCTTCTGATGTTCAACCTGTGACTTCTTACACGTCAAACAGGAGAATACAAATTCAGCAATTTCTTTCTTCATTCTAAGCCACCAAAACAACTTTTATAAATCATGATACATCTTGGTAGCACCAGGATGAATACTTAATCCACTACGGTGTCCTTCTTCCAGAATACTCTTTCGGAGTTCAGCAACATCAGGAACACAAACTGTGTCACCAAACCTCAGTATACCATTCTCGTTAACTCCGAATTCACCTCTTTTACCTTGATTAATCAAAGTCAACTTATCGATCAATTCAACATCAGCTTTCTAACCCTTTCTGATCCCTTAAAGAATACCACTAGTCAGTTTCAACATACCCAATTTAACACTAGTAGGAGTGTCTCCACATACCAAACTCAAATCTCTGAATTGTTCAATTAAATCCAGTTCTCTAACCATTAACATAGACATATGCAAAGTCTTCCTACTCAATGCATCAGTAACTACGTTTTCCTTACCAGGGTGGTAATTCAAACCAAAATCATAATCTTTAAGGAATTCTAACCACCTCCTCTGCCTCATATTCAGCTCCTTCTGATCGAAGAGATACTTCAGACTCTTATGATCACTAAACACCTCGAACCTCGAACCATACAAATAATGTCGCCACAACTTCAAAATAAAAACCACAGCTGCTAACTCTAAATCATGAGTCGGGTAATTCCTTTCATGCACTTTGAGTTGTCTTGACGGATAAGCGACTACCTGTTGATTTTGCATTAGTACACCTCCTAATCCCATCAATAAAGCATCACAATAAACAACAAAGGATTCCGCCGGATTCGGAAAAATCAAGATAGGATCACTTGTCAGTCTCTTCTTCAACTCTTGGAATCCCTCTTCACATTTTGCATCCCAAATAAAAGCCTGACCCTTCCTGGTCAATTTAGTTAACGACAATGCTAACTTTGAAAAGCCTTCTATAAACTTCCTGTAGTACCCTACAAGACCAAGAAAACTACGAATTTCTGACACCGATTTCGGAGCTTCCCACTGAGATACCGCTTCTATCTTCGTAGGATCAACAGCAATACCATTCTTAGAAATCACATGTCCAAGAAAACTAACTTCATTCAACCAAAATTCACACTTTGACAATTTGGCGAAAAGTTTCTTCTCTTTCAGTAATTCTAACACAGTTCTGAGATGTTCTGCATGCTCTTCTTCGTTCTTAGAGTAGACCAAAATATCGTCTATAAATACTACCACAAACTTATCAAGATAAGGATGGAAAATCCTATTCATATACTCCATAAAAACACCAGGTGCATTTGTAACTCCAAACGACATCACCGAATACTCGTAATGTCCGTACCTTGTTCTAAATGCCGTCTTCTGAATATCGTCTTCCTTCACTCGAATTTGGTGATATCCAGACCTCAGATCAATTTTACTAAACACACAAGCTCCAACCAGCTGATCCATCAAATCATCAATCCTTGGCAACGGGTACCGATTCTTGATAGTAACCTTGTTTAATTGTCGGTAATCTACACATAGTCTCATAGAGCCTTCTTTCTTCTTTACCAACAATACCGGTGCACCCCACGGAGAATCACTTGGACGAATGAATTTCTTCTCAAGCAGCTCTTCCAATTGTTTCTTCAGTTCAGCCAAATCTGATGGTGACATACAATATGGTGCCATCGAACTGGACTAGTTCCCGGAATCAATTCAATAGCGAATTCTACTTCTCTTTCTAGTGGCAATTCGTTCACATCTTCCGGAAAAACTTCTAGAAATTCATATACCACTGGTAATTTGCTACTTACCGCTTTCTCTTTCAAATCCATCGATGCAAACAACATAAACACTGTTGCACCATCTCCGATAGCCTCGTTCACCTGTCTAGCAGTCATGTTCGGATCATCAGCATTAACAGCTTCAGGAAATATTATCGTCTTCGAAAAATAGTCGATATGAACACGGTTGAATTCCAACTAGTTCATCCCCAGGATTACATCAAGTTGTTTCAATGGAAGACACACTAAGTCCATTCTAAATTCTCTACCAAAAACATCAACAGGATAATTCAAACAAGCAGATGAAGTAGTTACTGAACCCGACGCAAGAGTATCAATAACCATGCTTCCATTTATGTCAGATATTTCTAAATTCAGCCTCTTAGCGCAATCCAAAGAAATAAAAGAATGAGTTGCTCCAGTATTTATAATTGCAACCAAATGTGTACCATGAATGAAACACGTACCTTTAATTAGTCTATCCTCTGGAGTAGTCTCTAACCCATTCTCAAATTTGATGCACTTTGAGAATTCATGATCAATGATTTTTACACGTATATTTACCATTTATTTTAGTTATCTTTGATTAATTTTATTAAGAGTTTTATAGCATTCTTCTTTATTTTATGCGTTGGTTGTGTGTTTTAGTGTTTTCAGACTCAGAGGAATAAAATAGGACAAATCAGGACGAAAAAAAATGCAAAATTCGGAGTTTCGGAAAAGTTTTCAGCATGCTTCAGCAGGTGCAACACGGCCACCCGTGTTAGGCAACACTGGCCGTGTCAGCCAATACGCTGATTGATCAGTTTTCACTAAATAGTTCATAACTTGACCTACGGGAATCAGATCGACACGTTCTAATATTTGTTGGAAAGCTGAGAGAAAGAGCTACATTTCTATGATGAATTCAAAAGCTGATAAAGAAGTTGAAGCCTCGAAAAATTCATGAGAGTTGTGTTATTTTGCCAAATAGCTGACCTGTAAGGATGTTTTAGGTATTTTCGACCGACTTAAGTGACTGTCTGCTATTTAACCAAGTTTTGAAGAAGAATTAGGGGACTTTTTGGCCGAGAGAAGAAGCACGATTAAAGATTGGAGAAAACAAGGGTTTGGGAGAGAAGAAGGTTTTCATGAACGGAAGCGACTGAAGATCAACTATCATCTTAATTCTTGTAACGTCTCTATTTTATATGTTGTTTTCTTTGAACGATATGAGTAGCTAATCCCCAATGCTATGGGGTGTCCCTGATTGGATCATGTAATGACTTTGAATTCTTGATTTCCTCAATTGCATGTTTTATTATTCAATTTGATTATACAATGTTTTTATGCTTTCTTTGTCGGACAAATAAGGATTGATTTACGGTTAACGATTTGCTGGACCGCGGTTGTTAAGGTTTTTGTACGATCAAATTATAGTAGATATCACCTAGGAATAGGGATACCCTATAGTTACCCGTTAACTCTTGATAAAACAATTGCTTGATTTCATAATAAATCTTTAAGGAATTAGGATTTAGGTTGAATGTTCAAAGGTTTTCCCGCTAAGGAATTAGGGGAAAATATCCTAAAGGGCTGGTAATTGAATAGTATGAACTTGTTGAGGAGATCTAAATCCAAGGTTATTATAGAAATAGTCACACACTTTACCCTAGCATAATACTCATATTTGTCAAAAAGCCAATTTACTTTTCTGCTTATTTTAATTATTTTTAGTCACAATTTGCAAACAAAACTCCAAATATAGTTTTTGTTTAATTGAACCACTATGGAAACTCGATATTAACGTGCAGTCCTTGAGATCGATACTTGGGGTAAACCCATTATAACTACATCGGTGAAAATAGTACACTTGCTATTTTTCCGATCAATTCACTAGCTTTATCATTGTTGTAGTGAACGTAGTACTTCGCCAACTCAACAAATTTCGAAGCATACTCTGGTACCGTCATATTACCTTGAACCAGCTCCAGAAATTCAATTTCCTTTCGGCCTCGTACGTCTTCAGGGAAGTACCTTCTCAAAAACTCTCTCTTGAACACTGCCCAAGAAATATCCACATCATCAGCTTCCAGCTCAGCTCTAGTCACCATCCACCAGTCATCAGCTTCTTCGGACAACATATGCGTACCATACCTCACTTTCAGGTTCTCAGCACAATCAATGACTTTGAAAATCCGTTCGATCTCATTCAGCCACTTCTAAGCACCTTCAGGATCATGCGTGCCCTTGAACAACGGAGGATTGTTCCTCTGAAAATTCCCCAGTTGCCTGTTAGCACCAATCCCTGCTCCTCGGGCATTTCCTCCTTGCACACCAACAATCATGCCCAGAGCCTCATCGATAGCATCATCGTTTCTTCTTCCTCTTCTATCCATTGCTCTACTTAAATCACAAACAATTTAATTAGAACAAAAGTATCGACAATGTTTAACCCGCACTAGTCGCATACACAAGGAAGACTGACAAAAGACTCTGGTCACAACGACCGACTATGCTCTGATACCACTATTGTAACACCCTTCTAACCTCGCGGAAAATTAAATAAAATTATTCAGAGTACATCAAAATAAGGGTGCCACAATTCAAAATAAATTAAACATCGTTCAGTTATGTCATGCGTTCACTGAGGCAATCATCATCAATTAAAAAAAACATTTCATGTTAACACAGCAGAAATTAAATCATACGGATTAAGTTTAACATCTTTAAAACTTATCCTTCAAAAATTAAAACATAACCAGAGTTATAAACCATAAACTCTAAACATCGCGTCCCCAGTGTTACAAATATCAGAGCATGACACCTGACGCTAACTAAACAACTGACTCATGAGCTAATCCTCACCGAGTCGAATAGCCGCTATCCTCAATCTGAAAATGACAACATGTAAGGGTGAGTCTCATCGCAATTAACAAATATTATTGCATCATAAATAATAACACATCATAGTCATATCATTCACCCAATTATATTCATAAACAGACATTCAGACAAGTTTTATCATCATAAGCAACCAACCAACACATCATCAATAACTATAACACTGGAATACATTCAATCATGTTATAGAAGTATGCATATGTATGAACTGACACTATGCATGTTGTACCAACATCATCAAATGGGAATAACCCATGACTGATCCAACATCATCAAGATACGGCCCTGCCAGCACAGATTCCACACAATAAGAATCATGCCCTTTACTGATCCAACACATCATCATGGATACAACATCATCAATGAATATGAATGAATGCAAACATATATGAACATACTTATACCATCGTCAAGTCTATGTGTAACATCATCAAAATACTCATTTCATCATCGTCATCATCATCAAAGCATGTTTACATATGTTAACATCATTCAAATATTATCCAATCATCATCGTCAAACAACCAATAAATCGTCACGTGATTATTGCTTCAACATAGTATGTATTATCACATTTCATCACATATATACACAATACATCATTCACCAAGCAATAATTCATGATTCATCAATAATCGAAAGTTACCCTCATTTCTTCATTTAAACGCATAGGGTATGTTATGAGGTTTATCATACTCAAAACGGCATTCAAAACAGGCCAACGGTTCAAAAGATACATCATCTTCAAGTTTGGACAATTTTCTACACAGCAAGGTTCGCTCAGCGACGCGAGGAAGAAGTGAATTCCTTCAGACCTCCGCTCAGCGGACCTCTAGCGACGTTAGACAGAAGCTAACTAGGTCGGGTCCTCCGCTCAGCGGACCCTCCCCCCCGCTTAGCGGACCTGCGATTTTACCAAATCTCAAGTTTGCGACAGACCCTGCGATTTCACACATTCAAGCCCCAATATCGACTCTAAGCACCAAATACAGTCATACAATCATAAATTACATCATTATACATCATCATACATCAAAACAACACATTTTAATCCAACAATTCATGAAATTTCATCAACCATAACATCCCTAACCTAACATACAAATCAATTGACTCAAACGACATCCCTAATCAATATTATCATCTTAAAATGCGATAATAGATGCTAACCGGAGATTCCCCCTTACCTTAGCCAAATTCTTGAATTGGGTCTTCTTCCTCTTTGGTTTTCCTTCACGTTCTTCAGCTCTCCCTCTTTCAGTTTCTCTTTTTCACGTTCTAACTTCCTTCCTCTTCTTTTCCTTATTTTATGAAAATAAAACTTAACCTTAGTAAAGGCCTCATGACTAACACCCCTCCGTTTACTAAACACTACCTTGGCCCAATTCTATTATTTTCCATAATTTTCAATGAAATGCCAATTAATTCCAATAAATAATTTAAATTCTAATTAAATCAATTTAAGGAAAAATACGGATGTTACAAGCTGCACCGCTCAGCGCAGTCAACCGGACCAACAACCTGTTGTTCGAACAGAACAAGAGGATAATTGCTACGCTGGAAAGAAAGCACTGCTCCAGATCACCCCCGAGAAGACGTCATCGCCACCGATTCCCCTCCAGCTCCCGTTCTCCCCCCAGAAGGAGACATCGCTATCGGTCCTATAGTCTGTCCCCTCGGCGTGGCAGCCTATCACCCGAGTACGGCCACGGGCTAACTGACTATGAGAGCTCCCGAGGACGAAAGCGAAATCGAAGCCTACCTCCAAAGAAAACTTCTGCCTCGAAGAAGAAGGACCTTTCACCTCCAAAGAAACGTCCTTCCCCTCACAAAGTGCGCGGGGAGACTCTCAAGAAGAAAACTACCGGGAAGCCCTCCAAACTGAAACACTCCCCAAGGCGTCCCCGTCATCACCACTACACTCCTTCACCTCCTGAGAGTGACGAGGAGAGGCAGAGCCCTTCCTCAAGGGAAATTGTGAGGGCCAAGATCCCCAAGGGAATGAAAAAACCGCCCGTAATGGATCTTTACGATGGAACCACCGACCCCGAGGACCATATCCTCAGCGTCGAGACCATGCTCGACTACCACTCTGTCACCGGTGCCATCAAGTGTCGCATCTTCCCCACAACTCTGAGAGGGGGAGCGATGACTTGGTACAAAAATCTGCCGAGGAATTCAGTTCGCTCCTGGGCCGAGTTCAAAGACAAACTCTCCCACCACTTCACCGCTTCTTGTCGGCACCCAAAAACCGAAGCCTCACTGGAAGCTATAGTACAGGGACCGACCGAGCCGCTCCGAGATTTTCTGGACCAGTTCAACTGCAAGGCGGTCCAACTGCCCACAACCGAGGAAATGAAACTATATTTGCTCGATAAAGGACTCCGACTCGGTAGCGATTTCCACAAGGCCGTCGGCATCGAGAAGCCGCGGACATTGGAGGAACTCCTCATCAAAGCGCAAGCATACATCACCTACGAGGAGAGAGCCATCCCTCCTCGGATTGAGAAGAGCTCTAGGCGCGATGACACATCTCCTCGGCGCGGAGGAGAAAAAAGAAGAGAAGAAAGGTCCCGCGACAGCAAAGAAAATTGAGGCCCATCTGGATGCTTCACTGAATATACCCATCTCACAGCTCCCCGCGAGCGCATCTGGTCTGAATGCAAGAGTACTGAATTCAAAGATGCCGGAGTCCGTTTCCCAAAACCAGGAGCTCCCAGACCGGGTGCAGACAAATCCAAATGGTGCAAGTACCACAAAGCTCATGGACATCTGACCGAAGATTGTGTCCACTTGAAAGATACAATTGAAACACTCATAAAAGAAGGACGTCTCACGAAATACACGAAGAGAGGAGACGCCCTGTCGCACGCTCGCGAAATATGAACAACAGAGTCGCCACTAACATATTTATCCCAAGGAGGGAAAGGAATATCAGAAAACCTAGAATAAAGAAAGGATAAGAAAAGGTCTTTCGACCAGAGATAGGGTACGGGAGTCGGTTACGCAAGGGGAAGGTGCTAGCATCCCTCACGCCCATCGTACTCGATGGTATCCACCTATGTTTGTTGCTATCTAAAGGGTGTGTACTATAAATCTAAAGCTTAATGCTAAGGGAATGCATGCAAAGGAAAGAAAAGAAACACGGGGAAAATAAGGGTTATAAATAGTTGTGCTCGCTTAGGCCCCGCGACCTAATGCCTACGTATCCTTTTCAGGAATCAGAGCGTCGTAGTTCGGCTCTTTAGTTTTTGTTTGTTTTGTGTTTTTTAGTTGAACAGTTACATTCGCACTCCGCTGCTCGACCTCTGGAGTCTTAAGCTGGGAATGGAGCGGAAATAACGTGTCTTATTAGGAGAAAGAATGCCTCGGAGGCGAGATAAAGAAGAGAGATTTGTCGAGCGTTTCGGGTGTACCCCTTAAACAAGGGAGACTCGAATTACTCTTGTTGGTGTTTTTTAAGATTGGGAGCTTCCACTCAAGTGATCCCCTTAACCAAGAGGGACGAGAGTTTGCATTCCATTTTTATTAGTCTGACCTTTATTAAGCATTTTTTAAGTGTTTTCTTGGTATCTTTTAAGGGAAATTAAATTCAAGTATTTGTTAAGTGTTTTAAAGTTGAAAAGGAAAAGAAAAGGGAAACTAGCCTAATCTGAATTAACTAGCCTAATGTTAAAATTGAGAATTTCTAGATCCTAATGTTATTATGGTTTCTACCTAAGGTTAGGAATTAAAGAAACATGGAAGATAAAGTCATAATTAGAAGTCATAAGTAAGATACATGAGCCAAATTGAGTAAGGATACAATGGTACAAAATTATACACAAGCATGAAGTAGCAAGTCAAAAACATAATACAAAAATGAATTAAAAATACTACTATTTTTATGTTGATTTTTTATGGGAGAAATTGAATTACAAATCAAGTAAAAGACTAAAACAAATAGCCTAAAACTACTATTTTTTTTTGAATATTTTCTAAGTCAAAATTTGTATTAAAAATCTAAAAATGATAGGAGTAAAATAGTGATTTTGTTACCTAAAAAGAAATTGGAAAAAATTCTAAGTAAAGAACTAAATTCTACTAGTTTTGTATGTGAATCAGGGGGGTGCAGATTGAAATTAGTGGTGTAGACAGAAATTAGGACGCAAGGCCCAGCCCAAAGGGCGTTTTGTAGAGTTTTTGTTACAGCAAAAACGCTGCACCTGGGCCAAGAGGGGGTGAATGTGAAATTCATATAGCCCAAAGTTATTTGTGATTCACCAAACTTATTATTCAGATTTTTATTATGCTTCAAAAAATAAAGGGTTAAATAAGTTTTTGGTCCCTATAAATATTGCAGTTTCATTTTTAGTCGCTCCTTGTCTTTAGGCAACGATTTTAGCTGGTTTTGGCAAAGGTTTTTTTAGTAAAAACCGTTGCCTAAAGGCAGGGAGGGACTAAAAGTAAAAACTGCAATATTTATAGGGACTAAAAACTTATTTAACTCAAAAATAAAACAAAAACGAAAAAATAATTGAAAGAGGAAAAGATGGAAATTAGGGTTAGTGGTTATGAGTTATGACCCTTGAAGTCCTTCTCTCAGACTCACTCTCCTTCTCTCGTTCCAACGAAACACACTCCTCACCGGAAATCGCTCCGCCGTGCCGGGGGCGGCGGAGCTTGGCCAAACCGTGAAAAAAAACATCCCAATCGAACCCCTTCTTCGCCCTCTAACACAATCTCTTATCGACTTCCTCAGATTTTCTCTATATCTAGCCTAACATCAAAACCCTAAAAGTTCTCAATCTGAATTAAACAATGAAGATGAAGCTATAGGCTCTGAGACCTTAGGGTTATCGCTCACAGATACTCGTTCTACGCAATGCTAGCAAGAACATGCTGAAGAAGTGAAAGAGATCGAAGGTTCCGTGACTTACCTGGCGTGTAAAATGGCAACGACCGTTGAAGAGAGCCAGAGGGGAGATAATAAGCTTCCGAGGGCGATGAGATACGCGAAATAAACGCGGGGAAGGAGAAAGAGCTTCTTGTTTCAGGTATGATTTAATGAGTTCTCTTTTACATCTTCTTCTTCTTCTTCTTCAGTTTCTTTCTTTTTCGTGATTTCTGAGTGATTTTGTGAGGACGAGTTACAGAGAGACTGAATGGGAGAGTTGAACCGAGGGAGGTTGAAAGATTGATTCCGTGAAGATGATCTGAGAGAGGTTGAGACGAATTCTGGTGATGGAGTTTAGCTCTACTCCATTGAAGTTCAATGAGAACCTTCAATGGATTTTTAGGTGGTGAGCGTGTAGTGGTGAGGGTGAGTGAGAGAAGAGTGGGAAGAAGATGAAGATGGAGGTGAATGAGAGTGATGAAGATCAATGGAGAATGGGGAAAATGGTCGTGAAGAGAAGCTGAATGAAGGAGTAGTTGAGTTTATATAGATGTTGATGAATGAGGAAGTTGGTTGGGGATGGAGGAATCTCAGCCTTTAGATTAGTAGGAATCGATTATGAAATGAAAGGTGAGGATTGAAGTTGGTTATTGTAGTTTAGAAATCAGTTACAAATCTGTTAGAGATGTTCTAGGTTGTTGTAATTCTGTTAGGTGATGGATATTGATGTTTGAAGTTAGTTAGAAGTTATTAGGTTGGTTGAGATAGTTGGTTAGAGACTGTTAGAATTGGTTAAATTTGTTGTAGGTAGTTATGGATTAGTTAGGCTTGTAACTTATTTTCTGAAAGTTAGTTGGAGGTTGGTTTTTTCTGTTATGGTTCGGTTAGTTTAGAAATTGTTTTGTACTAGGTTTATTGGTTAATTGGAATTGTATTTTCTGTTATGTATTTGTGAAGAGTTTTTCTTTGCCATGCCTTGTATGCATTATGCTTGAACTGGTGAGAGTTCCTTGTTTCAACATGTGAGGCGTTTCTGTCTTGGCTTAACTCTGAACTTGTTTTTTTTCTTTTATGTTCATGTATTGAATTCTGACGTTGACTGTTGGCATGATGATGATGTTGCCCCATGCTGATAAGCCTTGTTTGGTTGCAGATCCGAGCATGGTCTTGACAAGCCGGTGTCACAGTATGTGGAGCATAATCGAACATGGAGCTGTTTGGTAAGTGTCTTCACAACAAGTTACGGGAATTGCTTGACGCCACCTGATGCGAGTTTGGCTTTTTGGTCTGGTATAGATGTATGGATTGTCATAGTCTAAATTTGATGAACCTTAGTAATGATGAACATGTTTTAGTGACTGTATTAATGTAACTGCAGTAGGCTGTTAGGGAGTTCTGATTCAATTATTTTCCTCTTTCTGCTCCACTCGATATTCAGTTTAAGCATTAGCTCTTCTGCCACACATTTAGGCAAACTGGTTTATTTTGATTCACTGATGTGATTTGGTTTATAGGCTGACTTTGGTTTGGCCTTGTGTATTGAATGAGCAGGGACTGTTAGCAACAGGCCAAGTGCAAGATCCTCAGCAGTTACTTGTCAAGTGCTTCTTCTTTTTTTTCCTTCTGAAATTATGCTGTAGTATCAAATGGACCTGGTTTGAATGTTGACTGTGTGCAGGCAGTGTTGGCTTGTATTTGCGTATGCTACCGGGTTTAATTTCTTTTCTTTTTTTTTGAACTGATGCAAAGATGTTTTGGTATGCTGCAGGGCTGAATCTTGGTTTGTTAAAGCTTTGTACAAATACACTTAGCACGACATGAGGTTGCATACGGAATATGGGCAGTTCGGAGAAGAAGCGAAGGCGTGTTGTAATGAAAATGAATGATCATGAAAAGGAAACTGAAGCCATATAGTCAGCAGTGTGTTTTTAGGGAGAAAAGTCTAGGATCCATTTTAGTAAAACAATGTTGATTTTGATGAAACTTTGTAATTTTTCTTTTGTAATTTTCTTGATGATGATGACTTGTATCATGAACACGGGTCAGATTTGAATGAGACAAGATTTCATCCTCTTTGAGATTTGGATTCACATCTATCTGTATAAAGCACACTTAGAAAATGTAGTGTGGTAGTGCACAAGTATGATGTTGATTGGCTTGGGATCATTCTGACTTTGGTCAAAATATGGAGATCCTTTTTTTTTTCTTTTTCTTAATGGTATATTTGAAATGAATGTAAATGGAATTTTGACCAATGATAATGAAAGGTGGACATTCTCATGAATATGTTTACTCTTTTTTGTACTTGTAGCTTGTAAACCAAGAAATCCCATAAATGTCCCAAGCTTTGCATAATTGAGACTTTGATTCTTTTGAACAAACTCTGAACTTAAACCAACTTCAAACTTGCATCCTAAATCCAAATCACAACTCGCAAGACAAACAAACAAGTACCTTGTTCCCCAAGAAAATCATATAAATAAATCCTTCTAAAACAAATGAACCAAAAACCTTGATCCCAATGCCAGTTTATCGATTGATGATGTATGATGAGTTAACTGACCTAATGGATGAGATGCAGATGAACGAGAAACATAAGCCAGATGGATGTAAAATTGGGTGGACAAATTTTAGGGTGCAACACGCCCCTCGGTAGGATAATAGAAGATCAGACAAGTCTGAAGAAGATAAATCCCCCGATCACGGGCCATTCCAGGTCGCTCTCTCCGTAACCAGGCCCAAGGATTTCCTCCCCGCTCCGGGTCTAACTTCGGCATATAGCCACTGGGAAAATTTCCCAACAGCGATGTTCATCTCAAATGGAGCCATCTCCGGCCAACTCACGATCGACTCTGTGAAAAGAAAATTTGATCATCTCATCGACAGCAACGCCGATATCGGCCCTTCCTTAAGAAGATTCAGAGGCAAATCCGAACCAATCACCTTCTACCTCGAAGAACTACCCGGAGGAGCGCCCAACGCCAACATGGCGAACAAAAATGGTGAACTTTGATGTTCGTCGTATCTTGGTCGATGAAGGTAGCTCGTGCGACATAATGTACTCGCACTTGTTCAAAACACTCCAACTCGACGATTCCCATTTAACTCCTTATGTAGGAGCCGACCTTCAAGGATTCAACGACTCTACCTCCAAACCCTGGGGATACGTTGAAATCCTAGTGACTCTGGGCGAAGAGGAAACCGCCAGGGTGATCAAGACCCAATTCGTCGTCGACTGCGAATCCCTTTACAACTGCATATTGGGAAGACCAGCCATTGTCGAGCTCACTGCTGTCCCATCCACGGCCCACTTGATGATGAAATACTACACCAAGAGAGGCCGGGTCGTGACGATCAAGGGAGATATCGAGGCTGCAAGGATATGTTTCGACGCTGCTGTCAAAGGCTACCAATCCGTAAACAAACAGCCCAAGATATCCAGCAAGAACAAGAAAGGCGAACAGAGCAACAAACCGGACGTCCACTCCGTCGACCTGGATGCACGTTTCTCCGAAGAGGAGCTGAAGCACGCATCCGAAGACCCGGAAGCAACAAAAGGGAAGTCCGCCCATCCCGTCCTCCCAATTCCTGACGGCGACTTCGAGCTCATCCCTTTGGGAGACGAACCCAACAAGAAGGTCAAGATCAGAGCAGGAATCCCAGAGATCGCGAAGAAACAGCTGCAAGCCTGCCTCCGTCAGAATGCCGATCTGTTCGCCTGGAGCGCTGCCGAGATGCCCGGACTCGACCCCGAGGTCTCCTGTCATCACCTTAGTATCAATCCAGCCACTAGGGCCGTAGCTCAACGTAGGAGAAGGCAGTCTCCCGAAAAAGCGGAGGCTGCCGAGAAAGTTGTAAAAGACCTTCTAGAGGCAAATTTTATTTCCGAGACCAAGTATTCAACTTGGCTCTCAAACGTTGTACTCGTTAAGAAATCTAATGGAAAATGAAGGATGTGCGTTGATTACACTGATCTCAATAGGGCATGCCATAAAGATGCTTACTCATTACCTAACATTGATAAGCTGGTCGATAACTCGGCCGGTTACAAACTTTTATCTTTTATGGATGCATATTCAGGATATAATCAAATACCCATGGCGAGGAGCAACAGGAAACACACGGCCTTCATGACCGAATCAGGCAATTACTACTATAACGTAATACCGTTCAGACTCAAGAACGCCGAGGCAACCTACCAACAGATGATGAACACGGTGTTCCGAGGAGAAATCAGGGACACCCTCGAAGTTTACATGGACGACATGATCGTCAAATCTCGAGAAGAGATAACTCACACTGACGATCTCGAGCGAGTCTTCGCCCGAGCAAGACAATGCAGGATAAGGTTCAACCCTGAGAAATGCACTTTCGGGGCAAGAGCTGGAAAGTTCATCGGCTTCTATCTGACCGAACGGGGCATCAAAGCCAACCCCGACAAGTGTCGAGCATTTTCCAACATCCCCACTCCGAACAACAAGAAGTCGATCCAAGTCCTGAACGGGATGCTCACCGCATTATCCCGCTTCGTCGCTAAAGCCCCCCAGCACGCTCTCCCATTTTTCAAACTTCTGCGCAAAGAGGAAACCTTTTCACATCTCAAACAAGTACTCTCACACCCCCCTGTCCTCATCCAACCAGACGTCGGAGAGTCACTCTACCTCTATCTAGCCGTATCCGCCGAGGCCGTAAGCGCGCCACTCATTCGAGAGACGAGCGGGGGGCAGAAACCCGTGTACTTTACGAGCAAAGCCCTCCAAGGGCCTAAAGTAAGGTACCAGCAAATCAAGAAAGTGGCCCTCTCGCTCATCATCGCTGCGAGAAGACTACGATATTATTTCCTCGCACACACCATTGTCGTGAGAACCGACCATCCCATCAAGCAATTACTAGGCTGTCCAGATATGGCCGGTAGAATGCTAAATTGGTCCTTCGAAATGTCTGAATTTGACATCCAATACGAAAGTAGAAAGGCCCTGAAAGCACAGGCCCTAGCCGACTTTATCGCCGAGATGACTATCCCCGGGCCTCAAACGTCCGCCAACGACGAATGGACAATCTTCGTCGACGGAGCATCCAACTCGTCAGGAAGCGGAGCAGGCATCATCCTCGAAAACAATGAGGGCATCCTCATTGAAGTTTCGCTCATCCTATCCTTCCAAACATCCAACAATCAGGCCGAATACGAAGCCCTCTTGGCGGGAATCCGTCTGGCCGAAGATCTAGGAGCACGGATTATTACCATTTACACTGACTCTCAGCTCGTTGCTCCCCAAGTAATCGGTGATTATCAAGCCAAAAACGAACTCCTAATTAGATACCTGGCCATGGTCAAAGAGAAAATCAAGAACTTCGCCCAGGCAAAAGTCGAACACGTCCCCCGTGAACACAATACACGAGCAGACATCCTTTCCAAGTTGGCGAGCACCAGGAAAAAAGAGAGCAACAAGTCTGTAATTCAAGAAACCCTCCCCCGACCAAGCGTACAAGCAGCCGCCCACCCACCGACGATTCACACCATCGGAGAAGCCCATTGCTGGATGACCCCTGTGTACAACTTCCTAACGAAAAACGAGCTCCCATCCAACCAAAAAGAGGTCGCGATAGTCAAATGAAGATCTTGCTCTTACGTAGTGATCAAAGACAAACTCTACCAAAGAGGATTCTCCATCCCCTTGCTCAAATGTCTCGACTCCACTCAAGCCCTCGAGATTTTACAAGAAATCCATGAGGGCATAAACGCACAACACCCCGACGGACGTTCGCTAGCCCGAAAAGCTTCCGGGCAGGATACTACTGGCCGACGATGCAACAAGACGCCAAGAATCACATCCAAAAATGAGATAAGTGCCAACGCCATGCCGACATGCACATCGCTCTCCCTAACGAGCTGAAAACGTTATCATCGCCTTGGCCCTTCGCTTGGTGGGGAATGGACATCCTAGGACCATTTCCCGTTGGCTCGTATCAGAACAAGTATTTAATAGTCGCCGTAGATTACTTCACAAAATGGATCGAGGACGAAGCCCTCGCCAAAATCACTTCCCTCAACATACTACGATTCTACAAGCGGAACGGGCTCGCGCGGTTCGGAATACCCCAAGCACTCGTCACCGACAACGGGACGCAATTCACGGACAGAAAATTCCAGGACTTCGTTGCCAAACTCGAGACGAAGCAGCATTTCACTTCCGTCGAACACCCCCAAACAAACGGGCAGGCCAAGGCCGCGAATAGGGTTATCCTCCGAGGACTCAAGCGAAGCCTAGGAGAAGCGAAAAAGGCTTGGGTCGAAGAGCTCCACAACGTTTTATGGGCATACCGAACCACTCCCCACTCGACCCCAGGAGAAACTCCATTCAGATTAACCTACAGGACCGAAGCCGTAATCCCAGTAGAAATCCGAGAACCATCCCGTCACACCGAGCTTCCCCTTGAAGAAGAGCTAAACGACGAGGCCATGAGGGAAGAACTCGACATGGTCGAAGAAATTCGCCTAGGAGCATCGCTCCGTGAAGCCAAAATAAAACAACAAATCACTTTGTGCCACGACGCAAAAGTCATCAAACGCGAGTTCGAGGTCGGCTCCCTCGTCCTCCTCAGAAGTAAGGACTCACACGATATCAAACTCTCCCCCAATTGGGAAGGCCCCTACCGTGTCTGCGAGAAGACCAAGAACGAAGCCTACTACCTCAAAAACCTACTCGGGGAAAAATTGCTCGACCATGGAATGCCGAAAAACTTCGACAGTACTATAGCTAGAGTTTACGTCAAAACGGCCGACCAGCGCATGGCTACGACGCTGCGGGCCGGCGAAGAGACGCGTCTCGGTACGGGCGCCTTCCTCTCATTCACCATAAATCGCGTCGCAGCTGACACCGAGCTGCTATTTGATTCGACAGGGAGACCTACACCTAGCTCCGCCGTCGCAGTACCACCCTGGTCGGACATCCAGCTCGCGATGGATAGTCTGCGCTGCGAGTTCTTCGTTCCGAACGCAGCCTCGAGTTTGCCTAAGGCCTGGATTACACCCCACCTGCCCGGTTCATTCCCTACACGATCAGATGACAAATACCGGTCGAGCATGCGAAAGTTAACATACAAACTACGAATTGCCAAAAATAAACATACAAACATGATAGCGAAAAAGCATAATGGCAAAAATAAAATGCATTATAACGGATCAAAAGCCCCAAAATGTGCCGGCAAATACCCATTATACAACTAGTCATAAACGGCTTGCAGGCCGACAAAATCTTGACACGCAGGCCAAAAACAAAAAAGGGGCAAGTGCCCAATTACACAGATCACAAATTACTGATCACACCTCACCACCGTCATCCTCCTCGCCCCCGTCATCTTCCTCACCCTGCTCGGCATCCCACTCATCAAAATCTGGGTTCGTCTTAATCTTGCCATTCACAACCTTGTTATACGGGCTGATCCCTGCAGTGACCAAACCCGGGTTGATGACCTGTAGTTGCTCCACGGCTGCCTTGAACCCAACCCCCAAGGTGGCGACGCAATCCACTTCAAGCTCCGTCAGTTTGCCCAACAGTTATGAACGAGTTTCCAAAGCCTTCTTGTCCTCCGTCTTGTCGACAGTAGGAAGATGAGACTTCTCCAATTCGGCGACCCGCTCGCGCAACCTCTTCTCCTCGGCTTCCAAAGCTCTGACCTTGTCCTGAGCCTTGCAGAGGTCTTCGACGACATGGGTATGAATCTCATACTTATCCTTATAATCTTCGAAATCCCCCTCAAACGTCTCATATTTCCGCTCCAAAGCATCATAGTCCTTTTGAGGACAAACCCTTTGAGTATTGAGAGCCATCGCCAAAGCCGCGACCCTCATCATCCCCTCGATATCCTCGGCAAGGTCGTTCCCCCGGGTCACTCTGTCCCTCTTGATGATGCGTTTCACTTCATCCCGCTCCAACAGAAGATTGTTCCTCGAGAAAAGCCCCCGGTGCAAGGTGCAAGAAGGCAACACGACGTCGTTGTCGGTAGGGTTGTCGTTGATAATGGGGCGGACCTCTAAACCCCCGTCAACACAGGCCGCAGCGGCCGTTAATCTCCTCGACGCGAGTCCTCTTCCCGGCCCCCTTCGCGGCCGCCTTGTTCTTCGCCCTCATCTTCACAACCTTATCATGCAAATCAACCATTTGTCCTGCAAGAAAAAATTAAAATTAGCAACAAATAAATACAAATCAAACAGTCAAGAAATTTCTCACCAAGTAAAATCATAGCCTCCCCGTCAGTCTCGCACTCGAGGATAGCCTTGGCACTAATATGTCGGGCCTCGAGCAAAGGCTCCCCATCCTCGCCAAACAGAGGATCCCCGTTGGGTAGCATTTACACGACCGGCCTAAACCCATCCACGAAGGTGACAAGCCTCTTGTAACCCGTCGAATCTCGCTCGTTCAGGTCCTCGTCCCTGAAGATATAAGCATTTGTCCCTTTCTCAAAATGGTCGTATTGCCATTCCAGAGGAAACCGAGTAGAAGGCCCCACCTTTTCACCCCATCTTGGTAATATTCAAGGATCTCAAACAAATGATCCCCGGCCTCAGGAGTGAAAGGTTTGACCATGAAATATCGAGTCTTGAAGTGTTTGATGGAATCCTGATATATGGCGAACAGCTTCTTCGGCTACTTAAAGAATACCCAGCTAAATTTGTCGTCCGCGTCGTGCAGTCTCTGAAGATGAAACACTCTAAAAAAGAGAGGGAGAGTAGCCTCGACCTCGCTAAATTTGTCGTCCACGTCGCGCAGTCTCTTAAGATGAAACACTCTAAAAAAGAGAGGGAGAGTAGCCTCGACCTCCAAGAATCCACACACAATCTCAAAAGCCCTTAAAAAAGCGAAAGCATTGGGATGGAGCTGGGACGGGCATTATTGCAACCACCTGAAAACACTTCGCTGCAAGTGTGTGAAGGGAAGCCTCAACCCGGCCTCCTTGAACACAAACTCATACATGGAAAATCGAGGACCAGGATAGGCCGAGCAAATCCTCTGGTGGGACTTCGGCGCAAAGGCCCCCCATGAAGGGTTTGTACCCGACTCAAGATCTTCGAGGACGTTAAAAGCCTCCTTAGGATGCGTCGTAAAGCCCGAGGCGATGGTCCGAGGGGAAACGGCCACCCAATCCTCGAGTTTCCTTGGGGAAACTTCCACAACTAGAATGTCTTCATCTTGCAAGCGACCAATCGCTTCGTCTTTGTCAGATATGTCGAGGACAGCATCGTTCCGGGCGTCGTCGGCCATTTACCTGAAAAGCAGAGGAAACAGTGAATTCGACATGCCAAATCCACCCTTCCACCGCAAGCCAAGTGAAAGGGCGAGGAGGATAGACGATGAAGAGCTCCCGCATACAACCGATATCGCCGAGGTACTTTTCGGAAATGGTCAAGTCTATCAGGCTAGCGTTCGCCGACGACGTTGGTCCGTAACGACCTGCGAGACAAAATCCTCGAGTAGCATCCTCACCCCATTCAAACTATCCTAGGCAAGCGCACTATTCAAAACCACTTACAATACCTCCTCTAAACGCTTCTCCCCATCACACTCACACCTTGTTCGGCTCACACATTCTTTTCCCTTCGTCACGCTTAAAGCACGATCGGCAAACGCATACAAAACATATGCTAATTCCTACTCCGCTCGGCCTACTCATGGCTAAATCTCCTAAATCTATAAAGCAAATAGGAAGGTAAGAGGATAAGGACACTTACTTGGATCGAGACGGCAGAGGGAGAACACGCAACGAAGACGAATTCCTTGAGCGAGCCTTGGGATAGTTTTTGAGAACAAAGTAACTAATGAGTGGCCTCCCCACTACTTATATAGGGAAGGGAGACAGAAAGGCACCATGATTGCCTAGGAAGCTCAAAGGGTGCCATCATTTCCTACTCCAAAAGGAAGCTCAAAGCATGGGAAAACGCGAAAGGTGTCATAAAGTGCCTGAGAAAACTCAAACGGCGCCATTAATGCCTAAGCCGAAAAACGGATGTGAGTAATGATGACGCTCCAAGCAGCCGCCACCTGTCAACCGAAGCCTTAACCGGTAAATCGAAACATTTCGATTGAAGACCAACAGTCGCTCCGTCCATCTCCCCGACCAAACTACACGCCGTTGAACCAGCTGTCTCCTCGACCTGAAAGTCCTTCCATAACAATTCCGTTCCCCGTGAGCCGAGGACGCAACCTACAAGAAGACCTTAGTTTACCATAAATGCTAATTTGAACACGTGCTCGGCCTACCCCCGTAACCAAAGTCGTCACTCCCACAGGACTAACGACTTAGGGGGCTCCTGTTCTGGACTGGGCCGAGCAGGCCCAGCTCCCCTGGCTAGCCGAGCAGGCCCAATCTTCTTGAGCTCATTCCCCATTCACCGTTACGAACGGGTTCACGCGAAGATCACGTGAATAACGCTTCAGCGAAGGATTCGGTCAACCACCTCCGGATCCTACGCCACGCTCACCCAGAACGTGAGTCACCTGCTGACTCAGCCCTAGCAGAGGGTGTTCTGGCAGTTTCCTAGCACGTGGGCCTCCAAATGGATTTGGCCCAAATGGGAAACCTTGGCCCAACGCTGGGGGCTATAAATACTCTCTTTCACTAAAGGGTCAGGTATTCATTCTCTACTTCTTAAACCCTTTCTCTTTCTCTGATTGCTACTTACTTTGGCATCGGAGAACCTTGCAGGTACCCCCCATTCTTTGTTCAACAAGCCAGATCCAGCCGCCGTGACGATCCACTCTGATCAGGTTAGATCAATATTGTTTAAAGATATGATCAATATTCTAGCCAAATTATTAATCCTTGCAAATATCCGACTTACATTGGTTCCATCCTAAATAGAAAGCAGTCGTTAATTATTAATATTTCATGCTTCCTTGTTGGCATTATCCTTTCATTTATCCAGGGATTCACATCTACCATATAAGAACATTAATTGTTCTGGAAAACTCCCAATTGACCTTCCCTCTTCTTCTACCACCTCAACAAAACAGGGGCAATTTTGGTCCAAAATTTTCTTTTTGCAACTAATGATGTCATATTGTTCAATTCTAATTACATGGTTGTTGTTTTATGCTTTTGCTTGCTATATTTGAACATATTGATGATGTCATAAGGTTGAATTACTATTGCTATTGATTTTCCTCTTTTACCTTTTTCCAATCTTTAATTCAAAATTCAAATTTGAAATAAAATATCTTCTGACACTCTCCATCTCTCTCGTCCTTTCCCTTACTCTCTCTTTGAAAGTTTCAAAATATGTGACTAATCTTTCTCTTTCTCCTTCCATCATTTTCTTCTGTACTAATCTCTCTCTCTCTCTCTCTCTCTCTCTCTCTCTCTCTCTCTCTCTCTCTCCTCTCAAACATCTCCAATCACGTCCTTCATCTTCCCAAGCTTCATCTCCATCTTCTCTGTTGAGCGATTTCATCTTCATCTCCAAACCTTTTTTTTGACAAAACAGGTATAATGGGTTTGTCTCCTTCGTTTATTCATGAATTTCTTCTTCTTTATTTTTCATTTTGTTTCATGCTTCAGTTTTAACATTGACACAGATTTGAAATTTTCACCTATTATTTGAGGGTTTTTAAGGTTTAAGGGCATTCCTTTTGTTGCAGCAAAATGTTTTAGGGTTTTCAATGATTTAGTGTTTTTAAAATTTAGATCTTATATATCATTTAGGGTTTTAAAGTAATTAGAACTTTGGGTTTTTGTAGAATTGATCTTCTATGGTGATATGTTGAAGACTCGATCCATGATAATTTCTCGGAGTTGGATGTGTTTAAAAACCAATAGTTTCGTTGAGTTATTGTTTTCTTTCGTTCATTTATAGTGGAAAAAAGTGAACTTTTAATGACTAAAGTTGCTAAAAGGGGTTTCACATGTTTTGTAGGTATAACGACATCAGAAGTTGTTCTTCTCCTTTGAATCGGTGCATATATTAATATTTAGTGTTTCAGGTTTGGTTTTTGGTTTGGTTGTGTTGGCTCACAACGAAAGATGAATGGTGTGGGAATCAGTTTTACGATGGTGCATCGGTTGGATTGAGGTAATCGGTTATGGAAGATATGTCGGTATTTTATTGGTTTCTACTGTGGAATTTAATTTTAGGGTTTCTTAGCTGTTGAAATGGAGTTAGGGTTTGTTAGTGTTCCTTGGTAATTTTGGGTTTTGGAAACTTAAATTGTTGAGGGACATAACTTGGTTTACTTATGATTTATGTTTTTGGCAGGTTATGTTTATCTGTGGTGGGTTTATCGTCGTAGTTCGATCGCCGTGGCCGCCGGTGATTATTTCGAAACAAATTAGTTTTCAACATTTTTGTTTTGAGATTTGTGGCTCACTTCATAATACTCAGTTGATTTGTTTGAAACTAATTTTATGTAATTTACAGAACTGATTTTATGTTCTTGCAGAATGACATCACTGTTTTATTTTACTTTTGTTGCGTTTTTCATTTTCTGATGATTATTTCAACTATATTGAGTGTTGCATAATTTTAATGGTGCTATGATGCCAAATATAGATCGGGTGTTTCGTCTGAACCGGGCTACATTCAACGGTGGTGGTTGTGGTGAAAGGCGTTCTTATAAGGCTACTATTGATTTCTCTTGAAAGTTGTTTAAATTGTTATTAGTGTTGATTACTATAATACGGTGGGAAAACTGACTTGTTGAAATGTTGCGGATAGCAAGAGTCGCCACCGACTTTTATTTTATCCAATATATAGAAAGACTAAAAAAACAGAAAAAGACCTTTTAAAAAGATTTTGAGTTCGGGGGGTAGGTTATACAAAGGGAAGGTGTAAGCACCCTTTGTATCCATGGTTATACATGAGCTCTTAATTGCTTAGCTCACTTTTGATTTCAAAATGTTTGAAGTGTCGTGTGTGAATAAGAAAATGTTTGAATAAGGACTTTAGCTTGTAAAATAAGCGTAACCTTTTTGAAGGTTTTTGAAAGGATATTGTCAAAGAATTTTTGAATTTAAACCAGAGCAAGCAATTAAAAGCAATTACCCTTAAGTTAAAAGGCAACATTTGTTTTGCTTAGGTATCCTCGGAATCAAGGGACTTGACTTTTTGATCGCAATAAAAGGAAACAGGCAGCATAAGAGGGGTTACCCTAAAGGCGTGTGTGTGGCACAATCATGTGGTTAAATTCAGTTATATTATCTTGTAATTAGTGAGCTATGGTAATTAACAGGCTTGCACTCCCTAGGATTACTAACCATAGCAGAAAAATAAAACAGTTTAATAGTCATACGCTATTACAATAAACACCTGTTGATGCGGGAAAATTAAAGGCAGAAAGAATAAACCTAATTACTATTACAATAAAACCCTTGAAGGGTAATATGAAATATAAGGCAGAAAATTTTACAAGGCTTTGGGGCAGATACATTATAAACCAAGAATTGTAGAATAATAAGGCAAAAGGCAAATAAAAGGTATTGATAAAATAAATTAAAACAGAAGAGGTTTTGAAAAAAAAGGAAAGGCAAAAGTTTTTTTGAAAACATTCAGGGTAAACCCTGATTTTTAGGGAATGGAGGTTTTATGAGAAAACTAGACACATTAGTTAATGGACGACACCTACCTAAAAATACCTAAGGCTAATAAGGTTTCTAATTTAATCGAGGCTAACAAACCTAAAAATTAATTATTGGTTTTTAACCTAATTAATTTAAATTGATTAATCCTGATCAAATTATTTTTATGAACCCTAATTTATTTTTAAATCATCCTAAATTAATTAATCCTAATTTTAATTAATTAAACCTATTTTTAACTAATTAAAACTAATTTAAAAAAATTGAATTAATAATAAATAAAAAAAAAGATTTTTGATTTTTATAAGAAAAAAGTTCAGTTTTTATGTATATAAAAAAAGGTTATTCTAAAAACGAAATTAAAAAGGTTTTAAAACAAAAAAAAAGATTATATAGTTTAATATATAAAAAAATTGGAAAACCTGCGTGTGGATCAGGTGTGGCAAGGTCTTGGAGGCCATTTACGAATACATCCAAACACTACAAAAAATATTTCGCGACCTATTCATTACGATCGTCCAAGGCCCCTGAGTTCAAAAACAACATTAATTTCCCCTAATATGGCCTCAAACGTAAATCCCCAGTTTTAGAGCTTGAAACCCTAACAATGGCGTTAGGCTTAAACACGCACAGAAAGACAATTAAACGTCCAGAATCCATAAACACAGGTAAGCATGAATATGCAAACAAAAAACATTTATATGACGTGAATCATTGAAATCGAAGAAGTTCAAAAGAGACACAAACCTTGAGTTCTGAGAACGTGTTATTGATGATTCAAGACCTGGCAAGGATCGGTATAGCTTCAGGGATGTCCAAGGAACGTGTTTACGTGATCAAAACTTCTTGAATTGGTTTGTAACTTAGAATCTGAGTTTGACTTTCTCTTGAAATTTTAAGGGAAATTTAGGGTTCTTGGAGGCCAGAAAATTGTGCCCTCCTGATCTGCAATGCTTCTGTTTATATATTGGAACAGATTAGGTCAATAAAATTGCAATGAATCTTGGTTAATCAAAGATTGGCAATTTGAAAATTTTGATTTATGAAAGCTTCTAAATTTGGCCAACTTTCTCCCAATCATGCCAATTTGATTTCTCACGAAAATTGCATCAAATATATGTTATTTGATGATTGATTATGATTGGAATCAAGAGCCAAATCAAATCCTCCATATTTCCTTCATTATTTGATTTAAAATCCCTTTTTAAATGAATAAAAATTCATATAAAATCAAATTAATCTCAATAATTCGTGGCCACCTAATTGGATGTCTTAGATAACTTTAGGATCAAGATTGGATCTTAAAACCTTGGGCCCATTTGCAAGAAAGTCCATTTTGAACCCTATTTGTTTCATATTTGTCTTCAAAATTGTCCAACTTTGACAAAACATATCTCCCTCAATTTTTAAGGTATGAAAGAGTTCTAGGACTTTTTGGAAACCACAAGATGTCCTCTACAAGCCACTTTGGAAACTTTTTCCATTTGAATATTTTATCTTGATGATATGGGCTTTGACAAAAAACTGCTTTTGGTTGACTTTCAAAAAGGAGCTATAATTTTTTAATCCATATCTCTTAAATGAAGCATTTTTAGCCTTGGCATGTGAGAGACAAAGTCGTAGAGAATTAAATTTCCTTAAAAATGAGCTTTGGATGGAGAATTTCTGATGTTCCATGTGAAAGTTATGGTTGGTCAAAGTTCAGTTGACTTTTAAGTCAACCCTAATTTAGAAACTTGGAGTTTTTGTTGATTTCTGAACTATCCTTGATGAATCATGATCAATCCTTGATCAAATGATGAATGATACTTCAAAATGAGGATGTTGGCCAAAAATCAAGAATTTTGACTGTACTTTGACCACAGTTGACTTTTAGGTCAAACTAGTCGACTATTGACTATCTAAGCAATTGACTGAGTAATCTTGAGAATTGAAGCTTGCATTTTGTCACAGGGATAATTTGAAACATCATAAGTCACATGAAGCCCTTTTGAGGCCTTGATTCATTAATTTCCTTAAAGGAATGCAAAACCTTAGTTCAGGAAGTCTTTGATTAGGAGAGTGAGCCTTAGATTTTCAAGTGAGCTTGATTATAAAATATGATGGGCAAATTTTGGGGTATGAAAATTACCTATTTGTTTCACCATTTTCTTTTCAAAGGGAATAACTCCTCAAAGGTTTAGACACACCTATTTATTTGAAGCTTCACATGAATTGGCAATTTGGAATTTGTTGAATCTGATGTACAATACCACCGTCGACAAACCAGAAGATGACATGAGTTACAATACCATCGCCGACAAGGAAATACAATACTATCGCATGAGTATTTTGTCGTCACCTCCACCAAAAGATAAGTTACACTTACATATTCTATTGATTGATCGTAAGTGAATATTAAGTGTTTATGAGTTTTGTGTCCAGGTTACCGCAAGGGAGTATTTAAACAAATGTTAGTTTTGAACAAGTTTGATAGAGTGAAAGCAAACCCTTCCTATTAGTTTTGATGTGATCCTGTTGCTTTGGACAATAAGTCATATATTTGTTTGAATTCATTGGCAGTAGAAAGAAATATTGTTGTCCATGGACAGATAATTCTGCAACTGTTAGCAGACTCTTGGCAACATCCTATTACCTTCAATCAACGACAAAAACTTTGTTGATGAATCTGTCAAAGAATTCTATTGCACTTCAGCTTTCATGGCTAGCACACCTGAACATGTAAGACTTTATTAAAACTTTGTGTCTTTTTAATATCACTGAATCTAATGAATTCATTTAAATTTGTAGGTGGGAGTTTTGCTGGAATACCACCCAAGAAGATGGTTGTTGATGTTGTGTTTATGGCTACTATCAACATGGTTTGGCACATTGATATTGTGTGGTGCTGCATATCTGTCAACAAAATTCCCATTCTTCCGTAGCTACCCTCATTTGTCTATAGAGACACGTCAAAAAATATTGCAGGGATGGTTTCAAAGTTATTTTTGTCTCCTTAGGATGCTTTTCACAACCATAAAGCTTCTCACTCTCTTTGTTTTCTTCACTCAGGTAGGACGAAGAGGAATCATCCAGCAACAGAGCAGTTCCGCGACATGGAACAACTATCTGGTGGTGAAAAGACTGTTGCTGCACTTGCATTGCTATTCTCCATCCATAGGTAGAGTTGTTTGTACTTGCAAACTTATTTTATTTTTCTATATGAGAATATTTGGTTTGAGAAAATATTGTTTTCCTTTCTTTTAATCACAAAAGATCCACATTGTTTTTACATTTCTGTTTTTAAAGATTTGTATTTGTAAACATGAAAACATAACAATGTTAAATAGTAATTTTTTATAGGATTCTTATTTTAGTTTCAGGAAGAGTTCATCCAATGACATACAACATGGGATAATAATGTTGTATGTCATTTGACCAACTGTTGAGACACTGTTTTATGCAATGTTCTATTCACTCTTGCACTTATGTACCATAATGATAGTTTGCTTAGTATTATACACATTGAACTAAAGATGTGAGTTTTAGCTGTGAGGCAAAAATGAGTGCAACGATGATGGCATTGGATAAGGCAAAGATGAAGAGAGGACTCTAGAGGAAGTCTGTCGAGATACTGAGAGGGAAAAGGAGTGTTCTTTGTCGTATTGTTGGTCCCGTCCATTTTTGTCTATGTGATTAGGATTAATAAATGATTTTTAATTAGTTGGCATTTGATGTTTAAAGTATTTATTTTTACAGAATAAATTAATATTTTTAATCAATTAAGTGTTATTAGCAATTTATTAATTAATCAAGATTTTTAGGATTAATAAATGATTTTTTGATTAGTTGGCATTTGATGTTTAAAATATTTATTTTTTACAGAATAAATTAATATTTTTAATCAATTAAGTGTTATTAGCAATTTATTAATTAATCAAATGTGGGACTTCATTCATTACTGAATGTTTATTTCTTCCTCCAACCATATCATGTTCTTGTTAATCAGTCATTTCAACCTCATTCCATCATCTCATTATGTCTCTATCCTCCAAATCTTCTCCAAGTTAATCATTCATCATCAATCATCAATTTAATAATGGAAGCACAACCTGCACCAATTCAAAACTGTTTGAAGATGAACAACCTGCATCAATTGTTGTGATATATAGGTTTCTCTCACTCTCTCTCATATAAAATCATGTAAATTGACAGAAGTTAGAACAATTTTATATTCATGCTTAAAATGATAGTGTTACAAACAATGGAAACTCCTTAAAAACACTGGAAGAAAAAAATCTCAAAAGGTCCAGTAGCTGACGTAGCTCACCATTTAATACAAATGTGATATATAGGTTTGTATCATATTTGCTGCATCGACTGGTCTAGTTACTCTTTTGCATTAAGAAAGTGAGTATTGTTATTTTCAATACATATGTGAAGTTTCATTTATACTTTTAAAATTATTGTGATATATAATAGCCTAATAATATTTACATATGTGAAGTTTTATTGATGGTTGGGTAATCATTTATCTCAGACTTGTCTTATTTTAAAATGACAACTTAATACAATACTAGAAAATAGAGAAAACAAGATTATAAACACCATGAAGATTTTAAACAGTAGAGTCACAATGAAGCTAGAGATGGAGGTCAATCTAACAGTTCTACAGGTTAGTGTTTATTAAGAGTTTTATTTTAGTCCCACGTCGATACATACATAACTTAATTGTTATTTGAATGTTGGGCTAATAATGTATTAGAAAGCACTTAGGTCCAGAAAGATAATATTAAAATATTAGTAAATTAATTTATAAAAAAATTCATCCATTCAAACAAACTAAAAATAAATTCAAGTATTAAAAAATAAATTATCCTAGTCTGTCAAAATCCTTGGTTTTGTAATAGGGGGACCTATAGTCCAAATTAGGGAGACCAAAAGTAAGAAGGAAGAGCTTTTGGAGAACTCATAGGTTGCGGAGTAGGTGGACGATAGCAAGGATGACTCCAAACATTGAACTTCCAACGTCTAGTACCCGTATAGGGTGAAGCGTAGCCATAATTTGCATAAGGATCATATGCATAAAGATAAAAGCAAAACCTATCCCATTTACATGTCTTGTAGCATATTTAACATTGAACTGGACCTCTATTACCGAAATGACCACCATATCCTTGAAACATTCCACCACCATATCCTTGAGCAAGAAGAAGAGCTTCAAGCTCATCAAGAAAAGCCAAATCTGACCTTGAGTTCACCGTAATAACAATTGAATCGTATTCAATAGTTAAGGCTTCGAGGATTAATTCAATCTGATCTCGAAGAAGAACATGATCGCCAATGGACATGATAGTGCTCACGACCGTGCGAACACGCACCAAGAACTTAGAAAGTAAATGTGTGCCTTTGGAGAGAGATCCATGATTCGATCGTAATAGTCACGACTTTGTTTTCATCTGTGTGTTGCAATACGCATGAATTTCCTCCTATACCTACCATAACTAACAAAGAAGAACGAATCGAGGGAGAAGAGCATCACAAATGGTGGAAAGAAGCCACGAGCACAGTAACACATCTTCCCAAGTGACGTAAGCATGATTTTTGATTTGCAATTCACAATCCACAATCGTCAAAAACCGCTAAGGGATCTGTGGTGAAACAACATATTCACCATTCGCATGCCTCAAAGGATACCTTTAACATGTTGTAGCCATTGATGACAGTTCGATTCGTCCAATTTCACAAAAATCTTCTGTTTGAAGGTAGTAGCAGTAGCAAAAAGCACATTTTCATATGTGGAATTCGCATATTGATAAGAAGCGGCCCACTAGGCCCATTAGGGAAAGAAAGCCTTCAATATTATTTAAAGACTTCTATTATTAATAGGGTATTATTATTGATATTTTAAGTATTGTAGAAGTTTTATTTGCTTGTATGCTGGCCCATGGCCCATTAGTCCTTAAGAAACCCTACTATATATTTTATCTCTTTGGTATGAAAATCTGAAAAGTTATTTCTTATGTTTTTATCTTCTTATGCAATTTAGATCTTGGTAGCTTAGTGTAACCTAACATTGGTGCTTTCATCTTTTGCCTCTCATTCCTCCCATGGCTCCCCCTAAACAGTCCAATCCTTCTTCTAAAGATATCATAGAAGAAGCCATTCAAATCTCCACCCTACACCTTAACAATGCAATGCAAGGAACTCAAGAGCAAATGGATGAGAGATTTGCTCAAATCTCTTCGGATCTCTCAAACCTTCAAACAAGGTTAGACAATGACAAATCCATTGAAGACTCAAGGTATGATTCTCTCATGGTTGTCCTCACCAAAATATCACTTCAAAGAGAGCAACCTTCCACCTCTCAAAACGCGGGTACTGTTCATGGGTCTGGTACAGCTACTGTTCACGGAACAGTAAATCCGCCCAGCTCCGTCACTGTTCACGGACCAGCTGCCTTCGCTACTGTTCACGGAACAGTAACCCCATCAGGTATGGTACACAATCCTACTTCTAACCCTAGGGTAGCAGCAGCCTTGTCTAATATTCTATCACCTACCAACACACCCATAATACATTCTGCCCACTTTTCTACCACACACACTCAACCCACACCCATGAGATACAACAACACACATATTCCACCACAATTCCCACCTTACCCACCAATTCCTTCAATCTTGACATCCTCCCAACCATTCAGCCTTCCCTTTTCTCAACAGTTTCCACTTTCACAAATGTCACACCAGCCAGCATATCCCAATCTCTCTCATATACCACCCCTTCCAGCTATTAGAACCCCAAAACTTGAACTCCATATGTTTGATGGGTCAGAACCTCTTGATTGGTTGTTTCAAGCTGAGCAATTTTTTAATTTTTATAATATGCCACCGGAAAACCGTTTGTCATTAATATCATTTTACATGAAGGGTGATGCTTTGTCTTGGTTTAAATGGATGCATCAAAGTCATTTGTTAACCGATTGGTTTTCTTTTCTCAAAGCCTTAGAATTACGTTTTGGTCCTTCCACTTTTGACAACCACCAAGCTGAATTATTTAAATTGAAACAAGATGGATCGGTGGTTGATTATCAAACGAAATTTGAAAAGTTAGGGAACCAAGTGGTTGGCTTGCCACCGGATGCCATATTGAATTGCTTCATTTCCGGTTTAACGAATGAGATTCAAAATGAAATGGCAATTCACAAACCCACCAACATTTCACAAGCTATTGGTTTAGCTAAATTAATTGAATCTAAGTTGAAAGATTCTAAACCCAAATTCCCTAAACCATTTTCAAATGCTTATCATAAAACTTCTGCCCCTTCAGCCAACACCATGTCCAAACCCCCTAACATTTCCAATACCCAAAGCCCAAGCCCCTTCAAAGCCCAAACAAGCTCTGCCCCATCAAAATTCCCAATTAAAAGACTCTCCCAAGCCCAACTACAAGAGCGTAGAGCCCAATGTCTATGCTTTAATTGTGATGAAAAATTTGTTATTGGACATAAATGTTCAACAAGCAGATTTTTAATTCTTATGGCGGATGAAGAACCTACTTGTGAGCCCACTAATTTGGAAGATATTGTCGAATCCGAAATCGAGCAAGATTTAAATGATACTTATTTCCATATCTCTCCCCAAGATTTAACAGGACAATTCTCACCACAAACACTTAAATTCAAAGGCAAGATTGGTGGTTTATCGGTAATGGTTTTAGTGGACACCGGTAGCACCCATAACATTATGCAACCCAGAATTGCTCAACATCTCAATCTCACCTCTACACCCATTACTCAATTTTCTGTCATGGTGGGAAATGGCTCCCACTTAAAGTGTGAAGGCATTTGCAATAACGTTCCAATCACATTACAAACAGAACTTTTCCATCTTCCATTCTATCTCTTGCCAATTGAAGGAGCCGATGTTGTTCTTGGAATGGCTTGGCTAAGAACATTGGGTCCTTTGCAAGCAGATTTTTCCATTCCGTCCATCTCATTCACCCATCATAACAACCTCATTACATTGAAAGGAGATCCCACAGCCCATCCCACCCATACTACTTATCATCAGCTAAAGCACCTCATACACACCAATTCTGTTGCCTCTTTCCATCTCATGTTTTTCCAAAATCATCATCCTGATCCACATTATCCTAGCCCACGTGATTCCTTATCCAACCCAGCACCAAAACTTTCCCCAAAAATACAAACACTTCTCACAAAACACCAAACTATCTTTCAGCCTCAAGAAGGCCTTCCCCCAGCCAGACCCCATGATCACCATATTGTTAGAACAAGATTTGTTCTGATCAATATTCTTAGTTTTGATGATAACAAGGATATGAATTTTTGATGAGATAATGTGGTACTCTAATACACTGCAATTTCCCTTTCAGGAAATATATAAAGAGTATGCACAAATCAGCGCTCAGAAGCTTTGACTCAGAAGGTTCAGCATGCAACATCAGAACATGGTCTGGCAAGACATCAGAAGATGGTCAATGCAAAATCAGAACATGGGTCTATGGAAGCATCAGAAGAACTTGAGTTCAGAAGCAGAAGCACTGAAGTTCTCATGGTATCACGCTCCGAAGCACTTCAAGGTCAGAAGACAAGAAGATGCTCTGCACCAAGCTGTTTGACTCTGATGATATTCAAACGTATACAAAAACATCAGATCAGAAGCAAGTACAAGATGGCAGGCTACGCTGACTGACAAAAGGAACGTTAGAAGCTATTAAAGGCAACGTCAGTAGACACAGCGTAAACAAGGCTCAAATTAGTTGACAAAAGAGTGAAACATTAAATGCAATGCTGTACAGAATACGCAAAGCATTAAATGCTCCCAACGGTCATCTTCTCAAGTGCCTATAAATATGAAGTTCTAATGAGAAGCAAGGTAACCGATTCTGACGAATTCTGTGAATACTAACTTGCTGAAACACTGTTCAATTCAAAGCTCACAAACTTCATCTTCATCAAAACTCACTACATTGCTGTTGTAATATATTAGTGAGATTAAGCTTAAACTTTAAGAGAAATATCACTGTTGTGATTATAGCTTTTCAGAAGCATTGTAATACTCTTAGAATTTGATTACATTAATTTGTAAGTAACTAGAGTGATCAAGTGTGATCAGGATACTCTAGGAAGTCTTAGCTTGTGTCTAAGCAGTTGTAAATAGAGTGATCACGTGGTGGTCAGGATACTCTAGAAAGTCTTAGCTTGTGTCTAAGAAATTGTTCCTGGAGTGATCAGGTTGTGATCAGGATACTCTAGAAGACTTAGTCGCGGGCTAAGTGGAAAACCATTGTAATTTGTTGAGATTAGTGGATTAAATCCTCAGGTTAGGTAAATCACTCCAAGGGGGTGGACTGGAGTAGTTTAGTTAACAATGAACCAGGATGAAAATAACTGTGCAATTTGTTTTTATCGTTCAAGTTTTTAGACTACACTTATTCAAACCCCCCATTTCTAAGTGTTTTTCTATCCTTCAATTGGCATCAGAGCGCCGGTTCTAAGGTGCAAGCACTTAACCGTGTTTAGAAAATATTCAGGAAGAGAAAAACGCTTCAGTAAAAGATGGCTGGTGAAATTCCAACAAACCCACCTGCATCTACATCTGGCTCTGCTGAGCAATATAATGGTAACAATGGTTATACTAGACCACCAGTATTTGATGGTGAAAACTTTGAATACTGGAAAGATAAACTGGAAAGTTACTTTCTTGGTCTAGATGGTGAACTATGGGATCTTCTGATGGATGGTTACAAACATCCAGTGAAAGCTAGTGGCGTAAGGCTTACAAGGCAAGAAATGGATGATGATCAGAAGAAGCTTTTCAAGAATCATCATAAATGTAGGACTGTTTTGCTGAATGCTATCTCTCATGCTGAGTATGAGAAGATATCTAATAGGGAAACGGCCTATGATATATATGAGTCATTGAAAATGACCCATGAGGGAAATGCTCAAGTCAAGGAGACTAAAGCTCTTGCTCTAATCCAGAGATATGAAGCCTTCAAGATGGAGGATGATGAAAACATTGAGAAGATGTTCTCAAGATTTCAAACGCTAACTGCTGGATTAAGAGTTCTGGATAAAGGCTACACCAAGGCTGATCATGTAAAGAAGATTATCAGAAGCTTACCCAGAAGATGGGGTCCATTGGTAACAGCATTCAAGATTGCAAAGAATCTGAATGAAGTTTCTTTGGAAGAGCTTATCAGTGCCTTGAGAAGCCATGAAATAGAGCTGGATGCAAACGAGCCTCAGAAGAAAGGTAAGTCTATTGCATTAAAATCTAATGTTAAAAAATGCACTAACGCTTTTCAGGCTAAAGAAGAAGATTCCGAAGAATCAGAATCAGAAGAAGAAGTTGAACTGTCCATGATCTCCAGAAGGGTAAACCAACTCTGGAAGAGCAAGCAAAGGAAGTTCAGAGGCTTCAGAAGTTCAAAGAGATTTGAACGAGGAGAATCTTCTGGTGACAGAAGATCTGACAAGAAGAAGGCTGTCTGCTATGAGTGCAATGAGCCTGGACACTTCAAGAATGAATGTCCAAAACTTCAGAAGGAGAATCCCAAGAAGAAGTTTCATAAGAAGAAAGGTCTTATGGCAACATGGGATGATTCTGAATCAGAATCAGAATCAGACTCTGAAGGAGAGCAAGCCAACTTCGCGCTGATGGCTACAGAAGATGATGGATCAGAATCTACATCAGAATCAGATTCTGAGGAGGTATTTTCTGAACTATCTAGAGAAGAGTTAGTTTCCAGTTTAACAGGACTTCTGGAACTCAAGGCTCATCTTAGTATCAAATACAAAAAGCTGAAGAAGCAGTTTGAATTTGAAACTAAGAAGCTGGAAGTGGAAAATTCTGAACTGAAGGAAAAAGTTTTAAATCTATCCAAAGATAGTGGATCTCCTTCTGAAACAGAAAAATCTATTCCGAGTCTCAATCATATTCTGAAAGAATATGACTCGAGCTTCAGAAAGTTCTTATCTAGAAGTATTGGCAGAAGTCATCTTGCTTCTATGATATATGGAGTTTATGGAAACAGAAGGTTTGGCTTTGGCTATGAGGGTGATACCTCACATAAATTTGAACCTATTGACGATCTGAAGATCACATACAAGCCATTGTATGATCAGTTCAAATATGGCCATGCACATGATATTAGGCTCACTTCACATGCACAGAGTTTTAACACTGTTCACACCAAGAAGCATGTGACACATCCTAAGAAATATCATGCTGACAAACCTAAAGAATATCATGCTGTTCCTCCTGTTAAATATTATGCTAAACCCAAGTTCAATCAGAACTTGAGGAGAACTAACAAGAAAGGACCCAAGAAATTGTGGGTACCTAAGGAGAAGATAATTTTTGTTGTAGATATCCTTGGCTGCAAAGAGGACAAAAAGCAAAATGTCATGGTACCTGGACTCTGGGTGCTCGTGACACATGACGGGAAGAAGGTCTACATTCCAAGACCTGGTGCTTAAACCAGGTGGAGAAGTCAAGTTTGGAGGAGATCAGAAGGGCAAAATCATTGGCTCTGGAACCATAAGTCTTGGTAACTCTCCTTCCATAACTAATGTACTTCTTGTAGAAGGATTAACGCATAACTTATTGTCCATAAGTCAATTAAGTGACAATGGTTATGATATAATCTTCAATCAAAAGTCTTGCAAGGCTGTAAGTCAGAAGGATGGCTCAATCCTATTTACAGGCAAGAGAAAGAACAACATTTATAAGATTGATCTTTCTGATCTTGAGAAGCAGAAGGTGACTTGCCTTATGTCTGTTTCTGAAGAGAAATGGGTCTGGCACAGAAGATTAGGACATGCTAGTTTGAGAAAGATTTCTCAGATTAACAAACTAAATCTGGTCAGAGGACTCCCAAATATGAAATACAAATCAGATGCTCTTTATGAAGCATGTCAGAAGGGCAAGTTCTCCAAACCTGCATTCAAGTCTAAGAATGTTGTTTCTTCCTCAAGGCCGCTAGAACTCTTGCACATTGATCTGTTTGGCCCAGTCAAAACAGCATCTGTCAGAGGAAAGAAATATGGATTAGTCATCGTAGATGATTATAGCCGCTGGACATGGGTAAAGTTCTTAAAACACAAGGATGAGTCTCATTCAGTGTTCTTTGAATTCTGCACTCAGATCCAATCTGAGAAGGAGTGCAAGAATCATAAAGGTCAGAAGTGATCATGGTGGCGAATTTGAGAACAGATTCTTTGAGGAGTTCTTCAAAGAAAATGGTATTGCCCATGATTTCTCTTGCCCTAGAACTCCACAACAAAATGGAGTTGTAGAGCGAAAGAATAGGACTCTACAAGAAATGGCCAGAACCATGATCAATGAAACCAATATGGCTAAGCATTTCTGGGCAGAAGCAAATAAACACTACATGTTACATTCAGAATAGAATCTCTATCAGACCTATTTTAAATAAGACTCCTTATGAATTGTGGAAGAACAGAAAGCCCAACATTTCATATTTCCATCCTTTTGGATGTGTATGTTTTATTCTGAATACTAAAGATCATCTTGGTAAGTTTGATTCTAAAGCACAAAAGTGTTTCCTTCTTGGATATTCTGAACGCTCAAAAGGCTACAGAGTATACAATACTGAAACATTGATTGTAGAAGAATCAATCAATATCAGGTTTGATGATAAGCTTGGTCTTGAAAAACCAAAGCAGCTTGAGAATTTTGCAGATATAGATATTGATATATCAGAAGCTGTAGAACCAAGAAGCAAAGCTGCAGAAGCTGGCAGTCTCAGAAGCAATGGATCAGAAGATCAAGTTGCTGCATCTTTAGAGAATCTCAGGATTTCTGAAGAGCCAACAGTCAGAAGATCACCCAGACTTGCATCAGCTCATTCAGAAGATGTGATCCTTGGTAAGAAAGATGATCCTATCAGAACAAGATCATTTCTAAAGAATGACTATCAGAAGTAGTGATCAGAATCAGAAGATGTACAGTCTTTTCAAAACAACACAGCTGTCATCTATAAGTTTCTGAAAATGAACGCGTGTCTGTACGGACAGTACAAGCGTGCAGTTGAAAAGACGCCGACCTAGGTAACTGTGTTAAATCATTTCATTTACCATGTTCTCTCTCCTAATGTCATTTCTCATTAAATGCATAATGATGTCTTTTTCTTGAAATCAATTTCTTTCAAAACAGTTTTTTTTCTTTTCTCTTTATTTTAATTTTTTTTAAATCTTTTAAATAACCCGCTTCATCTTCATTTCTTCCTCTCTCTCTCTCTCTCTCTCTCTCTCTCTCTCTCTCTCTCTCTCTCTCTCTCTCTCTCTTTTATGTATCTCTTTCGTTGCATTTGTTTTCAAACCCTAGTTTCTGGTTTGATCTCAAAGCATAATCATCATGAACTCATCTTCAAGTTCATCAAACCCAGCAGAAAGTCTCACTTCTACACAGATTCTTCTACTCAAATATGGGTATGCTCCTTTGAAAACATGCATGATTCCCATGGACGAACTGGAAGTTCTTTGTGAATCTGCTGTGGACTTCGACAACCTTAGAGCAAATGGTTTTCTGTGTGACGTCAGCATATTGGAGCAAGGATGGTCGAAATATCTTGATAGATTGGTTGGACCAATTTATCCTGAACTTGTGAAGGACTTCTGGGTACATGCAACGGTTACCCCAACTGCTATAATTTCCTTTGTGCTAGGGCATGAAGTGGTTATTACTGAAAAACTCATCTGGAAGCTGTACAATTTGAATGATGAAGAAGGTTGGTCCGGCTTTCAACCTGGAACGGTTAACTGGTATCAAGTTGAAAATCAAATCTCTCTTGCCTTCGAAGCTGATTCTCATAAAACGGGCACTTTGAGGCCGTTTTATCAAGTATGGGCTGAGATTATTCTGGGTTCTCTACACCACAGAAAGAAGATGTTCTCTCCCTCCGCCTACATCAGTCCGGATCACAAGTACACTCTCTTCTGCATTGGCAGAAAGATAGAACTCAACATCTCTCACATTCTATTTGAGAATCTGAAAACTTCTATAGTTGAATCAAGAGAAGATGAAAGGGCGAAGTACCCTCATATTCCTAGAAAGACTATTCCTTTCGGAAGAATGATTTCAGACATTCTGATTGAAAGCAAATTGCTGGACTCCATCAGAACACTTGATGCGTCCCATTTTCTTGGAGTAGTTCAGGGTCCCATCTTCAATGGTGTGGATTTGTTCAGACTAGAGCTCATCCAGAATGTATCTTCTGTGTGCACAAGCTTTCCTGACATTCTGTCAAGATGAGTTGCTGTTGAAGGTTTTGTCTCTTTGTTTCATAAAGAACTTCATCAGGTTGTCAAGCTTTACCTGGAAGATTGTGTTAGGAAGCAATCAGATCTTCTGAAGAAGGATCAGAAGGAACAACAGGCAAGGCTAAAAAGAAAGGCCCGAGAACAAGAGGCCAAGAAAGCCAAGAAGCTGAGGGTCACCTATGATCCTGACAAGGTGTACTCTCCTGAATACAGGCAGAAAAGGATCAGAGACTCTTTTCACACCACCAGATCTACATATGCTTCTTCTGAATCCGTCACCAGGCATGTTTTTACTCCACCTCCTTCTGTTCCTAAACCTTCTCCCCAATCACCTCCTTCTGAACCTAAAATCAACTTCACTATACCAAATCCCTCTCCATCATCTCTTTCCACTCCCATTCTAAACCCCACACCTCTAAGTATTCTTCCCCCAACTCCTTCTGATAAATCTTTCTCACCAATCCCCTTCATAAATACTCCATCCTCTTCACAACCTATATTTTCTGATACTCCATCCACATCAATCATTCTCTCAGATGTTCCTTCTTCCTCATCCACCGCACCTCCACCTTCTTTATCCCATCCTTTACCTATCAGAAAATCCAAACCCTACTGCCTTCTCTACCCTGACTACAAATTCACCTTCAATCCACCTGAACCTGAACCCTATGCCTACCTGGAACTGTTCAGACATGAGGTGATTAGCAGTTTAGATCTTCTGAAGGATGCCTTCCTAAATGTTCTGGATGATGTTTCTACAAGAAATCTCTGGAGAAGCTTTCGCCAGGATTTTCAAGTAGGAGCAATGGGAGTACAGAAGAGACTAGTGGCTGCTGCCCCTGGTTACCCTGGTTACCTTCTGGAGGGTGATAATGGTATATACTACCATCCTCTCAGAAATTGTGTTGCTGCTGAGGAGAAGCAGTTTGTGGATGAAATGGAGGAAGCAAGACTTGCTGCTGCATTAGAAGCAAATCCTTGCAGAGAAATTGTGGTTTGGAAACCTCATTTCTTTGTCTTGGTTGGAGACTTCAAGACTCTCTTTGACTTTTTGAGGGAAAACCCTTATGAGGAAGACCCAAGCTTGGTCATTCCAGAAGTTGCTGATCCACCAGAAGTTGAAGGACCTTCTGCCCCTAGGAATCTAGCTGCCATTCTTCAGGCACTTGAGATTGAAGATTCTGAGATTCCGGCTGCAGAATATGAAGATGCTTCTATGCAAGAAGCAGATGTAGAAGATCATGTTGCTGAAACAGTTCCTGTTGAGGAAAACCCTGCAAATGATCTATCAATGGAAGCTACAGATCACAATGCCATCCTTGTAGATAGAAGCTGTGAAGCTTCTTCTGATGAACCTTCCCGTCTTGCAAGGACTCTGGAAGTTATTCAGAAGAACCAGGATGAGCAAAGCTCAGTCAATGTTGAGTTTAGAGCTTTCATGGAGAGGCAGAATGAGCACAACAATGGGGTTCAAGATATGCTGGCCAAGATCTTGTCGAAGCTAGGGTCATCTTAGATTGAGTCTTAGTTGTTTTGTTTTCTCTGTTTTTTGCTTTGCTGCATCTGTTTTGTGCATCTTCTCTTGCAAAGTTCTATGGTTTTTGAGTGCTGACTTGCAGGAATTGAAGATCCTCTTTAAAGCTCAACATAAGAAGCAACGAGATGAGGAAAAGCAATTCTATAAAGAATCAAGCTCTTGGATTCTTGAAGCAAGCTAAGTGCTATGAAGCTTCAGAATCAGAAGCAAGAAGGAAGAATGTTCAGATATTCTGATGATAGAATATGCTCTGAAACATTATGTTTATTTGTTCTGATACATATTATGTGGCTCTGATACATATTATGTGTTCTGACTCATTCATGCTGACTTTTGTCGTTTAGCGTTGTTCTGTAACATTTTAGGATGTAGAGATGCTCTGATGATGCTCTAGTACATTCAACAATGTTCTGATACAATCTAGCATGAAGTGATGTAAGAAGAAATTCAAGCTCTGAAGCTGTCCTGATGGAAGCAAGAATCAGAAGCTGTGAATGTTCTGAAGATCAAAGAAATTCAAGTTCTGAAGCTGTCCGATGGAAGCAAGAATCAGAAGCTGTGAATGTTCTGAAGATCAAAGAAATTCAAGTTCTGAAGCTGTCCGATGGAAGCAAGAATCAGAAGCTATGAATGTTCTGAAGATCAAAGAAATTCAAGTTCTGAAGCTGTCCGATGGAAGCAAGAATCAGAAGTCATGAATGTTCTGAAGATCAAGCATATGTGAACGTCTCTACTGAAATACTCAGGGAAGTCATTTATTATTAAAATTCTTCTAGTATTTATTTCAGGGGGAGATTATCTATCTCAGGGGGAGATTATAAATCTCAGGGGGAGACATATTTACATGCTTATGCTTTAGCTGTGTAATTGTCTTTAGCCGTCTGCTCTTTCTGATCGCAAATTCATATCATTTTTATATATGTTTTTTTGTCATCATCAAAAAGGGGGAGATTGTTAGAACAAGATTTGTTCTGATCAATATTCTTATTTTTGATGATAACAAGGATATGAATTTTGGATGAGATAATGTGGTACTCTAATACACTGCAATTTCCCTTTCAGGAAATATATAAAGAGTATGCACAAATCAGCGCTCAGAAGCTTTGACTCAGAAGGTTCAGCATGCAACATCAGAACATGGTCTGGCAAGACATCAGAAGATGGTCAAAGCAGAATCAGAACATGGGTCTATGGAAGCATCAGAAGAACTTGAGTTCAGAAGCAGAAGCACTGAAGTTCTCATGGTATCACGCTCAGAAGCACTTCAAGGTCAGAAGACAAGAAGATGCTCTGCACCAAGCTGTTTGACTCTGATGATATTCAAACGTTGTATACACAAACATCAGATCAGAAGCAAGTACAAGATGGCAGGCTACGCTGACTGACAAAAGGAACGTTAGAAGCTATTAAAGGCAACGTCAGTAGACACAGCGTAAACAAGGCTCGAGGTAGTTAACAAAAGAGTGAAACATTAAATGCAATGCTGTACGGAATACGCAAAGCATTAAATGCTCCCAACGGTCATCTTCTCAAGTGCCTATAAATATGAAGTTCTGATGAGAAGCAAGGTAACCGATTCTGACGAATTCTGTGAATACTAACTTGCTGAAACACTGTTCAATTCAAAGCTCACAAACTTCATCTTCATCAAAACTCACTACATTGCTGTTGTAATATATTAGTGAGATTAAGCTTAAACTTTAAGAGAAATATCACTGTTGTGATTATAGCTTTTCAGAAGCATTGTAATACTCTTAGAATTTGATTACATTAATTTGTAAGTAACTAGACTGATCAAGTGTGATCAGGATACTCTAGGAAGTCTTAGCATGTGTCTAAGAAGTTGTAACTAGAGTGATCACGTGGTTGTCAGGATACTCTAGAAAGTCTTAGCTTGTGTCTAAGCAATTGTTCCTGGAGCGATCAGGTTGTGATCAGGATACTCTAGAAGACTTAGTCGCGGGCTAAGTGGAAAACCATTGTAATCTGTTGAGATTAGTGGATTAAATCCTCAGGTGAGGTAAATCACTCCAAGGGGGTGGACTGGAGTAGTTTAGTTAACAACGAACCAGGATAAAAATAACTGTGCAATTTGTTTTTATCGTTCAAGTTTTTAGACTACACTTATTCAAACCCCCCTTTCTAAGTGTTTTTCTATCCTTCACATATCCCTCTTATCCCAAATACCCCACCCATCAATGTAAAACCATACCGCTATCCACATTCACAAAAAACTGCTATGTCTTCAATTATCCAAGACATGTTACAGGAGGGGATTATTATTCCTAGTCGCAACCCTTTTTTCTCACCCGTCTTACTAGTAAAAAAGAAAGATGGTACTTGGAGATTTTGTGTAGACTATCGCGCACTTAATGCAGTAACCATTAAAGACCGTTTTCCCATCCCAACCATTGATGAACTTCTTGATGAGTTAGGCAATGCTACTTATTTTACTAAGTTAGATTTACGCTCTGGCTACCATCAGATCCGCGTTGCATCGAAAGACACGCATAAGACTGCTTTTCGGACTTTCGACGGGCATTATGAGTTTCTCGTAATGCCTTTCAGGTTGACAAACGCCCCTTCTACCTTTCAATCAGCTATGAACGATTTACTAAGACCCTACTTACGCAAGTTTGTTTTAGTTTTTTTTATGACATATTGATTTACAGTGCCAATTTTGATGATCACTTAGCTCATTTGCAGGTTATTTTTGATCTATTGAAGTCTCATGCTTTTGTGGTGAAGCTACCTAAGTTTGTTTTTGCAGTCAAACAGGTTAACTACTTAGGACATATCATTTCAGTTGGAGGAGTTGCTCCAGATCCAGAAAAGGTGCAGGCCATGTTGGATTGGCCTACTCCATGTTCACTCACGTCTCTCCGCGGTTTCTTAGGCCACACCGGTTTCTATCGTCACTTTGTGAAAAACTACGCCACTCTCGCCGCTCCCCTCACCGATTTATTACGTTCCACTAAATTTGTATGGAGTACAGAGGCGGCCGCAGCCTTTACAGAATTACAGAAGAAGATGACCGACATGTCGGTCCTGGCTTTGCCAGACTTTACAAAACAATTCATTATAGAGACAGATGCTTCAGGAATCGCCATTGGCGCAGTACTTTCACAAGATGGGCACCATATCGCCTTCTTCAGCAAAAAGATGTGTCCAAGGATGCAGGCTTCATCAGTCTATGTACGCGAGATGTTTGCTGTAACAGAAGCAGTAAAAAAATGGCGTCAATATCTCATAGGGCAGAAGTTTCACATTTACACTGATCAGAAAAGCTTACGAAACCTACTGTTACAGCGAATTCAAACACCAGAACAACAGAAATGGGCAGCAAAGTTACAAGGGTTTAACTTTGAGATATTTTACAAACCTGGAAAATAGAACTTGGTTGCAGATGCGTTGAGTAGAAAGTTTCACACCAATGACTGTTTGTTGATGGCCTTCTCCTCTCCCATTCCAGATCTGTTGGCGACTCTTCAACAATTTTATGCACACGACACAGCAGGAAAGCTATTAGTTACACAAAATACAGTTGATAACAAGTCTAGCTTTTACAAGTTTACTAAGGGACTTTTGTACTACAAAGATAAACTGTTCATACCTGACATTGAGGATCTTCGTCTAAGAGTCTTAAGGGAATTTCACCATACGCCAACAGGTGGCCACTCAGGTGTTAAGGCATCCCTTGCACGCATCTCGGCTTCATTTTCTTGGCCAGGTCTCTACAGAGAAGTGAAAACATTAGTTCAACGGTGCACAATATGTCAGCAGAGTAAATATTTGACTCAGAAAAAGAAAGGATTACTTCAACCTCTTCCAATACCTCAGCAAGTTTGGGAGGATCTGACTATGGACTTCATTACAAGTCTTCCAAACTCCTTCGGCCACACATCAATCTGGGTTATATGTGATCGTTTAACAAAGTTCACCCATTTTATTGCCCTGCCTACGAAGTTCACTGCCAAAGATCTTGCTATTCGTTTTTCAGTTGACATAGCGCAGCTTCATGGGATTCCAAAGTCTATCATATCTGATCGAGAATCTCTCTTCCTCAGTAAATTCTGGAAACAATTTTCCAAGGCACAAGGGACCAAATTAAAATACAGCACATCCTACCATCCGGAAACCGATGGTCAAACAGAAGTAGTAAATCGTTCTTTAGAAACTTACCTCAGATGTTTCGTGGGTGACCATCCTCGACACTGGTATAAGTTCTTGCATCTTGTAGAATTTTGGTACAACACTTCTTTCCACACATCTATTCAGATGACGCCTTTCAAGGCTTTATACGGTCGTGACCCGCCCAATCTCCCTGCATATCTCTCCGACCCCAATCTGGACGAATCTTTGGTCGTTTCTCTACAAAAACGACATATCATTCTTATGGAGTTAAAAGAGCATTTAAAGAAGAGTCGCATTCAAATGGAAAAACAAGCTAACAAGAAAAGAACAGATTACGCTTTCAAGGAGGGTGATTTGGTTTTGTTGAAGCTTCAATCATACCGCCAGAGCACCGTTGCAACCAGATCTTTGCAAAAGTTGGCAAAGAGATTCTTTGGTCCTTTCACGGTAGTCAAGAGAGTGGGAACGATAGCTTATCTGTTGGATCTACCATACTCTTCGTGTATTCACCCGGTGGTACACGTCTCCCTTTTGCGTCCGTATTTTTCCGAACACCTGCATGTAACAAAGCAACAGTAAGTTCTCAGAGTCGGACCACAGATAAAAAAATCAAACAGTTTGATGACAAAATCAAGTCCCTGAGCCTTAAACGGAACGACGAATCTCCTTCTACACCCAAACACTCTTATGTACCTACAAATACCGAAAACAGAATCATTAGTTTCAGATCTCTGGCGTCTAAAAACTTGCGAAACAGATCATGGGAAACCCTTCAACCTCACACCGTTTCCCCAGAGCAGATTCCTAGCAGTGAGATGGAGGGTGTTGTTTGTTCTCAACAGATTCATAAGGTTTTGAGTTGCAAAGAGTTTTGGAAAAAAATGAAGAGCTTTTGAGAGAGAATGCTGAAATGGAGAGAGAAGTGCAAGAGGTAGAAAACTCGGTCCACAAGCAAAGTTATGTACCAAATTCTTTTCGACAAGACTTAAGTGATTCTTTGGAGACTTCACGTGACCTAGGGGCTATCAAGACAGCTGTTTCCCCACTTACCCTTGGTACTTTCACTGAACAGAACACATTACACAAGGCTCGAGGCCCTTTTTCCTTCTCTCACACGCCTCCCAACCCCACGTGGCAAAATCCGGAAGCCTTATCTCCTGCATGCGAATCCCATCCACTCATTCAAAAACCCCTTTCTTCTGTTCCCAGTGCTGACTGTTGCAACTTGTTTCCTCCCTCACCAATTTCTGCCTCCACCGAAATCTGCCCTTCCCAATTGGGCTCAACACAAATCACTTTCCAAAGCCCAAATGCTTTTGTGTCCAAATCTCACTCTTCTATGAACCTTGAGGACAAGGTTCTTTGTGACCCCATGAGTATTGATAAGAAGCGGCCCACTAGGACCATTAGGGAAAGAAAGCCTTCAATATTACTTAAAGACTTCTATTATTTATAGGGTATTATTATTTATATTTTAAGTATTCTAGAAGTTTTATTTGCTTGTATGCTGGCCCATGGCCCATTAGTCCTTAAGAAACCCTACTATATATTGTATCTCTTTAGTTTGTAGAAGGCAATGAAAATCTGAAAAGTTATTTCTTATGTTTATATCTTCTTATGCAATTTAGATCTTGGTAGCTTAGTGTAACCTAACAAGTGAGTTCGAAGAAAGAATGCTCTAATACCGTGTTAGAAGATAGAATTCATAGCAAAGAGAGAAAACAGAGAGAAAGAGTGAGAGAATAATATTTGCATTAATTGAATCTAGGGTTAATAGCTATTTTTCCCCATGCTATATGGGGCGAATCCCTTATTTTTCGACCTCGCTGGATTTGGTCAACAAAATTGATGTTGTGGCGTTGTTGTGTTGGCTTTTTCTATTTATTTATTTATTTATTTATGGATTATGTGGACTTTTTCTTTCTTTTTTTATTTACGTGGCAGGAAATTTTATTTACATGTTTTTTTTTTAATTTTCTTAAGTTTGAAAATTGTGAAAGTTTAAAAATTCTAAAATTATGCCAACAATGGGTGCTGAACATTAAAGTTTTAATATCATATTATATAAATATTAAAATATTATAAAGTTAAATTACATAAAATATATTTAATAAATTGAAAGTAAATAAAGTAAATATTTAAACATTTGAATAAATTTATTATATAATAAACATAATAATTTATTATGTTGAATGAATTTATTTTTTAATGATAATCTAAACGTAAATAAAACTAATATTAATAAACTGAAAAAAAATTAAACGTAAATATATTTTTTAATAAATATCAAATATTAAAATAATGAATGTCTAATACTTTCACTTTTATTAATATTTTCAGTTTTTTATTATTTTATTATATTCAGTTTTTAAATAATAAATATTAAAATAATGTTTGTTGAATGATTGTTTAATTTTTAATTTCAATTTAACTATAATATACTATGTAAAATAACGTTTTAATTTTAAGAATATATACTATCTAACTATCTATTATTAACGTATTCATTTTGGAATAAATAGTATACACCTAAAATAATACTCATGTAATAAATAATAAATAGTATTATGTTGTGATTTGAGTGAAAATTTGTAATGGCGAAGGGAACATTGTCGAGGAAATGGGGGCGACCACCCAAACAGGTCACTCCGGCACCGGTGACGGCAAGCCCTATGCAGCAGAGGGAAGAAATAACTGTGGAAGAATCAATTGAGGTGGAGGCGGAAGGTGTAGTGGAGGTGGAGGATGGTAAGGACGTTGTGGAGGAGGAGAAATCTATGAATCAAGGGTTTAGTCTAAACCCTAAAGGAATTGGGAATGTGAAGGAAATACAGGGGAACGTCGAGGACGCCAAGCTATGGGTTGATGTTATACGAGGGAATCGGTTAACAACGAATGGCAACGCGTTATCGTTTGTTGCTCCGAAGATTGTCAATGGTAAGCCAGTGGTTGAAATCAAAGAGGAAGATGTTGCAAGTGAAATCCGATTTTGGGAGACTTCTCTAATCATGTATGCGATTGGGAGAAATCTGAGTATGAATGCGGTGAAGAGCTATATGATGAAGGAATGGAATTTCGTGAAACTGCCAAAGATGTTCTACAATGATGAAGGTTACTTCATCTTGAAATTCAACTGTGATGAAGATAAGGAAGCTGTGTGGCTGAAAGGACCGTATACTATAAGAAACATGCCCATGGTGATTCTGGAATGGAGACCGGATTTTTCGATGGAAAGAGACATGTTGCGGACATTCCCAATCTGGGTGAAATTCCCACAATTGCCAATCCAAATGTGGGGAGAACGAAGCCTGGGAAAGATAGGGAGTGTCATAGGAACTCCAATGTTTACAGATGAATGCACTGCTGGGAAACTAAGAGTGACCTATGCTAGGATCCTTGTAGAAGTGGATATAACTCAGAAACTACAAAAGGAAATTGTGATCAGCTATGAGGGCAAGGAGAGAAAGCAGAAAGTGGAGTATGAATGGAAGCCACAGTACTGTGAAAAATGTCAGAAGGCAGGTCACATTTGTATCATGGAGAAGAAACCTACTGTAAAGATGTGGTAGAAGAAAGAGCAGGGAGAGTCAAGTACAACTAATATCACTGAAAAGGACAAGGAAAAAACACAAGAGGAGAAGGTAACAGAGAAGCCTGTGGCCCCTGAAGGTGATGATGGTAGCTGGACAGAAGTATTGAAAGGCATAAGAGATAAAGGTAAGAGTAATGTTGAGTCTTTAAAGAACATCTTTAGTAGTAATGGTTTTAGCACCTTAGGGGACTGGAATGATCCTGTGGTGCAAACCATGGGGGTTACATGACTATTGCTTGGAATATAAGGGGGTTAAATAAAGTAGCTAAGCAAAAAGAGATAAGCTCCCGTCTCTTTAAGCTACAACCCAAGATTGCTATTTTACTTGATACTCGGGTTAAGAAGGAAAAAGCTGATAAATGTAGGAAAAAAATTGGTGGTAATTGGAGTGTTTGTGATAAATATAGTAAACATGCTAATGGTAGAATTTGGATCTTGTGGCAAGATAGTAAGGTGACTATCCAACAAGTGTGTATGACTGATCAAATGATTCATTGTGAGCTGTATAATAAGGATGGTAGTTTTGTGCAATGGATTACTGCAGTGTATGCAACTAATCAGCTTGAGAAGAGAAAGGAGTTATGGAAAGATATAGGAAGGATTGGAGCTAGTCAGCAGGGGCCTTGGATTGTGTTGGGGGACTTCAACAATGTTCTGGGGTTCCAGGAGAGGATTGGAGGGACTGAAGTTAAAGAAGCTGAGTTTATAGATCTTAGAGAGATGATGGATGCTACATGTCTGTTTGAAGTAGATTGTATTGGTAATAAGTTTACATGGTACAATAAGCATGCTGAGGGTGCTATCTTATCTTGTATAGATAGAGTGATAGGTAACCTGGACTGGATTCAAAGCAATAAAGACAAAACTATTCACATCTTGGAACCTGGGATTTCTGATCATGCAATGTTGTGTATAAAAGGTGATGAGCAACATGCACTACGCCAAAATTGATTTTTTGTATCGCCTAATTTAATAGCACTTTTAAAGAAAGTGCTATTAAAGAGGAAAAAATATATCTATAATAGCACTTTATGATTAGGTGCTATTATAGAATACACCCAATGTGATTTTGATAGCACTTTGTGACAAAACACTATTATTAAACTTCCGTATGATAGCGCTTTCTCTAAAACGCTATTAATATTCTTTTTTAAGATAGCACTTTTTTATAAAACACTATTATTTGACTACTTATATTACCGTTTATCAAAAGCGCTATGTTTTATTTAATATATAATTAATTAATTAATTAATAAAAAATAAAAAAAACAAAACACTTTTGTTCAAAAAGTTTTCATTTTGGTACACACATTTTTGACCCTCACCGCCAAAAACAGAAACACGTGAAGGATAGAAAAAACACTTAGAAAGGGGGGGTTTGAATAAGTGTAGTCTAAAAACTTGAACGATAAAAACAATATGCACAGTTATTTTTATCCTGGTTCGTTGTTAACTAAACTACTCCAGTCCACCCCCACGGAGTGATTTACCTCACCTGAGGATTTAATCCACTAATCGCAACAGATTACAATGGTTTTCCACTTAGTCCGCGACTAAGTCTTTTAGAGTATCCTGATCACTCCAGGAACAAATGCTTAGACACAAGCTAAGACTTTCTTAGAGTATCCTGACCACCACGTGATCACTCTAATTACAACTGCTTAGACACAAGCTAAGACTTCCTAGAGTATCCTGATCAACACTTGATCACTCTAGTTACTTACAAATTAATGTAATCAAATAAGAGTATTACAAATGCTTCTGAAAAGCTATAATCACAACAGTGATATTTCTCTTAACGTTTAAGCTTAATCTCACTAATATATTACAACAGCAATGTAGTGAGCTTTGATGAAGATGAAGTTTCTGAGCTTTGAATTGAACAGCGTTTCAGCAAGTCTTTCAGAGTTGGTTCTTTCAAAATCGTCAACCTTGCTTCTCATCAGAACTTCATATTTATAGGCGTTTGAGAAGATGACCGTTGAGCGCATTTAATGCTTTGCGTATTCCGTACAGCTTTGCATTTAATGTTTCACGCTTTTGTCAACTACCTCGAGCCTTGTTCACGCTGTGTCTACTGACGTTGCCTTTAATAGCTTCCAACGTTCCTTTTGTCAGTCAGCGTAGCCTGCCACCTGTACTTTCTTCTGATCTGATGTTTGAATATAATATTTGAATATCATCAGAGTCAAACAGCTTGGTGCATAGCATCTTCTTGTCTTCTGACCTTGAAGTGCTTCTGAGCGTGATACCATGAGAACTTCAGTGCTTCTGCTTCTGACCTCAAGTTCTTCTGATGCTTCCATAGACCCATGTTCTGATTCTGCCTTGACCATCTTCTGATGTCTTGCCAGACCATGTTCTGATGTTGCATGCTGAACCTTCTGAGACAAAGCTTCTGAGCGCTGATTTGTGCATACTCTTTATATATTTCCTGAAAGGGAAATTGCAATGTATTAGAGTACCACATTATCTCACACAAAATTCATATCCTTGTTATCATCAAAACTAAGAATATTGATCAGAACAAATCTTGTTCTAACAACACGATCCTCAGTTCCTCACTAATTCTCCCAACCGATTCACTTCTTTCGTTTCATCGATTCTTCCTCGTCAGCCATCGATTCACCACCGTCAGCCCTTCCTTCGTTTGATCGATTCACCACCGTCAACCCTTCCTTTGTTTCATCGATTCACCACTGTTTCACCGGAAAGAAAGAACGAACAAAATCCATTCGTCAGCCATCGATTTACCATCATTTCACCACCGAAAAGAGGAAACACGGTCGATTCAGATTCACCTCCGAATCACCCACTCAAACAGAAAGAGGAAACGCTGGAAAGAAAGAACGAATAGATCCTATTCTCCGTCAAATTCAGCCCTTCGTCAGCTCACCACCGACGTCCCTCTCTTCATTGGTATCTGGTAATCTTTTCTTTCTCAGTTTTTGCTATATCTTTCTTCTGTGTGTTGCTTTTGAGCGTTGTGATATCTTTGTGCTGATGGATACACATGATTTTGAGTAGCGATAATGAGGGTTTGTGAGGTTAAGCTGCGGTTTAATGGTGTCATGCGATTTGAGTGATGCGCTTATCGTATAAGTGCTTAAGTATAAGCTTCTTGTATAGCATTGTCACAAACTATAAATAGCTTATGAACATGTCTAAAGTTGTTTTCGTAAGCTCTTTCAAACCGACTAACAAGTGTTTATGCTAAAAGATAACTCAAATAATTCAATCTAAACTGATTCGGAAAGTGACTACTAGGGAGTACTGACATTGATTAAATAGCCAGTGGGGGATGTGTTATAAAAATCTAATTCATTAAGGAAGCTCACGACAAATAACTGTTACTGGAACATAACTTAAAGCTCTTTGAAATCTCTTTAGAGTTTGGACGGTTAATGTTGGGTGTTTTTCTGATTTCAGGAAAAACTTTATCAGTGGCTCTATAGACAGCAAGACTGTGGATCAATAGTTGCAACACTTGATATAAGATTTTACTTTTTTCTATCATGTATGATTTGGTAAAGGAATGTAGCATTGTGATCATAATTTCAGAGACCTTTTAACCTTATAGACGATTATACTATCAGATAAGTACGATTTAAATGATATCCCCTGTTAATTTCACTTATGTTTGATTTTAAATTAGTGGTATGCGGTAGGCGAGTTCATAATCTGTTTTGGATTAATTTCACTGTTCTCTGTTTTGCAATTTGTATTTGTTATGCCATTTGAGTATCTTATTAATGGTACAATCATTTGTTATGAAGTGGTATAACAGTTTCGGGTAAGGACGAGGTGGGAGTGGTTGAGGGAAAGAAGGGGGAACGAAAATCCCTGTTAGTTTAATTTTGGTTTCTGTTGGGGAATTTCATTCATGTTTCTTAGATGATTGACTTAAGTTGTCTCCTGGTATATTTTCTCACATGTGTAGGAGTGAAGGCTAGTTAGCTATATTTTAAATGTTATGTGACATAGATTTGCTAAAATCCAGTTTTCAAAGGTAGAATGGAATTTTGTTTAGAGGAAGCTAGCAAATCTTTCTTAGTAGTTTAGACAGCTAGTCAATCTTTCTTGTTAGTTTAGATTTTGTTTATACTATATGTGAAGGCAACTTTATGCTCTCATGTTCTTTGTGCATGTTTATGCAATACAATTTTGTTAAAAAGTCTTCTCTTATGCTTGTTGTAGGTAGAGACTTTAAAATATGTTATATCCCTCGTCGCATTGGCAAGAACATGGAGAACCGAAGGCGTTACCGACGACAACAGGTCGTACTTTTTATATAAATAAACCTTAGAATCTTGGATTTTTACTTATTAGGAGGAAAAATTGTTGTTAACTTTGTCACCCTGAATGATAACTTCTTTTCCCTTGTTGGTTGTGTATGGATTGGAAAGTGAGTTTAAGTAATTTGATGTTGATTGTGCCCTTAATGCTACTGTAAGCATGTGCTGGTATACAAGAAGTACATTTTCTTTCGTTCAATCCTACCGATAAGCGGACAAAAATTACTTATACTGATCAAGTGGGTAAAATGCATAGAGTAAGCCAAGGTGCACCAGAACAGGTAACAACTAACAAGTACAGTTTCAAATTACACTCTCAGCTAATACAATTATGGTTACATTCATTATTGTCTTGTAGAAGCCTTAAGGTACTTGTTTCAAATTAGGAGAGTAGAATTTTCATCCGTGTTTTTTTACTTCAAATGTCAAAAGTGAAATAAATTGAAAAGTGGAGACAAACTAAAAGAACAACATATATTTCACTTTTGAATAATGACACTTGCATATAGTTCTCATTTTTCAATGTGTTGTTGAATGAATTTATTCACTTGACTCAGTTATTTCTACATTTCAGCATAATACCAAATACTACTACAGAATTAGGAGTGGTGATTCTTGAGAATTTTTGTTTGAAGCACCTCCCGAAGTTGAACCAGATGCCCCTTACAAATTTGGGATCATTGGTACATTGTCTGTTTTCCCACATATGCTCTTCTACTATAACATAATATTTTGCATCCTTAATTGCAAATTTTGTTTCTACATAAACTATTATCTATCACTATTTCGTTTTGTTGTGATTTCTCATAATTTCAGTTGATGAAGGAAGATGAGAAAGACATGAATGCTGTCAAGAATGTTGTTCCTTGGAGATTGAGGATCTTGTTCCTGTTCGGAATGCAAAGAAGCATATTTGGGGGCATGGATTAGACGTGGTTAGTTACTCTGTTAGTTCATTTAGGTTTAGTAACTTGAAATTTAATGATACAAAAAGTTCTAAGTTTTTTGAAGTGGTTAGAATGAAACTTAATCAGAATGATACCAAGAGGGTTTTAGATGAGAGCATACACTAAATATTATTGTTATTTGGTTAATTATTTTGTTTAATTAGTTGATTGATGAGATAAGTTTCTAAGAGGCTTTCCAAATGCTGGTTTCAACGTGCCATTTGTAATACTAAATGGACAAACTCACATAATCTTCCATCAGGTAATTAATTAATTACTAATTTTTATATAGATCTATTATAGTATTATCAGGTGTATTAATAATAATTTATTAGGTATTAGGTTAGGTGTATGTATTTTTAAATGCAACAGGACCCGTATTTCCAAAAAAAGTATGTATTTTTTCCTTTTTTCGCAATATATGTTATAAAGCTTTCTGAAATATGATTGTAAGTTGTTTTCAATTTTATGGCAGTATTACATATTTGCATATGTAGATGCTCCAAGCTATCAGATATTAAATAACTTTAATATTATCAGTACAGGCAGGCGTGCTCTACAGAATAATACTGAAGAAAAGGTTTCACAGTTCCCAAATCATTGCGCATGACTGGCACAGCAGCAACAGAAATCACTGAATTTGAAAGCATTTACAAGCTTAAAGTTACAATCGTGCCTACAAACAAACCTATGATAAGAAAGGTATCTTATTGATTGTTATTCATATGCAGCACCTCAATGAATTGATGACTGTTTTGTATTCCTAATATTCCAAAATGGTATGGATGATTGATATTCTTACTATATTTATATGTGCAAGAATAATGCAAAAAAATTTATCATAGTTCTCCAAGAGGTAGCTGTGGTAGATTATTTCCATCAAAAGTAGAGTTTGGAAGCCTTACTTTTTTATCTTAGAGTTATTTAGTGCATGTCTTGCCTGATAAAGCAATTTCATAAATTACTTGATGTTTCTCAAGTCCTAATAGTGTTTTTAATTCCCCTCCCAGGATGAATTTGATTTAGTTTTTAGGGCTACTAGTAGAAGACCCGTGCGTCCGCACGGGTAAGTCAAATCTTAAGATGAATAATGTATTATAAAAGTAAAAAAAGAAGTTTAAAAATTCGATTAAGAAATGTTAAATTAAGATTTATAAAACATAATACAGATGTAATGAAGCTATATATAGCAGCTATTTTTAAAAAAAGTTGGAAACACAACAGGCAAAAAGGTATTATGGTGATAGTGACCCGTAAAAATAGTGAGTTTCTGTGATAAAATTTATATAAGAAAAATGTTATGGAGATAGAGACCCGTTAAAATAGTTTGTTTCAGTAATAAAATTCAGAATCTTAGATCATCCTAGTTGTTATTGATATATAATTGTTATTATAAGATCACCAATATGATAAATCCAACATATCTAAAATATGATAAATCCAACATATCTAATATTTACAAATATTTTGTCGATTAAAATAAATAAAAAATGTATTGTGGTGACACTGACCAGTAAAAATAGTGAATTTTAGAAATAGGAACACCTAACCATAAAAATATTTCCTTCTTAGATGCTGACAAGTCTCATACGAAAATAAAGTATGTTATTTCTAACAATCAAATACTAACTCTAACTCTAAGAACAACAATTTCTGATAGTTTTATTTGATCATATCTTATCATAATAAAAAGTGGCTGGCTGGCAACAAGGCAATGTTTCTTATTCAATAATTTTAATATCAATAAGACTACTTTTTATTTAAAAAAATCAAAGTGGCTGTGCATGCACCAATAGATATGAATAGTTTATGAGAAACCTATCCCAAAAACAATATTTATCAACATAAGCATCAAATTTAATAATATTTACAATGTCTAGAATAAGACCACACAGTTTTTTCTTCTAAAGTGGCTGTTACATTTTTCTATAAAGCATGTCAAGAACATATTAAAACGGTTCCATAAGATCTCAACCATGAAAAGATTAGCTCATTTTCTATTTCAACCATTAGAAGTAGAGATATTAGGATCTGATTAAATTCCATGGCTCTAATTAATTAGAATTCAACTGAGGGAAAAGTAAATAAAATTTGACCAAAAATTATTCTTAAAAAGCCAACATTGAGCAAGGAGCTCCATTCCTTTCTTCTAAACATTCAAAATATACAACATTCATATAAATTCATCCTACTTTTCTCAACAAAACATTGTTGAATTTTAAACATACATGTGGTTGATGTTCCCTGAAAATTATTATATGCTTTTCATATCATTTTCCACAAGAAAAATGGCATTTTTTTGTAATCAATATATTAATGCATTATTTTCGAATTTCATCCGCCTTTGCCGTGCAATCAGCATCTGCTGATACATTATTAAGATTCCTAATTAAGGGGTGGTATCACTTCAAAACCAGATTCGATGCATCATATAAAACAATGACCTCTCTTGATTATCAAAATGTAAGTTTAAAAGGTAAGAAAATGAAAAAAAAATAGTAATGTCTATGCGTTGGCGAACAAACAAAATTTAATGTTTGAAGAGCTAGATAACCAGAAGAAAAAAGAGAGAACTCAGCTGCTACATAGGAGCTGAGAAGCTGAATTTAAATCCAATCTTCCCACGATCATGCTCATCCTTCCTAAGAATGTGGAACTGGTTGACTTGAAACAACAAATATACTGGTGAATAAATCATAGAAAACAAACAAACATGCATCATCCACCCAAACATCATAATAGAAACCAGAATGAGGAGTCAAAAGAGCAGCAATATTCTCCGTAGTTTCCTGAGCAAACAGGAGCAATAGTCTCGGTGCTCAGCAACATTTATATTAAGATCATCAAAACGCACAGAGACTTGACTCCATATTTCTAATAATAGAACCCACGACCATCTTAAGATCCTTCTCAATAACAACATGCAACAGAAACGTCGGTCTAGCAGTCAAACGAAGCGTCCCAATTCCAAACTGATCAGCAAGATCTTCCATAGTCAAGTAAAGCTAATAAAGTACGGGATGATAAATCTGCAGCATCAACCTTCCCTCAATTTCTAAAGTACGGATGATAAAGCTAGCTCATCTCGAGAGAAACTTTGTCTTTTGGAAATGCATTTGTTGATACTCACTCTTTTGAAACCGGAGGAGTTCTGCAATAAGATGGAACAGTGGCAGGGAAAAACATTTGGCGAATTCCTTCAGCCTTAATTATGGGCAAGATGATTCCAGATGCACCCTAGGAAATGATAAATTTGGTTTTGAAGAGTTAATTTGTAAGCTATTTATTTTGACACAAAAAAACTTACAAAGAGTAACCGAGCTCCAAGCCACACCCGCCTAGGTGAAGGTAATAGTAAATGGCCAACACCATATACTGCGACATCAAAGAAATGGAGAACCAACTTAAGGGACGAGGGTTTAATCCTGAAAGTAAAGAGATCGGTCCTTCCGAGAATAGGCCTCCAAGGGTTAGATAATCAAAGCAAGCTTGGCGCATTCCCTTCCTTGCTTGATTAGGGGATGCACAAAAAACCTTGTAAAGGGCACCTGCTAATGTATTTATGGTGGATGCCACAGGTTGCAAATTGAATGACTAACATCAGTGTTTTAACTTTTAAGCTTTAAAAACATTGAGTGAAGTCAATATTAGTGCAATAAAAGACGCTGTACTCCATCGCATTGTTTGATATTGTGTCTGCTTATTTATTTGTGTTATAAATTTAATCAAAAGCAAAAAAATATGCATACAACATTACCTTACGTAAGGTATAAAAGGATTCAAGGTAATTGCAAAGTGTGGGTGCATCATTCAGGTCACGCAAAGGCTTGAGAAGATTTCTCAGCACCACAATATCAAACAATGCTACTGTCTCTCCGCCCCCTGTTAGTGGATGATGCATGTTGAATGCATCTCCCATCAGTACAGCACCAGGAGTAGGACGAGGATCTGCTGGCATGCTTCTGTTCGGCTTTGTCCTTATGTTGCCCTTGTCCACTGTGGATATGAATGCATCATAAAGCTCAGGGGGGAGCTGCAATCATTTTCAACTTAATGTGAACAAAACTATGCTTCTGTTTGGCTTTGTCCTTATGTTGCCCTTGTCCACTGTGGATATTGACAATGATATAAGAATGATAATAAATCAGATTTCAAAACTATGCCACAATTTTGATCAATTCAACTTTTATACAGTTTATAATTCTTACTTGAAAGCATTTGTAGAAATACGGTTCTAATGAGAGTCCTAAGTTTGGCTGCAATCGAAGACGTACTTGTTGCATCAATGCTAAGGAAATAACCATAATTCATAATGCATTGTGACACCAAAAACCAGAATTCTTACTTTGGAGCGAAATGCATTGTGACACCAAAAACCAGAATTCACCTTCAATATGAAACAAACACACCATCTTCCTAGTTGTAGGAGTTACTTTCCTCAATCCAGTTCACACTTCAATCTATGCTTAGTTCCTATCAACAACAAAGTCACATATCATGCATTCACTTACCCTTAATCATCAAAATCACATATCATGCAAATGCTTGCTCGAATCAAAACCCAGAAAGCAATAAACAGCAAATAGAAATTCAGCAAAAGTCTTTATCATCAAACTTCAAAAGCCAAAGATTGAAGAACATAAAAAAAATACTAAAATTAAAATTAAAATAAATAAACAAAAATACATACCAGTTTATCAAATCACTTCAAATAAACGAAGAAACCCCCAATTCTATAACAGAATACTAACCTAACCAGCTCAAATTCTCAAAAAAAGCAAACCCCGGATTCTCAAAAAAAAGCAACAAAGTTAAAAATAAAGAGTAAAGTGAACTATTTTTTGCTAAATCACAGCTAAAACATAAGGAGAAAAAAGACACATTTTTATAGGTTCCATCAACAACCGTGTTCATACATCAATGAAGAAATAAGTGTCTCAAATTTAGAAACAGTTCTTGCAAAAAACACAGAAATTTCAAGTTATCTTTCACAACAAAAATGGCACCAAAACATAGAGGAAAGAAAAGTGAAAATCAAATGTTCCACAGTTAAATCTGTTGATTACATGAAAAAGACACGATTTTTACCAAACTTCACCGCAAACCATTTTCATACATCAGTTGTCGGAGAAGGAGAGGCGGTGGTCGACGCCAAGATTGCTTGAAACAGAAATCCAACCGGTTCATTGAGAAGCCTATGAGATGAGGAATACCAAACATTTTTAGGGTTTGAGGAGAGAGAAGAGAGAAGAGGGAAGGTGAGAAAGAGAAAGACGAGAGAAAGGATTTGGGAATGGAGAAAGGATTTTAGTTGCCAAGTGTCACATATTTATTGGAATGTAGAAAAGTTATAGTGTTAATTTGTTAGTTACTAAAATATCCTTTTAGCAGTGTAATTTTTTTTGGAGGAAAGGGCAGTATTGGTAGTTTGGTCAATTTAATAATATTGGATAGATAGTAGACTACAGGGAAATGGCGTGCAGTTGTGGCGGAAATCTCTAGAATGAACATAACTAGTCGTGGGACGGATATAATCCTTGGCGGAAATGTTGAGTTTATGGCACGTCTGAAGCTTCGTGAGATACCGATGCCAAGGTATGGTGGAGCATTAATTGGTATACATTTTCACCCATTTCTATTGTTTCCTCAGGCCTACAATAATAGGCTTGCAGGATTTTGGACTTCTATTGGAGTGGTCCAACAATATTCAACTGTGATACATGTAAACAAATATTTCAAGTATCTAACTCATTAAGCCCACCATCGAGTACTTTTGCATCATCTGACATTATTAGTTTGCGATGATGAACAATATGCATAGGATTTTAATTTTGTTATAGGTTCAATGAAATGCCAGAGTTTTGCTAGTTTTATTGGTGTCACAGTTTGTCAGTTAGTTCTAATAAGCTTGGACAATTGGAGCGCAACAAAAAAAGAGGTTCTGGGGGTTTATAAACAAAACATTTGGAATGCATGCATCTATAAATTTGGCTATGCAAATGTCCTCTATATATGTTATGATATTTGTAAACAATTGGATTTGGTTTAAAATGTTATTTGGTATTGTTGGATAATATGTATGCAATGAGTAACTTAAAATTATTTGTATTGAATTGAATGTAGCTTTTTGATATTTGCACACCAAAAGTATGATTTTGTGTACAACAAAAAAAAAACAGTGTACTACAATAGTGTTTTCGTAGAGAGTGCTATTAAGGACACATCCTATAATAGCACTTTTAAGAGAAAGCGCTATCAAACATGTGCCATACATTAGCGCTTTCTTTGAGAGTGCTATCAAACATGTGCCATATATTAGCGTTTTTGTTGAAAGTGCTATCAAACATGTGCCATATAATAGCACTTCGTTTGAAAGCGCTATCAAACATGTGCCCTATAATAGCACTTAATTTGAAAGTGCTATCAAAATCAAATAAAAAAATGTGCAAAATGTCCACTTCGGTAGCGCTTAAGAAAAAGTGCTATTAAAAACTGGTACTTTAATAGCGCTTTTAAAGTGCTATTAAATAAAAAAACTTTTATAATAGCGGCGCGGTTAATAGCGCTTTTAAGCACTATCAAACACACAAAAGTGCTATTAAATAGCTTACTTGGTGTAGTGATGTTAGAAAGAATATAGGCTTCAAATTTATTAATGTTGTGATTGAGGCTGAGGGGTACACTACAGAGGTAAAAAAAGAATTGGCAAAGGAAGATACATGGCAAGAGCCGTCAGGTGATGTGGAATAAACTAATGAGATTGAGGCCTACTATTAGAAAGTTGCATAAGCCCCTGATGAGCTTAAATAGAAAAATTGAGGAGAAAAGAAAGGAGCTTATGGATGTTCAGAAGGAGTTAAGCAATGACAAAAGGAATTCTGTTCTGGCACAAAAGGAGAAGTATCTTACTGAGGAAGTTCTGAAATTGAATGAGTTGGATGAACAAATAGTTAGATAGAAAGTAAAGGTGGAGTGGATTAGGAAAGGTGATGGGAACAATAGTGTTTTTCATGCTACCTTGAAGTCCAAACATAGAAAGAATCTGATACATAGGCTGGTGAAAGATAATGGTGATATTTGTGATACTCCTGAAGCAATTAAGCAGGAGATTTTAGAGTTTTACCAAGGCCTGATGGGGACTGCTGACAATCAGTTGAGAGGAGTAGATATTGTTGCAATGAGAAGAGGAAAACAGCTGGGGGTGGACCAAAGGATTATGCTGGTCAACCCTGTTAGTGAAAAAGAGGTGTGGGATGCAATTAATAGCATTGGTGATCTAACTGCTCCTAGTATTGATGGATTTGGGTCTAAGTTCTTAAAAAACTCTTGGCAAATGGTGAAAGATGATATGATGCAAATTGTTAGAGCCTATTTTGAGGAGGGGAAGTTGGATGATAGAATCAATAAAACTCTTGTTACTCTGATACCAAAACATGAGAAAGCTGAAACCATAAAAGATTTTAGACCTATCTCATGTTGCACAACAGTTTACAATGTGATATCTAAGATTATGGCCAACAGAATGCGTAAGGTGCTGGGGAGTATTATAAGCAAGAACCAGGCTGCTTTTATGCCAAGGTAGAAAATTCATGACCATATTCTGTTGACATATAAGCTCATCAGAGGCTACTCTAGGAAAGGTGGCATGCCAAGGGTGATGGTTCAAATGGATATTAGAAAGGCTTATGATTCAGTTGATTGGAAAGCTATGCAGAGTATTTTGGCTGAAGTGGGGTTTCTAAGGAAATTCATCAGTTGGATCATGCTTGGTGTAACAACTGTGTCGTATCAATTCAACATAAATGGTAGCATATCTAAAAGTATGAGAGCAGCCAAGGGTCTAAGGCAAGGAGACCCTATGTCTCCTTTGCTTTTTATGGTGATTATGGAGTATTTGCATGGAAAGCTGGACTGAGTTTTGCAGATGATCTTCTGCTTTTCTCAAGAGGGGATAGTGTGTCTGTGCATATGATGATGGACAGGTTCAAGGAGTTTTCCATGTCAACAGGGCTGCAAGTTAACCCTAGCAAATGCAAACTCTACTGTGGTGGGATGGATGATAGTGAAAAAAGAAGTGTTGAAGACATCATAGGGTTTAGTAGAGGTTCCTTGCCCTTCAAGTATTTGGGGATTCCCCTTTCTAGTAGAAAGCTTTCTAATACTCAATGTATGGCTCTTGCTGAAAAGATTGGAGAAAAGATGAAACATTGGAGCTCCTAGTTGCTTAGCTATGCTGGTCGTGTGCAAATGGTCAACAATGTTGTTTTTGGGTGTGTTAACTATTGGATAAGCTGCTTACCTCTGCCCAAAGGTGTCATAAAAAGATTAGAATCCTTGTGTAGATCTTTTGTATGGTCTGGTACTGATAGGGTGACTAGGAAAGCTCCGGTGGCGTGGGATAGGGTGTGTGCACATACGAAAAATGGGGGTTTGGGCATTATAAACCTCCAGCTGTGGAATAAAGTGTGCCTCAGTAGACTTTTATGGAACTTATGCAGTAAAGCTGATACTTAATGGGTGAGATGGGTTCATATTTACTATGTGAAAAAGGATGATGTGATGAAGATGGAAATTAAGGAGAGTGGCTTTTGGATCATAAAACAAATTCTTAAGCTGAGAGAAGAAGTCAGTGCTATGCAACAGTGGAAGGTCTTGAATCAAGGTGCCAAATTTCATACTAAGGGCATTTACGGGGAGTTAATGAATTGCTACCCACTAGTTGATTGGAGAGTATTGGTATGCAAGAATAAAGCTAGACCTAGAGCAGTTTTTGTGTTGTAGTTGGCTTGTCAAAATAGGCTTGCGACAAAGGACCGTTTGGCTAAGTTTGGATTTAAGGTTGAGCAACACTGTGTTTTCTGTGGCTGTATGGAAACTATTCAGCATCTTTTTTTCGAATGCAGGTATACAAGGAAGGTGTGGGAAGAGGTCCTAGGCTGGATGTGCATTCAGCAAAATATTCAAGTGTGGAATCAAGAGATGCAATGGCTCATAAAATTGTGCAAGAGTAGAAATTGGAGGAGACATTTTGTGAAAATTGCTATAGCCGAAACAGTATAAGTTGTTTGGATGGATAGGAATTCTAAAGTCTTTAGTAAAGAGATAAGAGAAAAGAACATTGTGAATAGCATTATAGGAAAAATTATCAATAGAATTTGGGTTTATCCCAAGTATAGAGATAGATTAGCTCATCTTTTGCTAGCTTAACTTTTCTGTTAGGTGTGGCTAGTATTGTTACTTGGATGTAGGGTGGTCATCTTGTTGTTTGTTGCTGGACCTTTTTGGTCGCTTTGTAATTAAACGTTTTTGGAATATATATAATTTCTTATTCTTCCAAAAAAATAATAAATAGTACTCATGTATAATAATTAAATTAATTTGAGAAATAAATAGCAGTTATGTAATATATATATTTTTGTACAAGCTATTAAAAAGGGAAAATAAATGGCCTAGTGGTAAGGACTTCTACTACTATGCAAATAAAAAATAGAAAAATCCACATGGCCACATATAGTTGGTTGTTTAACCAATCTCATAATTGAATTCTGTTATGAGATAGCTCAGCAATCTCTCACAATTACAAATCAATACTTAGAGTATCTTTAATATGTTTAAGCATCATTTAAATATGTTTGAATATTGTTTAAAATATGTTTAAATTCTAAAAATATTTAAATAAAATTTAAAAATTCAAACACATTATAAAAATATATATAAATATTTTAAATTTCCCTTGTCAAAACAAAATTCATCAAAACGTTATTTTTCAAATCAAAACATTTTATATTTTTATAATAATATTCAATTTTATATAATTTTTAATATTTTAAAATAATAAATTTTTATGATGTATCATTAAGTTATTTATTTAATAATAATACTTATTTACATATTATGTAATAAATATTTATTTAAAAATATTATATAATAGATATTTTTTAAATAATTATGTAATAAATATCAAATATAATATAAGTAATTTAATGAATATGAAATAAATATATTTACATATTAAATTTTTATTATGTATCATGAAATGATAGAAATAAAAGTGCAAGTGAGAGGATATTTGAAATAAAAATAATTGAAATATATTTTAATTGAAATTACAATATAATTATGTAATAAATATTTTATTTAGACCTTATAAACAAACAAAATGTGTATCCTGCTTATTGTCTTGCGTTCAAATCTCATTAGTTTAGGTTAAAAAAAATTATGTGATTTTTCAAAACTCGCCTAAATAACGAGTATAATACCTATTAATCCTTTAAAAAACTTTCATATGTATTGTTGAAATACGAGAGATTAAGAGACTTTTGAATAAACCGTGTGTTTTGTAAAGCACTACGGAGACTTTATTATATATAGCCCCATGTTACAGCTAATTACATGATATAGTCGATGTGGGACTATTTTATATACAAATATTCTTAACACTATATTTACAAATATCAACACTCCCCCTCAAGCTTGAGCATATAAGTCAAATGCACCAAGCTTGCCACATATATAACTAGTTCTGGGACTTTGCAAGGATTTTGTAAACACATTTTCTAATTGATCATTGGAGTTGACAAAGCTTGTGACAATGTCGCCTGATTCAATCTTCTCTCTGACAAAGTGACAGTCTATCTCAATATGTTTGATTCTCTCATGGAAGACTGGAATTGAAGCAATGTACAATGCAGCTTGATTATCACGAACAAGTGTCATTGGTCTTGCTTCTTCAATTTGAAGTTCTTTGAGCAACTGTTTTAACCAAATGAGTTCACATGTTGCCATTGCCATGGCCCTCTACTCTGCCTCGGCGCTTGATCTTGCAACTACATTTTATTTCTTACTATTCCAGGATATAAGGTTTCCTCCAACAAGTACACATACCCAGAGGTGGATCGTCTATCAATGGGTGACCCTGCCCAATCAGCATCGGAGTATCCAACTATCTGAGTATATCCTATATCTTCATACACGAGGCCTTTTCCTGGAGCACATTTGATGTATCTCAGAATCTGGACAACAGCATCCTGAACGAGTGAAAAACACTTAGAAAGGGGAGATTGAATAAGGGTTGTTTCTAAAAATGACAGATAAAAAATAATCACATGGTTAATTTTATATTGGTTCGTTGTTAACCAAACTACTCCAGTCCACCCCTGACAGAGTGATTTACCTCCACTGAGGATTTAATCCACCAATCAATCTTGATTACAATAGTACTCCACTTAGACAACTTCTAATTCTTCTAGAGTATACAGATCAAAAATTGATCACTCTAGGAAATTCCTTTCACAAAAGTAAACAACATTACAAGAGTTTAATGTGCTTCTTAATAAGCTATTAATCATCAAGTGATTTTTCTCTCAAGATTAAGTTCTAAACACTCACTAAGATATTACAATATTTGTGAGGTTGAAGATGAAGTTTCTTTGTTGTTTTGTGTGAGAATGTTTTGGCAGCGTAATGGTACTTGGAGCAAGAGTTGTTAGCTGCTTCAGCATCGAAACTTCTTTTATATAGGCAGTGAGAAATGTGACTGTTGAGTAGCATTTAATACTATGCGTGAATAGTACACTGCTGCATTTAATGTTTCTTTCTTTTGTCAACTACCTCGAGCCATGCTTCAACTGCTTTTGCTGACTTTGCCTTTTGTAGCTTCTAACGTTCCTTTTGTCAGTTAGACAGATTTGACGTTGTAGCCTTTTCATCTTGTACTTGCTTCTGGACTCGGACTATTAGAATAACGTTTGAATATCAGAGTCTTCAGCGTTGGTGCAGATGCAACTTCAGTCATCAGACTTTGGAAATGCTTTGTAGCGTGATACCCTCAGATCTTCAGAGCCTTGCTTCTGACTGCCATCTTCTGATGCCTTTTAGATCATGTTATGATTTTCTCAAGACCATCATTTGATGTCTTCCAGACCATGTTCTCACGAAGTCATCCAGATCTTCTGGGTCAGAGCTTCTGAATGCTGATTTTGTGCATACTCTCTTAGACTTTTCCTGAAATGGAAAACGTGAATAATTAGAGTACCACATTGTCTTATACAAAATTCGTATATAATGTTATCATCAAAACTAGAAATATTGATCAGAACATTTCATATTCTAACAAACTCCTCCTTTTTGATGATGACAAAAACATACAGAATTGATATGAATTTGTATCCAGAATATCAGATGAAAAAGACAATACACAGATATAGCATAAAAGCATATTAATCAGAGTGTGTGAATATGTCTCCCCCTGAGATTAACAATCTCCCCCTGAAATTAATACTAGAAGAATTTATAAATAAAAGACTTCCCTGAGTATTTTCCATTTCAGATGAGACTTTCACGTTGAACTTTAATCTTCAGATGATCTAGAGCTTTCTTTCAGAGCTTCCATTGGACAGCTTCAGAGCTTTGAATTTTTCTTTAAGATCACTTAGCTTATCAGAGCATCAAGGTATATTGCTTCAGATCTTTGCAGAGCTTTAAATTCTTGTATCAGAGCATAGCTTGCTTCAGATCTTGTAATTTCTTGTATCAGAGCATTAAGCTTTATTTGCTTCAAATCTTTGGAAGATTTTCACAAGATACGTTTCTCCCCTTTTTGAGCTTTTTCATATTATCACATTCCTGCAAAGCTATCAGAGGCAAAAACAAACTTGCAATTTTTGTTAGGAATGTTGAGACTTAAGCCCAGCAACTGATATAATAAATCAATTCAAATAGCATGTTTCTCCCCCTTTTTGTCATAACATCAAAAAGCATAAAAGATTCAGATGAAAGACACACAGAGTGAAGAAAGAAATTTTCATTGATAACCAGAGGGAAGAGTACAATCAGATGAAAAAAAACAGATGCAAGAAACAAATAAAATTACTAAGACTGGGTAAGCTTAGAGGCTAAGGCTGCTAGAAGATTCTTGATCTTAGCGGTGTCTTCTGCTTGCTTCTTTGAAGATTCTTTAGATCTTTGCATCCAAGTTCTGAATTCAGCATTGGTGTTGTCCTGCTTGTCCAGACGGTTGAACACAGAAGCTTGATTCTACTGAAGTTCCTTCAGAGTTTCCAACAATACAGAGCTTGAAGGGACATCAGTAGGAGCAACAGGATTTTCCTCAATAACAGTGGGAACATAAGATGCTGGAACCATTTGACCTTCATCAACAGGGTTCTCTACAATAGGATTTTCCTCAAGAGGATTCTCCTTGAACCATTCAAATAGCATTTGAAAGACTCTAGTCAGAACTGGATAAGGATAAGGAACCAGAGGCTTATCATTCCAGACAACCATGGGCAGAGGATTGACAACTTCCATATCATCAGAATCTACTTCCATGTTGTCACGGGGAAAAATCGTCGTTTTGTGGGATGAGACACCTGATGCCTTTTTTGGGCTCGAGTGCTCAATAAAAAGATTTTTCTTTGTTTTTGTCACGACCAAACTTTTTATTATTTCCAAAGTAGGAAAAGGAAAAAAGCTGCAATAACCTTAAAAGTGGGGGGAGAGATCTTTGGGTAAGAGGGTTGGTTATACGAAGGGAAGGTATTAGCACCCAACGTATCTATAGTACTCTATAGGTTTCTTTGTTATGTCCATTTCATTCTATGCTATTGGGGTTCTGTTGTGAAATAGGTGGGAAACTAAGGTGTTTGTTTGATTATGCTCGCAAAGATCATCGCAATCTTCTGCATGCATATCCCTTAGAGGGAATCAGAGCATCTGTAGCTCGGGTCTACGAGTGCTAAGGTTTGAATGGTATGAGGGAGAAGTTTTGCTCGCCAAGGATACGACCTTGTGCCTACGTATTCTCAAAGGGATGTTGAGAAAGTCAGAGCAATCGTAGTTCCCACTTATGCTAGTGGAAGCAAAGGATAAGAGACAAATGTCATCTCAATGTTCGATGTATCTAATCTATATCATCACATACATCTGTTTGATTTTGTTTGAAAATCTTTTCATTATAAGCCCTGGGCCATGCCACTTATGGTGCTTAGAATGATAAAGATGTTTTTTTAGCCAGCCTTGTGGCAAAAACTTTCAATGAAGTCAGCCTTGTGACAAAAAGTTTTGATTAATCAGCCAGCCTTGTGGCAAAAGTTTCAATGAAGTCAGCCTTGTGACAAAAAACTTTGATTAATCAGCCAGTATGGTGGCAAAAAGGTTTGATTGATTAGCCAGCCTTGTGGCAAAAAAGTTAAGTTGATTGATTGATTGATTGATTGTTTGTGATGATATAGAAGAGATACTCCTATCATAGAGATGATAAATGTCTAATCTCCTAGGGTATTTGATTTGGATATTGGGGATGCTTATAAGAAGCCCGTGGGTCCTTGTACGAAGCCCAAGAGGAGGCTATTCGAGGGTCCTTGCATTGTAAGCCCGAGAGGAGGCTATGGGAGGGACTACCGAGGGTCCTTGCATTGTAAGCCCAAGAGGAGGCTATGGGAGGGACAAGTCGTTTGTACGAAGCCCAAGAGGAGGCATGGTATAGTTGGTTTGAGCTCTTAGAGCGATTTCACCGGGAAACCATACTCTATGTCCTAACCTAAACTAGGGAGATTCTTTGCACGAAGCCCAATAGGAGGCTATGGGGAACCTAGTGTTGTACTAAGTTGAACAAGCATATATAACATGAACAAACACATGAACAAGTATGAACAAACATGGACAAACATGAACAAGTATGAACAATTACATATATATGTCAAGGTGTGTGTATACAATGGAGTTTATGAAGGAAATATACCTGTAAGCATGATCCGTTTGTATGCACGGGGGCTCGGGACTTATACTCGGGGAGAGGCCCATTGAGTGTATTCATGGCTATGTAAAAAAATATTTACAAGAGGGGCTTGGGACTTATACCTACATGGAGGCCCATGGTATTTTTGGGAAGATTTAAAGAAAACCTTCATTTTTGATTTGTTATTCGAGGTTAAAAATCAAATTGATTGAGGTATGTACAAAAAGGTGTATGTACAATGAAATACCTAATTTCATGCAAAGGAATGGGACTTATACCTATGTGGAGGCCCATGTTTTATTTTATAAAACATGGTTGATTGATTTGTTAAGTTTGTCGTTTTTGAAAACAGTTTGAAAAGTTTTTTTGAAAACAGTTGATCGCTTCGTTGAAAAACAGTTTGAATTTTTGACAAAAGTCAACTTAATTAAGATAAAAAAAATTTCATGCTTAATTAAGACCTAAAAGATTAGGGTTTGATCACAAAAATATTTACAAATGATTAGGTTTGAAAAATCAAATAAAAAACCATATTTAAAGTATTAAAAATACTTAAAAACATGTCATTTTAAATCTAATAAAAAACATATTAAATAAATATTTTTTTGTGATTTTTTTTATATTCATAAAATATATGTGTTAAATAAAGAGTGTACAAAAAATAAAGCAAAAATGAATTGATTTGGTTAGTTAATTAATTAGTTAAAGTTGTTAAGAAAATTGAAGAAAATAAGTGTTAAAAAAATAAGGTTTGGTCCTGCCAGGGTTTGAACCCACGCCCTCACTCTCACCAGCCAAAACACTTACCAACTGAGCCACACTTGTGGCTTGTAATACACACGCGTTCCATTGATTATATTTAAAAACAAACCTTTGAATTTTCTGAATCACAAAATGGCGCCAAGAACACACCTTCAACTGAAATTCGAAAATCTTCAAAACTGTGTTGTTTTGATCAAGTAAAGGGTCTATCTCACTCGGTTTTGTATGAGGAACATGATGGTGATCTCACAATTTATTTATTTTTGCTCTAAGCTGGTTAATTTTTGCATGAACATGAAGAACCCTAGAACTGAAATTCAATGTGAAATCGTGTGTATGCAAGTTATGATGCAATTGATTGAGGGTTAATGATCCTCATAGGTGCAGAAACAAGATGGTATATCAATATTTTGTTTATGATGCATGTATGTATGAGTTTGAAGTTCATGAGGCTTACCTTCAAAAATGGCAAAACTGGAGATTGAATTCTTCAATAGAGGTGTTACAGATGCTTTGTAATGATCTGGATAGCTTCAATGATGATTATGGAACATGTCTGGATGCTTGGAGTGAACTGAATTCATCTGAGCATAGCCATGTGACCCGATCTGCAGTTGCTTGGAGTGAGGATCGAATTTGATGATGGAGGCGTTTCAGATCATGAATGATGGTTGGGATAGTTCACATATGGTATATGGAATGTGTTTGGATGATTAGCTTGGACAGAATTGGCCTGGAATTGATTTTGGCATGATAAGGCTAGTGTTATGCATATTTGGAGGTTGAGGAGTGATTCTGAGATTTGAGGTGTTTTGGGGTGTGTGAATGGATCAAGCACATCCCATATGATGTTTATGAGTTGTGGGAAGCATTACTTTGGCCAGAACTTCAAGGGTTTGGAGGTTGAAGTTTCTACTCCTTTGAAACTCATGAAACTTGCAACTTAAGAAAGAAGAGAGAAAACCTATGATTATGAGGTTTTGGTGTGATTTTGAATGAAGTTTGGACCTCTATTTATAGGCCAAGGGTTCTGAATGCAGAGCTTTGCAAGTTGATCAAAGAATGGTGATTTGGCATTTGGAGATAAAATGGAATCTTTACATTAAATGCAAATGGTTAAAAGTGACTTAACCATGGTTAATCTTCCAAGCTTCTTATCCTCTTCCATTCTGATCTTCAAATCAGAAAATATCTCTCAATTATTGCATTGATGCATCATTACTTGCATTATAGGTCATGTAGTGTTGAAACTTAGTGAAAATGGTTTGAAATTTCAAGTGAAAATGATCACTAAATGCATAATTCAAAGCCATAGCTATGCTCCATATTTTTTCATGCTCTTGGACATTTTGGAAAGCTCATGTTATGTACTTCAAAACCCTAGTTGAAAGTTTCTTCAAGACCTTTAAGGAAATGGGTGAAAAAGACCCATGAACTTTGAAGAAAGTGAGATTTTAAGTGAAATTTTCAAAAGATACCAACTTTGAAGCTCCATATCTCTTAAATGGTTGATCTTTTGGAAAATCATTTTATGTGACAAAGTTGTTTATTGGATCAAAATCTACAACTTTCATGTTGGAAGTGTTTTTCAGTTTGTAGGTGAAATTTTGAGTAATTCCCTTGCAAAGTTTGGAAAAAAACCATTGAAAAACACTTAGAATTTTTCTAAGTATGGAAAGTCAAACTTTTGACTTTTTGATTCTTGATTGATTTTCTTGATTTTCCTTGATCAAATGACTTCATATATCATATATTGATGATTTGAAACTTCAAAAGTCATGGTTGACCAAAATTTCCAAAAAGTCAATGGGGATCTTGTACAATTGACTTTTTCAGACGAATCGCGTTTCTGGAGATTTCAACTGAACCAAGCTATCCTTACCAAATGAATGGTATGAATGGATCATGTTGAGTTATTGGATGACCTTGAGCCATGGTTTAAGTTGTGGCACCATGTTCTGATAAAAAGTCAGTGGTTCAGGTGAATTAGGTCAAAAACCCTAATTGTCGACCTGATGAAATTGATGACTGTGGATCTTGAATTGAGATGTAATTTCCATTGGATATTGTCATAAGGATTATTTGAAGATGATTGAAACCTTTGAGTGATCCCCTGGGGCTTTTTATGGTTTCCCAAATGTGATCCATGATTTCAGTCCCTGATAGTTCAAAAACCCTAATCCGATGATTTGAAATTTCACTGTTGATCAGTCCCTGTGTTGGAGATGTCTTGAGTCAATAGATTAGGTCAAAATGATGTACTTGGGGTCTTGAGGTCATGTCCCAAGTCATTAGGTCAAATCCTGAGAAAAAGTCAGGGGTATGCTATCTTCAGTCAAAACTCTAATCTGGTTGATTCAAAGTCTCTGAGCTTGTTGAAATGAATCTTTGAGGACCAAATGTTGACTGTTGATGAAGATGGTTCTTTTGAGATGAAGGGAGAACAAAACCCTAATTGTTACTTGTACTGATGAGTGATTTCTTGTTTAAACCCTGCTGAGTCACAAGTTGCAAACACAAACTATGCAATTTGTTAGAGATGCAAATGATGCATATGCAGATGATATGAGGTGGTATCTTAGGTAAAAAATTGGGGTATGACAGATGCCCCTATTTAAGTTTCTTCAACCTGAGATATGAAGATTGAAAATCTTCGTTTTGATGGGGTGGAAGAGACTTAAATATCAGAAGACGCAAATTTTGGACCTAAGATACCAAAATCGCGAATGATGCAAGGATGTCTTTACCGAGGGGATATCAAGAACTGACTCCACTGGGGACAAAAGACCGGGAAGGATGTCTCAATCCGTTTTAGGAAGAGAATCCGTTTTTCTCTTTTCGGGAAAGCAAGTGTATGCTTCACCGGGGAATGATAGCTTTGTAAGAAAAGCTTACCTATCGACATTATCGACTATCAGCATGGGGATAGACTTGTTTAATAATGCGAAGGTGAAAGGTATGAAACTATATTACCGACTATCAGCATGGTGATAGACTTGACATGGTAAAAAGAGTTTCAAAGGTTCGGTTAATATTACCAACTATCAGCATGGTGATATACATGTTTAATAATATAACCAGAACAAAAAGGTTAGCGACTACCAGCCTCGTGATAGCGGTTCTAAAGAAAAGATCAATTATCAGCCGAGTGATAAAATGATTCTGGAGACTTTGCTAGGGAAATTACTGGTTATTCAGCCTTGTGAACAGTAATAAGGCCTTGATTGTCAAATGGTCTTCATGATTGATTTCCTTAAGAGGAAAAAGTCTTTTGGAAGAGACATAAGCTGCTCAGATGATGAGGCTATTGCTTATTGTCTGTTTTTCACGACTCTATTTGGGGAATCGGAATTTGAATATTTGGTAAAGACAGGGTTCTATCCATGAATGATTTGGAAAGAAACGGTCAAACAAGACTTTGTACCCATGAGGAATGAACTCGAATGGGGATTTTCTCATTTGTTTCGAGAGGAGAAACTGAAGCAACCTTCTTCCACGAGGAATGATCTCAGTGGGGAACTGGAGAAAGAATATGTTCTTTTTGCTTATGGGTGACAACCTACTGGAGAGATGACACGCCCGTACCTGTTTCTCTTTTTTTTCTTTTTTCTTGTTTTTTTTTTTTGAGGATAGATATATCCTAAACAAGTGATTTTAAAGCAAACATTGAAAAATGCAAGAATGCATAAATGATGCAAGTATGATGAATGTCATGAATGTAGCATGCATGCTGACGATACTGACAGACAAAGGAGTATATACTGGAGAAGGACCAACGTCGCACTACAACCAGATACTTGGTTAATGTTCTTCAACACGGTGCAGCTAACACGGGGTGATGAATGGTGTTGCATGCTTTCAACTTCTCTGGGGAAGACAAGCATCTTTCTTACTGAGATGGAAGAACTTCTTCACTGGAGATGAAAGATCTTCTTCACTGGGGATAAAAGAGCTTTTCTGCCGCAAGGGGCGATTGGCTTAAGAATTCTTTCCTGGGATAAGAATACCATTGTCTCATCATCTCTTTTGAGGAAAAGAACAGTTCTGAAGGATAATCTTTGGTTCATCCTATGGAGACAGCTGCTGACGTTCCTTCTGTTGTTCACAACTCAAAGGAAAGTTTCGCTTTTATTTTGAAAAGAAAGGAAAAGTAAATTCATTTAAAACTTATTTTTTTTTCTTTTTCTTTCAAAAGTGAACAACACAATTAAAGCGTCATTTTGCAAGCTAAAAGAAATTAGAGATTGCAAACAAGTGGGCACTAGGCTCAAATTTATTTAATAGGATGGTAATCAGCTAAAGGCGTGATTCCATAGAGTATTTACAAAAGTTGGAAATGGTAAATATGCCGAAAAGGCTATATTGAAAGTAATAACCACTATTCTCCCCTAACAACTTTGAGTTCCAACTGTGCTTGTTGCTTCAGATTGGCGATGATTTGATTGTAGATCCTTTGATGAAAAAGACTCCTCAGGTGACGAAGTACGAACTGATGCAGTTACTTTGTCATTATTCCTTAATTTTTGCCTAGATTTCCCTTTCAGGTTTTCAATCTACCAGGATAAATTTTTCTGTTTATTGTCTCTAATTTTTGCCTGGACCGCCCTTTCGGGTTATCAGTCCACCGAGACGCTCATTTTTGCCTAAGTCGCCCTTTGCGGGTTTTCGACTTACCGAGCTGTTCTTTTGTCTTTTTTAGACAAAGTATTTCTTGACTGCATTAGCATTCACAGGATGTGGGAGTTCATCACCATCCATGGTTGCAAGAGTCATGGCGCCGCCAGAAAATGTTCTTTTGACAACATACGGGCCTTCGTAATTAGGAGACCATTTGTCCCTAGAATCTGGTTGAAAAGACAAGATCTTTTTAAGCACGAGGTCACCTTCTCGAAATTCACGAGGTCGAACCTTTTTGTTGAAGGCTTGTTTCATCCTTGCTTGGTATAACTGTCCATGGTATAGAGCAGTCATACGTTTTTCTTCGATTAAGTTTAACTGATCATATCTGCTCTGGCACCATTCAGCCTCTGATAACTTAGTCTCCATGAGGACTCTCATTGATGGGATTTCAACTTCTACGGGGAGCACAGCTTCCATGCCGTATACTAGAGAAAAGGGAGTTGCCCCTGTTGAAGTACGCACTGAAGTACGGTACCCATGTAAAGCAAATGGCAGCATTTCATGCCAGTCTTTGTAAGTGACAACCATTTTCTGGACGATTTTCTTAATGTTCTTGTTGGCGGCTTCGACGGCGCCATTCATTTTTGGTCTGTAAGGAGAAGAGTTATGATGCTCAATCTTGAATTCCTCACATAGTTCTTTCATCATCTTGTTATTCAAGTTTGAACCATTTTCAGTAATGATCTTGCTGGGAATACCATATCGGCAAATGATGTTGTTCTTGATAAACCTTACAACCACTTGTCTTGTAACGTTGGCGTACGATGCTGCTTCGACCCATTTGGTGAAGTAATCAATAGCCACTAAGATGAAACGATGACCGTTTGAAGCTTTTGGTTCGATCATTCCAATCATGTCGATACCCCACATGGAAAAAGGCCATGGAGATGAGAGAACGTTGAGTAGAGTCGGTGGCACATGGATCTTATCTGCGTAGATCTGGCACTTGTGACATCTCTTCACGTGTTTATAACAGTCAGATTCCATTGTCAACCAATAGTATCCAGCTCTTAACATTTTCTTGGACATTGCATGCCCATTTGAATGAGTTCCAAAGGACCCTTCATGCACTTCATGCATTAACATGTCTGCTTCGTGTCTGTCCACGCATCTGAGCAAAACCATGTCGAAGTTTCTTTTGTATAGCACATCTCCGTTCAGGAAGAAACTGCCAGAAAGCCTCCTTAGAGTTTTCTTATCTTTGTTTGATGCCCCAAGTGGGTACTCTTGAGTTTGAAGGAAGCGTTTGATGTCGTGGAACCACGGTTTATCATCGATGACTGCTTCAGTTGCAAAAACATAGGCGGGCCTTTCAAGGCGCATAATTCTGACTTTAGGCATATCGTTCCAATGATTGACTTTGAACATGGAAGATAAAGTAGCCAAGGCGTCTGCCATTCGATTTTGATCTCGAGGTATATGATGTAATTCAACTTTGTTGAAGAAAGTCAACAGACGTCTTGCATAATCTCTGTAAGGAATCAAGCCAGGGTGGTAAGTTTCCCACTTGTCTTTGATTTGGTTGATCACAAGGGCTGAATCTCCATATATGTCTAGGATCTTGATCCTTAAGTCAATGGCTTCTTCGAGACCCATGATACAAGCTTCATATTCTGCGATGTTGTTGGTGCAATCAAATAGCAGTCTGGCGGAGAATGGGATATGAGTACCCTTGGGAATGATGATGATTGCCCCAATTCCATTGCCAAAAGCGTTAACTGTTCCATCGAAAATTAGGCCCCATCTTGATCCAGGATCAGGACCTTCTTCAGGTAACGGTTCGTCACAATCTTTCATCTTCAAGTACATGACATCTTCATCAGGAAAGTCAAACTTGAGAGATTGATATTCATTAATTGGCTGATGCGCCAAGTGATCGGCGAGAATGCTTCCTTTGACCGCTTTTTGAGCACGGTACTCGATGTCATATTCGGATAACAGCATTTGCCATCGGGCAATCCTTCCTGTTAATGCTGGCTTTTCAAAGACGTACTTGATTGGATCCATTTTGGAGATTAACCAAGTAGTATTGTTGATCATGTACTGGCGGAGACGTTTTGAAGCCCAAGCCAAAGCACAACATGTTTTTTCGAGCATGGAGTAACGAGACTCACAATCTGTGAATTTCTTACTCAGGTAATAGATGGCATGCTCCTTCTTACCGGTTTTCATCTTGCTGTCCAAGCATACAACCCATGGATTCTTCCAACACGGTAAGGTACATGATTAGTGGTCTTCCTTCAACCGGAGGAATCAATATTGGTGGTTTTAACAGGTATTCCTTGATATTGTCGAACGCTTTCTGGCAATCTTCAGTCCATACAACCCCTTGATCTTTGCGGAGAAGGTTGAAAATTGGCCCACAAGTAGCAGTCATTTGAGAGATAAATCTGGAGATATAGTTTAATCGTCCGAGAAATCCTCTTACTTGCTTTTCAGTTTTTGGTGCAGGCATCTCTTGAATAGCTCTGACTTTGTCGGGATCTACTTCGATACCTCTTTGACTGACAATGAAACCCAAGAGTTTTCCAGATCTAACCCCAAAAGTACATTTGTTAGGATTCAAGCGAAGCTGGTATTTTCTCAGTCGTTGAAACAACTTCAAAAGGTGTTCAATATGTTCTTCTTCTGTGCTGGACTTGGCTATCATGTCGTCCACATAAACTTCAATTTCTTTATGCATCATGTCATGAAAGAGAGTAGTCATTGCCCTTTGGTAAGTTGCGCCTGCATTCTTTAATCCAAACGGCATCACTTTGTAGCAAAAGGTACCCCATGGGGTGATGAAAGATGTCTTCTCCATGTCTTCGGGAGCCATCTTGATCTGATTATAACCAGAGAACCCGTCCATGAAAGAAAAGACGTTGAACTTAGCGGTGTTATCAACCAGCATGTCAATATGTGGTAATGGAAAGTCATCTTTTGGACTGGCACTATGTTGGCCAACCATTGAGGATACTCGGAGGTGACAAGAAAACCTACGTCGAGTTGCTTTTGAACTTCTGTTTTGATCTTGTTAGCCATATCAGGGTGAGTCCTTCGCAATTTCTGCTTAACTGGCGGACATTCTGGCTTCAATGGCAAGTAATGTTGAACAATATTGGTATCCAACCCAGGCATGTCTTGGTAGGACCAGGAAAACACGTCAACATATTCTTTGAGAAGGTCTGTCAACTTACTCTTGATATCAGCATCAAGCAGCGATCCAATGGTCACTTCTTTTTTGTCTTCTTCAGAACCCAAATTGATTATTTCTAAAGGCTCTCTGTGAGGCAGAATGGCTCTTTCCTCGTGCTTAAGTAATCGAGAGATCTCGTCCGGAATCTCTTCTTCTTCCTCTTCTTCGGCTTCGAACACAGGAAACTCAAAGTTGGGAGAGGACACAGGGTTATTGCATTCAATGGGTTTATCAATAGTAAATCTGCACATATGGTTTATATTTGTTTCAGAAAATTTATGAATGCAAGAGTGTATGCAGATTTTTTTTGAAAAAGTTTTTTTTTTGGTTTTTTAGGATTACCATTTCCAGAAAAAAGCAAAAAGTAAAACACATAGTGTAGGGAATTCAAAATGACACTTTATTTATGATTCATTTTTGAAACAAAGCCCTAAACACAAACTCATTTGTCTTGGGCGGGACAAAGAGGGAAACTTTTAAAACAAAGCCCTATACACAAATTTATTTGGGCAAAACAAAACATTTAAAAGCAAAGCCCTATAAAACATCTCTCTGCTTTGGGCTAGGCAGGAGGTCAAAATAACAGCGAGGTGATAACTTTGAGCGGCGAACAACATTCGGAACGTCGACAGCTTTCCAGTAGCAACGAACTCCTCTGTGTATTATGTATTCAGGAAAATTTTCCTCAAAATTATCTTCAGTATTGACATCGACCGCTGGTCGAGCAGGATTTGAAGGTCCTGGTTTGTCACCCTTGTTCTTTGTAGAGTTGAAACGGTCTTCTTCTACTTCTTGAAGAGCATATGATGAGTCACAATCTTCAGGATCTTCAGGATGTAATTCCCAATCTTCAGGATGAAGAGACTCATTATCAGAGACACTTTCTAAGTCAACTGCGGGGCCATCTTCCCCTTCATCTTCAAAAATGGCATTTATGTGATAATAACCATCTTCGGAGTTATCAATCTTTGTAGATGCGTTGAAGCTGAAATCTTCAGTATTTTCAGGTTGCTGTGAAAATTGAGAGCATTGGTAAGCCTCTTCTGGTTGACTATTATATTCAAAGGGATCTCCCCATCCAGTTGGTTGGATGTCTTTAATCGCAATCTTTGAACTTTCAGGTGCAATATATTTCACCATATAATCATATTTGCCACTTGGTTGTCCCAAGATGTCCCAGACCTCTGCAGTAATAGGCGGAGTTTCTTTGGCACTTGTTTTGACTTTGCCTCTGGTTTTCTCTGAAGGAAGATAGAACAGTGCATACGGTTCTTCCTGAGATATGTATCCCGAGTCATTGAGATAACATTTCCATTCTTCTTCAGGATCGGGCAGACCTTCTTCGATACATTCTTCGATAAGGACATTAACCTCTTGAGGAATCGGGTTAAGGAACCCTCCACTAATGAATGTTTCTTTGATCGGACGAAGGGTTTCATCCTTCTTGGTGCAGTTTGAGAACGTTGGTGAACATCCGAGTCCTATTCTGGTTTCATTATTGGTAGGGATCACAACTTGCCCCCAGCCAGTGGTAGTTCCATCTTTCACTACTTTTACTGCCTCTTTGTAAGAAGAGATTGATGCTTTCTTTTTGGAAGATTCTTCTTCTAAAGAGAGACCTTGGAACTGCGTTCCTTCCTCATTATCAGCAATTATGAAAGAGAAATTGGATAAATGGCTCACCATCAAGGCTTGTTCCCCACTTATTGTTACCAATTTTCCATTTGTTACAATTTTTAACTTTTGATGGAGCGTAGAAGTTACTGCCCCTGCTTCATGGATCCATGGTCGTCCCAACAAACAGCTATAAGCAGCTTGAATGTCCATGACCTGGAAGGTGATTTGAAATGTATGTGGACCAATTGTCATGGGAAGGTTGACTTCGCCAATAATAGATTTTCGCGATCCATCAAATGCTTTGACTACTACACCACTGAACTTCATAGGCATTCCTTGGTAAGATAAACGAGAAAGAGTCGTCTTTGGCATCACATTCAAGGAAGATCCGGTGTCTACCAGCACATTGGACAAAGAGTCTGACTGACAGTTCATAGAAATGTGCAGAGCAAGATTGTGATTTCTGCCCTCCTCTGGGAGTTCTTCATCACAGAAGCTTAAATTGTTGCAAACTGTTATGTTGGCTATTATCCCATCAAAATGGTCAACAGTCACATCATGATCTACAAAAGCTTGATCTAATACTCTCATCAGGGCTTCCCTGTGGGCTTCTGAATTCAACAGTAATGAAAGTATTGAGATCTTTGAAGGAGTCTGCATAAGCTGATCCACAATCTTGTATTCACTTCTTTTGATAAGCTTCAAAATTTCATCAAAGTCAGGATTGACATTGGTTCTACTGGATTGGCCAACATCAGTGCTTGTATTACTGATAGGAGTTTCCACAGGATTCCCCACTGGTGTATCAACTGGACTTTGCCTGGTTGCAGGAGCAACGGGTTGCTTTGGAGGTAGTGGAGTGTACACACGTCCACTTCTTGTTACTCGACTCACATCAGCGATATTCACGACAGATGAAAGAGTAGGTAAAGGAACTTCTTGTCCATTCTTTATCAGTGTTGCGTTGTAGTTGTATGGAACTGCCTTGTCAGAGTCATAAGGAACAGGTCCAGGTAGACAAATGATCAAAGGAGCAACAGGAACCCTTGGTTTGTTGTAAGTAACTTCTATGCGCTCAGGCATGTTGAAATGAGGAACGATGACGTTAACTTTAGGCATTTTCGAGTTGATATCTGAGACTAAAAGCTCATGCGGATAACATCCTATCATGTTAACTTCATCTTCATTCCTATTTCTGTAGATTTGAACAGTACCATTATCCAACAGAACTTGGAGATCTCTTCTCACAATCGAACATCCATGAGGATCTACACAACATATGCTACAGGAACCGTAGTGATGCTGGCGAAAATTCTGCCCTTGACAGAGAGTGGCGTGCATTTGTACCAAATCTTCTCTTGAGAAAGTGATGTTATAGATTCGGTATGGACCAGGACATCCATACACCATGTTTACAACATGCCCTCCATGATTGGGCAGCGGATTTGCTTGCACATTTGGATTCAAATTTCTGAAAGAGAGAAGATTTGACCTAACCAACCTCTGAACTTCATGTTTCAAAGCTATGCAATGCTCGAGATCATGGCCAGGTGCTCCTTGATGATAAGGGCACGAGATCTCAGCTTTGTACCACCATGGTAGTTTCTCAGGTACTGGTGGTGGTGCTCTAGTTTGAACCAGACCTCTTTCAATCAAAGCAGGGTACAACTCTGTGTAGGTCATTGGAATTGGATCAAACTGTGGAGCTCTTTGTACACGATTCTGATTATTGTTGTTAAACTGTTGAGCCTGTTGTCGAGGCTGTTGTTGTTGAAACTGCGGAGTAAATCCCGGATTCGGTGCTGTATTAACGGCTGGTGCGTGTTGCACCCCAAAATTTGCCCATATATTTATTCCTAACTGGTTTTTACTCCACATTCATATGCATCTTTCATTTAGGCCATCTAACATTCATACATTCATTTTTTTGCATTGGATCTTTTTGCATTGGATCAAGGATCTTGGAAGCTAGGGTTTCTGTATGGTCGTTCATGGTGGACTCCTTTCTCCTGAAGCTGCAAAATTTTCCTCTATAAAGATTCACCAAGGGCAAGAGATAATGAAGAGTTTCTTATATATGGTTTTTGCAAATGCTAATTCAACCAAGATTCATTGGATTTCATGTCACAGTGTTCTTATGTGCTTCAGTTACTATCTCCTGCAAGAATTCCTTAAAGTTTCATTGTTATGCCTGATTGAAGTTCAAATGTGAGTCACGACCTGAAGGAGTAAAGTGGCAATTGAGGCTATTTGCTTTTTGTTCCTTAAAGCAAATAATTTGGTTCATCGATTGAGTTAGGATTTCGTTGAATTAAAGTTCATTCAAGTGAGGTTGTGGTTTCGGTACAATGCGAGTATTGGATAGAGTTCTTTAAGATATGTTGGGACGGAAGATTAATTCACTTTTGTTTTGTTGAGAATACAATCTACAAGAGGAATTCTGAATAAAGTCCAAGAGTAGTGCGGAATACAAGCTTCATTACAAGTTTTTGAAAGTTGTATTACAAAGCTTACCCAAAGCCTATTCAAATTCATTACAAAAGCTATAAAACCATTGTTCTTTATCAAAAGGCCCATTCATTACCAAATTCATATTACAAATCCAGTCCAAGAATTACAAAAAAGAAACAAACAATTAAACTTGTTCTAAGCCTTGTGTTCATCTTCAACTTTCTACATGCTTCCAACAACTTTCTCTCAAACGCCAAGCTTCATAATTGAACTAAATCCGGCCACGGAGAAAACAATGTCTTGCCAAAATTCTGCATCAACACAGTTTGCAATATGCTCCTGCAGCCACTGTATTCATTTAGTAAAAAATCTGTTAAAGAAAAAGAAACAGAAATGGAAGATTTATCCATCTGCATTTTCCAGCAATAACCATATAACAAAACTCAGCCCTGCATCAAACTCAGAAAAAGAAAGCTCAATCCTGCATAAAGACAAAACTTCAGCAGCTCATGTGGAGGTCAAGCATCCTGCAACAATAACAAACAAATTCACCAGCACAAATAAAGAAGAACCAAATCCATTCAGCATACAGAAAATCATTTAGATTCAAGCATCCAGTTCAGCCATGTCGCATTCAACAAAAACCGTGACATAGAGATAAACCAATTTCAAGTAGGGTCCCTGCCTTGCACTCCAACTAACTTCCAAACAGAGGATAACACTTTCCAACAAATAACTAACCTCCAACTGCATATAACAGAATTGCTAACCAGTCCTAACTGTCTCTAACCAACTTCAAACCCAATCTAACTAACATATCATTTTGTAACTAACCTTCATAACTACCTTAACCTTCTAACAGTCCCCAATTAACAGAAAGATAACTACCAAAAATCAGTTACAACCTTCCTAACAGAATTCTAACTAAATCAAAAACAGAAATATCAAAGGAGAGCTAACCTTAGACACCTCTATATAACACCATCTTCATCATTCTTCAAGTTTTTCACTCACTTTTCACAGAACCATTCTTCACTTCCATTCATCATCACTCTCTTCACATCTTCATCATCCCCACCATTGTACATACACCATTGCTTCACTCTCATCATAACCACCATCATCTTCATCCTCACTCCTTCATCATCTTCATCTCCATCTTCAACCTTTAACCATAACAGAAAATCACCAAAAAACCATTCACTTTTCATCCACTTCATCACTCTCTTTCGCTTGTCCTCAATCTTCAATTCTTTCCATAATCTTCATCATCTTATCATCAGTTCTGAAACCTCCAATCATCATCTTCAATTTCTCTCTCACGATACATAACAGAAAACCTGTAAAGAATCAGAAATCAACACAAAAAAAATCAGCAACAAACTTCAACCATTCAATTCACGCTTCAATCTTCATCAACAAACCATTACCGAATCCACTGCAAAAATCATCAACTTTTATCTTCAATACGAATCCGCATCAACACAGCAACGTCATAACGCGCATGAAAGTGAGAAGAGGAAGATTCAAATCGGAGAAAACGAATGGAAGAATTCAAAGACGTACCTGAACGAGAGAGATCGCGAGCGGAGATATGCGAGAGAAGAGAAGACTGATCGGAGCTCTTAATTGGAGAGAAGGTTTGAGTCGAGTTTCGAAACGGAGATGAGATCGAGAGACATGTACGAGCAGAGAGATTGAGAGTTGAATTGCGACGCGAGTTCGAGAGTGAACCGGAGGGAGAGACCGAGTGAAACAAATCCGAGGGGGAGAATGAGGCGAAGAGAAGCGGATGGTGCGGTGGAGCCGTTTGATTCACGACGGCGTATGCGTGCCGTTGCCGGCGCCGTTCAGAAACGAGGAAGAGAAGGAGAATCCCCTTGGAGGAAGCTGAGGCGTCACAACCCACACACGTAACCCTAATTCTACCCCTTTCTATAGTTCTATTTTATTTTTTAATTAATTTGGTTTTAATTGAATTAATCTGAGAAGTTATTATAAAGTTTGATTAGTATATTAATGCTAACATAAGGTTTAATGGATCAATAAAATCTGCACTAACTAGTAATAAAATCCGGGTGTAATATTGATTAATTCAGGTTAATGGGAGATTATTTGGATCAAACAATTTGAGTAAAAAAGACCATTGGGCCTGTACACGATTTGCTCTCTTCACCCCCTTTTCTGAGCCCAAACGCGCCATAACTAGCTTCTAGTTCAAGCTATTTTACTAACACACCCCCATGTGTTGTTAGATTTTCCTCTTTTGCATTTTGTTTCCTCCATAACTTTGGTTCCATAAATCAGTTTTAATTGAAATAAAAAAATCAATAAAAATGTGTTTTAAATAGAATAATGTGTGTAGAAATTTTTGATATTTTTGTTAGATTTTTAGAACTTAGTTTGTTGCTTTTAATAAATCATTTTCTTTCAACATGTTCATTGTGTCTTTAAGTTTGATCGGTTTTTGCAAATTAATTTTGTTTAATACCTTAGGAGTAGAATTTGATTGCCATTTTTTGTGTGATGTCAGTAGGCTCATATACCATATTGTGTGAAAAAAATAAAAGTTTAATTCTATGTTTTGGTTAGGTTTTCATTAGATTTTCTATACCCGATTTGTGTGCGTTCCTAAACGGATAACCATGCGAATTTGACCTATAATTTGCTTTACCTTTATGCAATTGACTTAGTTTCTTTTTGTACATATAAGTAGGGATGTTTAGAGGTCCTAAGACCTGGAGTTGAATTTTTCAAGTCATGTTTTCTTATTTTACTTGATTTTTCTTTTTCACTTGTAAATAACTCACCTTTGGTTAACGATCGCACCATAACTTGTCCGAATGACCTATAATTTTGTGTGAAACTTCTTGACTTGTTTTGTGATTGCTTAGACACCTTTTAGAGGTCATTAGCTACTGACTTCCATCATTTGATTGCATTCTTCTAACTTCACTCCTAATTTGAATTCTATTAACTAGTTTTGACCTAGTTTTGTATAGTTTTGTTAGAACTTTGTTTGTTTCAAGTTAATTGATTAACATAGATTGGTATGAGGTCTTGGACCTATAAATGAACTAATTGCTACTGACTTTAAGCTTTGTTCATGGTTTCATTTGCTTTTCGTTTCGGTTAATTGATGTTAGTTCGCTAGTTGTTAAGTGATGATTTATGCGATACTTTGGTAACTCTTTGTGAATATTTTTGTGTAGTGCCATATGGCTTTTGTGTTTGATTTAGGACATTTATTTCCTTGATTTGCTACTGCCCTAGGGCTCTCTTCTCATCTTGTTGGAGTTGTAACTCCATTCTTTTGCCATGTTCCCTTAGACTCTTCCTTCTTTGTTAAGAGGAATTGAGATAGGTTAGGATAGTTATCCTTGACCTTAGGGCCATTAGACTTAGATTAGAATAACTTAGATTAGAGAATAGGTTAGTTCCCTTTCATTCTTTTTCTTTTTCAACTTTAAAACACTAATAAATAAAGAGGCGAATCACATTAAGAAAGTGATAGAGAAATGAGTGGGATTCATTCCCTAATCTGTTTCTCAATCACTTAGTGGCGTAGAAATGAGTGGGATTCATTCCCTAATCTGTTTCTCGGTCACTACATAATGGGAGAGAAATGAGTGGGATTCATTCCCTAATCTGTTTCTCAAACATTAATTAATGGGAGAGAAGTGAGTGGGATTCATTCCCTAATCTGCTTCTCGATCATTACATAATGGGATAGGAGTGAGTGGGATTCATTCCCTAATCTGCTTCTCGATCATTATACATTTTTATGTGATTCTAATCGCAAAGTAAATTCCCTTAAAAAACACTCAACCAAAAACATTCAAAACACTTAATAAAGGCTCAAATTAAAACAAAGTGACGAAGTGGTGCGAAACCTTGTATTGGGTTTTGTTCATCATGTAGTTACATAAAAAACACAAACCCAAGTTCATTCTTTTGCCTTGTTAGGCGCTTAAGAACAAGTTAAGTCCTTTCCAAAAGTAGGCGTATAAGTCTCCAAAGGTCGAGCATCGTGGATTGTGACCTTAACCGCTGTTCAACTAAAAAACACAAAACAAATGGAAACTATGGAGCCGAACTACGGTCGTTCTGATTCCTGAAAAGGATACGTAGGCATTGGGTCGCGGGGCCTAAGCGAACACACTTGTAAATAATTCCTTCTTTTCCCCGTATTTCTTTTTCATTCATTTGCATTTAGGTTTAGACATAGATACACCCTTTAGATAGAAACAGACATAGGTGGATACCATCGAGTACGATGGGCGTGAGGGGTGCTAACACCTTCCCCTCGCGTAACCGACTCCCGTTCCTTGATTCTCTGGTCGAAAGACCTTGTTCTTATTCTGAGTTAGGTTTTCTGGTATTCCTTTCCCTTATGGGATAAATATATTAGTGGCGACTCTGATCCATTTTTCGCGGTAGCGACAGTTGGCGACTCTGCTGGGGATGTTGATAGACCTGTTGCTGGTCCATCCTTAGTGAGTCGATCCTAGCCTGCGTTTGTTTGTTTATTTACTGGGTGTTTATTTGTTTTTATGTCCATACCTTGTATGTATGTTTACATGTTTACTTTTCTGCTTGCATATCATGCATATGGATTATATTCTGTGTTCCTTGGGGTCTTCTGTTCTGTTTTGCAGGTTGGGTGGGTTGTTCTATGAGGTAAAAGGCCCAATACCCAGGCCAGAGTTAACACATAGGATACCTAGGATAGAGTGGATAGTCATGACGCCAACAGAATGTCAGGTTCTGTTGATTGCGATCATGAGACCCACGACCAGCTGAGACTCGAATGGGATACCGTTGTTGGCATGTATTTGCAACAATGATGGTGTTTCAGGAGAGTTGTTAACGCTGGAGACCTTTTGACCTACCTTGACCTAGATTCACCTGTGAGTGGGGTGGGATATACATGACAGGTACCGTTGGTGACTATTCTATTCTGTTGGTGACTATTGGTTCTCCTGGTATTCAAAAAGGTGTCGAACCTTTGATCTCATGACATTTGACCTACCGAGGCTTTACATCAGTTATTCAGAGGATTGTACAGTGGTTACTAAGATTATATGGACCTTGATCCCATGCTTTTGCATTGCATAACATTATCACTTTATCCACTTCATTTGTGGGGGATTCTAAAGTCTATTTCCAAAAAAAAAAAAAGATGAAAAAAAGTAGAAAAAATAAAAGATGGAAAAGAAAAAAGAAAAGATACTATATGCAACAAAAAAAAAGAATAAAAGAGGAACAAAAGTTGATGAAAAGACTTTAGGATCCCTTAGAAATGAAACATGCATTCATACTATCATGCATTTCATAGTTCTCTCAGAAGCTTATGAGGGCCCTTTCTACTCAAATGCTAACTTCAACAACAAAATGACTTCTCACCGCTACGTGCTTGAAAGTTAATAGTGGAACAACTCCGTGAGGTTTCTGACTGAGATGAGAACAGAAATGGGGATTAACATGAATCAGTGTATGGAGGTTATTCAAGCCTTTTCTCTTTGACAAGAAGAATTGAGACAGGTTCCTTAGAGGCCAAATGCGAATGTTAATCTCACCCCATGAGAAGGTCTTATGAATAAAAATTGTTTAATGTTGAGATTCCTATTCTTGGTAAGGAGAGTTCACATCATTGAAGTCTTCAAGTTTCCGAGTACTGAAAATAACAAAAAGGTTTCACCTCTTGGAGGAAAGTTTGGAAGCCATAAAAAGTCGTGACTCAGCCGATTTAGATATTGTTGGTTTGTGCCTAGCGCCTGATGTAAAAAAAAAAAAAAATGCAAGGGTGACTTACTCTCACTCCAAATGGTTTGGATATTGAAGCCAAAGTGGTAATCATCTCTTGTACATATGTGGAAGTTGCTTGGGGCTCCCGACCGAGGGATAAGCAAGACGTATTCTGGTCTTGAGCACTGCACCATTTGCATTGCTCGAATCCCTAAAGCATTACAAATTCTTGTGTGACTCCGTCAGAATCTTTTGCCATGTGGTAATCTAGAGTGTTCTAAAGAGGCATTTCTCATTCTTAAGCTGTTGTTTCATATCATGTGTCATCTCTTCTCGGAACTTTCTTCTCAGTGACCTTTGCTTGTCAACAAGTACAGAAATAATATGGGAAATGAACCGATGTAATTCCAGTGCCTTGTGCCGGGTTGTTGGTATTTCAGTTGGTGTTTTGGGCCTTCCCCACCACATATAGCTCTCTTGAGTTCGATGATAATATAATGTTCTTTCAGTCATGATGGTGGTTACTGTTCTAGCATCTATGCTTGGGGCTCCCGACCGAGGGATAAGCAAGACATTGTCTATCTTGAGTATTGCATCATTTGCATTGCTCGAATCCCTAAAGTAAGGCAAAAATGCACCACTCTTGTACGCCTTTGTTGGAATATTCTTCTGGGAAGTAATCTAAAGGGTGCGGAAGCAACATATGATAACGTTAGGTGATTACCATGCTGGGGCACCTGGCCATTCAACTGAAGACCATAAGACATTCAAGGGCAAAGTTCAAGTCCCCGTTGATTTTAGAACGATCACATTCACTCCAAGAGGTTTATGCACAGATTGAAGTCTCAATGGGGTATCAAAGCTGCAAAACATTCAAGAGCAATAAGTCCATACGGAGTCAAGTCTCCTAAAAAATGGCATCCATTTAAGATCTTTATTGCATTCTCATTGGTAACATTCCATTGTTTATTTAAGCATTGCTAGCATGTAAAAACTTGTTAATTTTCGAATGAAAATCATAATACATTGTTTATGTTTGTCTTGAAGTAATCCATTCGTTTTCACTCATAAAAATGTTTTTGGCATTACGATACCAACTTTATTAATCTCTTGCTTAGGCAACGAGCGGAGGGAGAATGATGATGATAAAAAAATGCAAAATCCCTAATTGTGTGTTTTTGAATAAAACCCTACTGATGATGTACAGGCATTGTTTCAAATCCCCAAACACCGGAGATATAAGGGAGATAGACCCTCGTCAACCCCTTTGAGCCTTGAAGTAGGAGTTTCTTTTCTATTCAGAAAAACCCTTAATTTTAACCCTGGGGCAGGGTAGTGTTCATTTAACTTGATCAAGTGTTCAAAACTCATAAAGGATATGCATCCAAGGATACAACAATGGTTATCCTTCAAAAGGTTGAGGAATGTCAAAACCGCAATGGTTATCCTTCACCTACCAAGAGGACAAAAGATGACGATACCGCAATGGTAATTCTTCATCAATCAAAGGTGTGAGGCAGTCACAATCATCTCCCACAAATTAAATACAATGCGAGGTCACACGACTTGTTCAAAAGAAAGCAAAGAAAAAATGATGAAAAAATGAAAAGAAAAAATATATAGCAATAAAAAGAAAAATGATTTGTGAAAATAAAGCAAGAACAAAGTCGTGTGATAATGAATCAAAAGAATAAAAGGTGAGCGACTGCCATGTCCGAAAAATCTCATTGATTCCTCAACCATTTCAAAAAATTCCTTGTGAGGGATGAGCACTCATGTTGAGTTAATTGAATATAGGAATGGAGAACATCACGAAGGGGGTGGGCACCAAATAATTTTGAGCCTAAAAATCTTTTTTTTTCTGAAAACCACAAACCTGGCCAAGTTACAACCCTTAAAAGTCCTAATTGAAGTAGGGTTTATTTTGGAAGCACACTCAGATGAGATAGTGTTTACTGACTCCCAATGAAGCGTAACACATATCTATGTTGGTACCATATGCCCGCTTTATCTTTTCATTCACAAGAGGTGGCCACCTCATTGCATAAAAAGTTTTTAAACTTCAAGACTAGCATAAGCTTTGCATTAGAATTGTCATTCTTACCATTAACATTCTTTTTCATACAAGACATTTGCTTAAACATCAAGGAGGTTTCCATGATGAGAATCCACGAAGAGCTTGATCATGTCAAAATAAAAGGACTTGAGAACTCCTTGGAGTAAAAAGAAATCATTTTAGAGACTGATATCAAGGGGCATGTTGCCTGAAGACTCCATTGAGCATAATCAGTTGATACCTTCTTTGATTGGTTACCCTGAGGGGAGAAGTCTGAATACTCTGTTGAGTAGATGCAGTTTGATTAAGTATCCTTGAGGGGAAGAGTTTGAAGACTCCATTGAATATGATAAAGTTGCTTCCATAGTTTGGTGGACTTCAAGGGAAGTAGACTTGAGGATTCTGATAAGATGTACATAATCAGGGGCAGTCACGACGAGGAATCTCTCTCGTAAGTTCAATCTATCTGGGGCAAGCAAATCAAGGTTTGACATCTCAAATTCGACCAATCAGGGTTAATCAAGTCGAGGAATCTCTCTCTCGATTTCAATCAATCCGAAGTAGTGACGTCGAGGAATCTCTCAAGCTCACTCAATCTGGGGCAATTACGTCGAGATTCGACAAATCTCTTCAAGGATCCGTGGATCAAGAGAAAGAATAGTTCAAGGGTATGAATATGCTGGGGCATAATTTTCTCAAGTAATTGTGGTGTAAGGATCTTTTCGAGGAAAATGTCTCTCTCCGAGAGTTAGTTCCATTCATCAAGCATAGGAGTTTATTTCTCTTAGAAAAGTTACTCTCCCCCAAGCACAGGAGTTTATTTCTCCTGAGACTTTATTCCTCCCCAAGCATAGGAGTTTATTTCTCCTCAGATTTTGTTCCATTTTTCAAGCATAGGAGTTTATTTCTCCTCGAGTTGTCCCAATCCTCCCAACAAGGGTTCCTCATCAATATTTCTCATCCCCAACATGGTGAATTGAGGGAATCTCCTCAAGCTAAAAATTCTTCGAGCTATGGCACATGGCGAGAAGTCAAAATTTTCTTCAAGTCAACAATCAGAAGTGTATCCCGCAAGTCAAAGTCCAATGTTTATTGGCACCCCCACAGAATTCTTAACACTAAGGGGATTCTCCCTGGTGTTTACCTCTCCCGAGGTCAAAGATGAAATTCAATGGAATACTCCCCGAAGGGACCCCAATGATTCTGCTTCTCAATCACACTATTGCCTTTATTTGGCGCCTTGCATATAGTAATCATTGCATTCACATTGCATCTACAAAAACGCGTAGCATTTCCATGAATATGGAGCATTACGCCATGGAAAAATCAAACATGCATCAATGCATAAGCCAAGTTTGTATGTGCTCTAAAGGCACAAGATGATGTATTCCCAGAAGAAGTCTTGGCCTCTTCCTCCAAGGTGGATTGAATGCAAAGTTAGTCCTCGTTAAGATCGTGTTTCATTGGTCAGTTTTCCACTTGCCGTGTTCAATAAAGTCTAACTAAGGTTAGCACCTCCTTTTTCTAAAGTCTAACTAAGGTTAGCACCTCCATTTTCTAAAGTCTAACTAAGGTTAGCACCTCCTTTTTTCAATAAAGTCTAACTAAGGTTAGCACCTCCATTTTCTAAAGTCTAACTAAGGTTAGCACCTCCATTTTCTAAAGTCTAACTAAGGTTAGCACCTCCTTTTTTCAATAAAGTCTAACTAAGGTTAGCACCTCCTTTTTCTAAAGTCTAACTAAGGTTAGCAATCTTTTTCAAAGTCTAACAATTTGGTGGAGTCTTCTACGGATGGTTTCATCCTTTATCGAGTCACCCTTCGGCTGTGTCTCTTTTTGAAGTCTAACTAAGGTTAGCAAATCAGGATCGGTTTCCCCTTCGGCTGGTTACATCCTTTTTCGAGTCACCCTTCGGCTGTGTCTCTCTTTGAAGTCTAACTAAGGTTAGCAAATTAGGATCGGATTCCCCTTCGGCTGGTTTCTTTCTTTTGGAGTCGTCCTTCGGCTACGTCTCCTTGTTCAAGTCTAACCGAGGTTAGCAAACTAGGATCGGATTCCCCTTCGGCTGGTTTCATCCTTTATCGAGTCACCCTTCGGCTGTGTCTCTTTTTGAAGTCTAACTAAGGTTAGCAAAGTAGGATCGGATTCCCCTTCGGCTGGTTTCATCCTTTATCGAGTCACCCTTCGGCTGTGTCTTTTTTTTGAAGTCTAACTAAGGCTAGCAATCTTTTTCAAAGTCTAACTAAGGTTAGCAATCTCTTTTCAAGTCTAACTAAGGTTAGCAATCTTCTCAAGTCTAACTAAGGTTAGCAATCTTTTCAAGTCTAACTAAGGTTAGCAATCTTTTCAAAGTCTAACTAAGGTTAGCAATTTGGTAGAGTCGTCTAAGGATGGTTCTTCCTTGTGGAGTCACGCTACGATTGTGTCTTCTTTTCAAAGTCTAACTAAGGTTAGCAATTTGGTTGAGTCGTCTAAGGATGGTTCTTCCTTGTGGAGTCACGCTACGGTTGTGTCTTCTTTTCAAAGTCTAACTAAGGTTAGCAATTTGGTTGATTCATCTACGGATAGTTTCTTCCTTGTGGAGTCACGCTACGGTTGTGTCTTCTTTTCAAAGTCTAACTAAGGTTAGCAATTTGGTTGAGTCGTCTAAGGATGGTTCTTCCTGGTGGAGTCACGCTACGGTTGTGTCTTCTTTTCAAAGTCTAACTAAGGTTAGCAATTTGGTAGAGTCGTCTAAGGATGGTTCTTCCTTGCGGAGTCACGCTACGGTGGTGTCTTCCCTTTTTCAAGTCTAACTAAGGTTAGCAATCTTTTCAAAGTCTAACTAAGGTTAGCAGTTTGGTAAAGTCGTCTACGGACGGTTTCTTTCTCTAAAAGTCACTCTGCAGTTATGTTTCTTTCAAGTCTAACTAAGGTTAGCAATTTGTCTGGTTCGCCTTTGATACTATTCAACACCTTTGCTTTACCACAGAATGCAAATTTTGATGGTACTTTTGGGTATTCAATCCACTTTCACCTCTCATGTCCAGAACTTATGTCGTTCGTACATTCAGGTTCAAGAAGATTGAATAGGGGCAGCTGTTGCACCCCAAAATTTGCCCATATATTTATTCCTAACTGGTTTTTACTCCACATTCATATGCATCTTTCATTTAGGCCATCTAACATTCATACATTCATTTTTTTGCATTGGATCTTTTTGCATTGGATCAAGGATCTTGGAAGCTAGGGTTTCTGTATGGTCGTTCATGGTGGACTCCTTTCTCCTGAAGCTGCAAAATTTTCCTCTATAAAGATTCACCAAGGGCAAGAGATAATGAAGAGTTTCTTATATATGGTTTTTGCAAATGCTAATTCAACCAAGATTCATTGGATTTCATGTCACAGTGTTCTTATGTGCTTCAGTTACTATCTCCTGCAAGAATTCCTTAAAGTTTCATTGTTATGCCTGATTGAAGTTCAAATGTGAGTCACGACCTGAAGGAGTAAAGTGGCAATTGAGGCTATTTGCTTTTTGTTCCTTAAAGCAAATAATTTGGTTCATCGATTGAGTTAGGATTTCGTTGAATTAAAGTTCATTCAAGTGAGGTTGTGGTTTCGGTACAATGCGAGTATTGGATAGAGTTCTTTAAGATATGTTGGGACGGAAGATTAATTCACTTTTGTTTTGTTGAGAATACAATCTACAAGAGGAATTCTGAATAAAGTCCAAGAGTAGTGCGGAATACAAGCTTCATTACAAGTTTTTGAAAGTTGTATTACAAAGCTTACCCAAAGCCTATTCAATTTCATTACAAAAGCTATAAAACCATTGTTCTTTATCAAAAGGCCCATTCATTACCAAATTCATATTACAAATCCAGTCCAAGAATTACAAAAAAGAAACAAACAATTAAACTTGTTCTAAGCCTTGTGTTCATCTTCAACTTTCTACATGCTTCCAACAACTTTCTCTCAAACGCCAAGCTTCATAATTGAACTAAATCCGGCCACGGAGAAAACAATGTCTTGCCAAAATTCTGCATCAACACAGTTTGCAATATGCTCCTGCAGCCACTGTATTCATTTAGTAAAAAATCTGTTAAAGAAAAAGAAACAGAAATGGAAGATTTATCCATCTGCATTTTCCAGCAATAACCATATAACAAAACTCAGCCCTGCATCAAACTCAGAAAAAGAAAGCTCAATCCTGCATAAAGACAAAACTTCAGCAGCTCATGTGGAGGTCAAGCATCCTGCAACAATAACAAACAAATTCACCAGCACAAATAAAGAAGAACCAAATCCATTCAGCATACAGAAAATCATTTAGATTCAAGCATCCAGTTCAGCCATGTCGCATTCAACAAAAACCGTGACATAGAGATAAACCAATTTCAAGTAGGGTCCCTGCCTTGCACTCCAACTAACTTCCAAACAGAGGATAACACTTTCCAACAAATAACTAACCTCCAACTGCATATAACAGAATTGCTAACCAGTCCTAACTGTCTCTAACCAACTTCAAACCCAATCTAACTAACATATCATTTTGTAACTAACCTTCATAACTACCTTAACCTTCTAACAGTCCCCAATTAACAGAAAGATAACTACCAAAAATCAGTTACAACCTTCCTAACAGAATTCTAACTGAATCAAAAACAGAAATATCAAAGGAGAGCTAACCTTAGACACCTCTATATAACACCATCTTCATCATTCTTCAAGTTTTTCACTCACTTTTCACAGAACCATTCTTCACTTCCATTCATCATCACTCTCTTCACATCTTCATCATCCCCACCATTGTACATACACCATTGCTTCACTCTCATCATAACCACCATCATCTTCATCCTCACTCCTTCATCATCTTCATCTCCATCTTCAACCTTTAACCATAACAGAAAATCACCAAAAAACCATTCACTTTTCATCCACTTCATCACTCTCTTTCGCTTGTCCTCAATCTTCAATTCTTTCCATAATCTTCATCATCTTATCATCAGTTCTGAAACCTCCAATCATCATCTTCAATTTCTCTCTCACGATACATAACAGAAAACCTGTAAAGAATCAGAAATCAACACAAAAAAAATCAGCAACAAACTTCAACCATTCAATTCACGCTTCAATCTTCATCAACAAACCATTACCGAATCCACTGCAAAAATCATCAACTTTTATCTTCAATACGAATCCGCATCAACACAGCAACGTCATAACGCGCATGAAAGTGAGAAGAGGAAGATTCAAATCGGAGAAAACGAATGGAAGAATTCAAAGACGTACCTGAACGAGAGAGATCGCGAGCGGAGATATGCGAGAGAAGAGAAGACTGATCGGAGCTCTTAATTGGAGAGAAGGTTTGAGTCGAGTTTCGAAACGGAGATGAGATCGAGAGACATGTACGAGCAGAGAGATTGAGAGTTGAATTGCGACGCGAGTTCGAGAGTGAACCGGAGGGAGAGACCGAGTGAAACAAATCCGAGGGGGAGAATGAGGCGAAGAGAAGCGGATGGTGCGGTGGAGCCGTTTGATTCACGACGGCGTATGCGTGCCGTTGCCGGCGCCGTTCAGAAACGAGGAAGAGAAGGAGAATCCCCTTGGAGGAAGCTGAGGCGTCACAACCCACACACGTAACCCTAATTCTACCCCTTTCTATAGTTCTATTTTATTTTTTAATTAATTTGGTTTTAATTGAATTAATCTGAGAAGTTATTATAAATTTTGATTAGTATATTAATGCTAACATAAGGTTTAATGGATCAATAAAATCTGCACTAACTAGTAATAAAATCCGGGTGTAATATTGATTAATTCAGGTTAATGGGAGATTATTTGGATCAAACAATTTGAGTAAAAAAGACCATTGGGCCTGTACACGATTTGCTCTCTTCACCCCCTTTTCTGAGCCCAAACGCGCCATAACTAGCTTCTAGTTCAAGCTATTTTACTAACACACCCCCATGTGTTGTTAGATTTTCCTCTTTTGCATTTTGTTTCCTCCATAACTTTGGTTCCATAAATCAGTTTTAATTGAAATAAAAAAATCAATAAAAATGTGTTTTAAATAGAATAATGTGTGTAGAAATTTTTGATATTTTTGTTAGATTTTTAGAACTTAGTTTGTTGCTTTTAATAAATCATTTTCTTTCAACATGTTCATTGTGTCTTTAAGTTTGATCGATTTTTGCAAATTAATTTTGTTTAATACCTTAGGAGTAGAATTTGATTGCCATTTTTTGTGTGATGTCAGTAGGCTCATATACCATATTGTGTGAAAAAAATAAAAGTTTAATTCTATGTTTTGGTTAGGTTTTCATTAGATTTTCTATACCCGATTTGTGTGCGTTCCTAAACGGATAACCATGCGAATTTGACCTATAATTTGCTTTACCTTTATGCAATTGACTTAGTTTCTTTTTGTACATATAAGTAGGGATGTTTAGAGGTCCTAAGACCTGGAGTTGAATTTTTCAAGTCATGTTTTCTTATTTTACTTGATTTTTCTTTTTCACTTGTAAATAACTCACCTTTGGTTAACGATCGCACCATAACTTGTCCGAATGACCTATAATTTTGTGTGAAACTTCTTGACTTGTTTTGTGATTGCTTAGACACCTTTTAGAGGTCATTAGCTACTGACTTCCATCATTTGATTGCATTCTTCTAACTTCACTCCTAATTTGAATTCTATTAACTAGTTTTGACCTAGTTTTGTATAGTTTTGTTAGAACTTTGTTTGTTTCAAGTTAATTGATTAACATAGATTGGTATGAGGTCTTGGACCTATAAATGAACTAATTGCTACTGACTTTAAGCTTTGTTCATGGTTTCATTTGCTTTTCGTTTCGGTTAATTGATGTTAGTTCGCTAGTTGTTAAGTGATGATTTATGCGATACTTTGGTAACTCTTTGTGAATATTTTTGTGTAGTGCCATATGGCTTTTGTGTTTGATTTAGGACATTTATTTCCTTGATTTGCTACTGCCCTAGGGCTCTCTTCTCATCTTGTTGGAGTTGTAACTCCATTCTTTTGCCATGTTCCCTTAGACTCTTCCTTCTTTGTTAAGAGGAATTGAGATAGGTTAGGATAGTTATCCTTGACCTTAGGGCCATTAGACTTAGATTAGAATAACTTAGATTAGAGAATAGGTTAGTTCCCTTTCATTCTTTTTCTTTTTCAACTTTAAAACACTAATAAATAAAGAGGCGAATCACATTAAGAAAGTGATAGAGAAATGAGTGGGATTCATTCCCTAATCTGTTTCTCAATCACTTAGTGGCGTAGAAATGAGTGGGATTCATTCCCTAATCTGTTTCTCGGTCAATACATAATGGGAGAGAAATGAGTGGGATTCATTCCCTAATCTGTTTCTCAAACATTAATTAATGGGAGAGAAGTGAGTGGGATTCATTCCCTAATCTGCTTCTTGATCATTACATAATGGGATAGGAGTGAGTGGGATTCATTCCCTAATCTGCTTCTCGATCATTATACATTTTTATGTGATTCTAATCGCAAAGTAAATTCCCTTAAAAAACACTCAACCAAAAACATTCAAAACACTTAATAAAGGCTCAAATTAAAACAAAGTGACGAAGTGGTGCGAAACCTTGTATTGGGTTTTGTTCATCATGTAGTTACATAAAAAACACAAACCCAAGTTCATTCTTTTGCCTTGTTAGGCGCTTAAGAACAAGTTAAGTCCTTTCCAAAAGTAGGCGTATAAGTCTCCAAAGGTCGAGCATCGTGGATTGTGACCTTAACCGCTGTTCAACTAAAAAACACAAAACAAATGGAAACTATGGAGCCGAACTACGGTCGTTCTGATTCCTGAAAAGGATACGTAGGCATTGGGTCGCGGGGCCTAAGCGAACACACTTGTAAATAATTCCTTCTTTTCCCCGTATTTCTTTTTCATTCATTTGCATTTAGGTTTAGACATAGATACACCCTTTAGATAGAAACAGACATAGGTGGATACCATCGAGTACGATGGGCGTGAGGGGTGCTAACACCTTCCCCTCGCGTAACCGACTCTCGTTCCTTGATTCTCTGGTCGAAAGACCTTGTTCTTATTCTGAGTTAGGTTTTCTGGTATTCCTTTCCCTTATGGGATAAATATATTAGTGGCGACTCTGATCCATTTTTCGCGGTAGCGACAGTGCGATAGCAGTAATCTGTCGTTGACGATTGACATTTGCTCTAGGCTTTCCTTGGGATACCATGTCAACACTTTGTTCTTTCTTCTTTGGGAAACCACTTCCAAACTTTTTGGTTCCGCTTGAAGATCCACCTTCTTTAGTTAGACGTCCGGTTCAGACTCCTTCTTCTAGACGCATCCCCATGTTTACCATTTCGGTGAAATCACTTGGAGCACTAGCAATCATGCGTTCATAATAAAACGGGCCAAGAGTATTCAAGAAGATCTTTGTCATCTCTTTCTCTTTTAACGGTGGATTAATCTGAGCAACAGTTTCTCTCCATCGTTGGGCATATTCTTTGAAAGCTTCATGATCTTTCTGAGCCATGGATCGAAGCTGATCTCTGTCTGGAGCCATATCCGAGTTGTATTTGTATTGTCGGACAAAGGCCTCACCTAGGTCGTTGAAAGTTCGAATGTTAGTGCTATCCAAACCTGTGTACCACTTCAGTGCGCCACCAGTCAAACTGTCTTGAAAGTAATGGATGAGCAACTGATGATTATCTGCATAAGTAGACATCTTCCTAGCATACATCACAAGATGGCTTTGTGGACAAGAACTACCTTTGTACTTCTCAAAGTCAAGGACCTTGAATTAAGCAGGTATTTGCACACTGGGAACCAAACATAGCTCCTGGGCATTCTTCCCAAACAAATCTTTCCCGCGAATAGCTTTGACTTCTAGCTGTATCTTGTTAAACTGCTCTTGGAGATCTTCCACAAGGTTTCGCTGATTTGTGCTATCACCTTGATCATGATAAATCTCATTGCCTTCATAAGGAATAGTGTGAACCATAGGAGTCCGAACTGTCATAGTGGGTTGAGAGAGTGCCATAGTGATCTGAGAAAAAACTACCCCCTGATTTGGAGTGAACAGTGAACTTTGTGCAGCGGGCGCTTCAGTTGTGGATGTTGGAATCCCAGAGAAATTATGGCGAAAACCCGTACCAAAGCTGAAAGGCGTGCCCCAACCTTCTGGCATGGAGAAAGATGGAATGCTGAATGCAACTGTAGAGACTGGAGTAGTGACTTCAGATGTCACTGTTGCTTGACTGTTGGGTGGTGGCTGCTGATTCTGTGCGGCCATTAAGGAGTCAACCAGAGTAGTGAGACTTTCCAACTTTTCTTGAAGGGTGGCAACTGTACCACGGAGCTCAATATTCTCTTGTTCAGAGTGTTCCATTAGTCTTCTTCTGCTTGAACGAGTATTGTATCTGTGATCTGATTGCGAGCGCGGTCGAGAAACTTTGAGACGCGACAGCTTGACGATCTAATGGAGGAAAATCCAAAAGATAAGACTCTAGACAACAGACTCGATATGCATAATGATGTATGCAAAAAAGAAGTTTATGATTTTTTTCCAAATATTTTAAAGATTATTTTCTTGCAAACATTGGAACACAAACTGTGATTTTATTGAAATTATGGGAAAATGTTACAACATTGGAGCATAGCTCCTACAGAAGCAAATGATAAGTAAAAAGCTAAACAATCCTAAGCATCTTCATCAGATGAAGAACCAAATGCGTTATGCAGCTTGAGCTTCAGGATTTCTTTCCCATAGTGAGCTTTCAATTCGGCCTTTTCGGTCCTTAGCTTGTCAACAACATTCTTCCAATCGTCAGGAGTTGGAGCGTTGCTTGTTGAGCCTTCAAGCTTTTTCTTGCTTTCTTTGATGTACCTCTTGATTGCAGTGTCTTTCTGACGGATCTTCTCATCTTTACTCATGAGCCATCCATCTTGACAGTAGAGGGTTTCCTCGTGATCTTTCACTTGTTTCTTCAACCTTCTGTTTTCCACATCGGTCTTACGAAACTTACCTTCCCAAGCATCTTTCTCTAACCTCATCTTGGCTAAAGTGTCTTGGTGTTCCTCCATAGTGTAAATGGGAATGTTGGGCAGTTGAGATACCATAGGAAACATGGGTTTTTCATAAGCATAAGGCATTTGAAACTCCTTTTCTCTTTTCTTTACCCAGCAGGTGTAGGCGTCCATGGCAATGCAATTTCTTGCCCCACCTTTTTCTTTCCATCGGACGTCGTACCAAGCTCTCACCATTCTTGTTTTCAACCTTTGAGGATCATCCCCTTCTTGATAGAAGTAGCCTTCCATTGTGGGACCAATGGGTTTAGTAGAATTTGCATACCCGAGTTGTCGTCGGGCTAAGACCGGATTGTAGTTAATTCCTCCTTGTGTACCAATGAGGGGTACGTTGGCGAACTCTCCACAACTATCAATGGTTTCTGTACCACAGCGAGCCAAGGTATACCAATGAATATCATTATTAGTAAGAGACATAAGTCTTCGAGGCCAACGCAAACCTTCTCGGTTTTCCGTGAAGATAGGAGACTCAGGTAAGTGTGAAACAATCCATTTGAACAGCAGAGGTGCACAACATACAATGATTCCACCGCCTTGGCGATTCCTATGATGGACAGAGAAATACATGTCACCAAGCAAAGTCGGAACAGGATTTCCATTCAAAAAGATTTTTATGGCGTTGATATCATAGATGAGCAAGGCTAGTATAGCTTCAAAAGCTATCATGCTACCAGTTTCAACGAAATCAAAGGCTTTCTTCATTAGGAAGTGTGAAGTTAAACCCGGGAGGTTTCCTTTGGTAGTCCAATTACTCTCTACTTCAGATTTCTTCAAGTGGATACCTGCTGCAATGACTGGTGACTTAGGAATGGCTTCCAAACCATTGAAAGGTATTTTGTCAGACACGGGAATACCCAAAATATTGGCATATTCTTCCAAGGTTGGTACCAACTGGTAGTCTGGAAAGGTGAAACATCGGTAGACGGGATCATAGAACTGAACCAGAGTTTTGAGAAGTCCTTCATCAACATGAGTGTTCAAGATAGGCAAAAGCTTTCCGTGGCTTTTCCTAAAATCGGAAGGATCTTGTACAAAAGATGCCAACTCTCTCAATCTTTCCACATTAGGCATTTTGAAACCGTACTTCTTGGTATGCCTTTTTACCCACTCCATAACTTAATCCTATAATGTTTGCAAAGAAAACTCTCTAAAATTTTTTTGAAAAGTCATGTTTATGGAAAAAGATGGATTTTTTAATGAATGTATGAATGCATGGATGCATGGATGCCACATATTCAAACATGGTAAGGCAAATACGATAATGCAAACATGGTAACGCAAACATGGTACTACAAACATGGTAATTCAAACATGGTACACATAGGTTCAAAGGTCCAGCGTTACGAGCATGAGGTCAGAGAACCAAACATGGGATAGTACTAGGGGTTAATCACCTGCACAACATGTTCTACTGATACGTTAGAGTCTACATTTTTCTTTCGGATATTACCGGCTTGCACGACTGAACTTGTGAGCCAGCAATATTCTCAAGAAAAACTCGTCTGAGTGTGGCTCTCCGCATGACAACTAATCCAAGTCTACACCTGAATAGTTTCTGCGCCACAACCTAATAAGGCCAGGATGGGTTTGGGTTCTACGGCCAACTCAGCTTCTACAGTTCAATGAAAGCAATAATGTCTTCGCTACGAAACATGCTAAACATATATTACCAACAAGGAACCTCCATTGAGCGGAAGGATTCTCACGTACGCCTGTACATGACTATACCCTCCACCTAATTCTTATGTGTACTTAATCCGGGTTAGGATTTGTCCATAATGTATCACTTGTAACAGAACCACACATGTAACAGCACCAGAACCACACATGTAACACAAATAAAAACATAACAATTAGAATTAACCCTTCCTTTGGAAACAATAAAAAGATGGTCCCCAGTGAAGTCGCCATTTTTCTGTCACGGGGAAAAATCGTCGTTTTGTGGGATGAGACACCTGATGCCTTCTTTGGGCTTGAGTGCTCGATAAAAATATTTTTCTTTGTTTTTGTCACGACCAAACTTTTTATTATTTCCAAAGTAGGAAAAGGAAAAAAGCTGCAATAACCTTAAAAGTGGGGGGGAGAGATCTTTGGGTAAGAGGGTTGGTTATACGAAGGGAAGGTATTAGCACCCAACGTATCTATAGTACTCTATAGGTTTCTTTGTTATGTCCATTTCATTCTATGCTATTGGGGTTCTGTTGTGAGATAGGTGGGAAACTAAGGTGTTTGTTTGATTATGCTCGCAAAGATCATCGCAATCTTCAGCATGCATATCCCTTAGAGGGAATCAGAGCATCTGTAGCTCGGGTCTACGAGTGCTAAGGTTTGAATGGTTTGAGGGAGAAGTTTTGCTCGCCAAGGATACGACCTTGTGCCTACGTATTCTCAAAGGGATGTTGAGAAAGTCAGAGCAATCGTAGTTCCCACTTATGCTAGTGGAAGCAAAGGATAAGAGACAAATGTCATCTCAATGTTCGATGTATCTAATCTATATCATCACATACATCTGTTTGATTTTGTTTGAAAATCTTTTCATTATAAGCCCTGGGCCATGCCACTTATGGTGCTTAGAATGATAAAGATGTTTTTTTAGCCAGCCTTGTGGCAAAAACTTTCAATGAAGTCAGCCTTGTGACAAAAAGTTTTGATTAATCTGCCAGCCTTGTGGCAAAAGTTTCAATGAAGTCAGCCTTGTGACAAAAAACTTTGATTAATCAGCCAGTATGGTGGCAAAAAGGTTTGATTGATTAGCCAGCCTTGTGGCAAAAAAGTTAAGTTGATTGATTGATTGATTGATTGTTTGTGATGATATAGAAGAGATACTCCTATCATAGAGATGATAAATGTCTAATCTCCTAGGGTATTTGATTTGGATATTGGGGATGCTTATAAGAAGCCCGTGGGTCCTTGTACGAAGCCCAATAGGAGGCTATTCGAGGGTCCTTGCATTGTAAGCCCAAGAGGAGGCTATGGGAGGGACTACCGAGGGTCCTTGCATTGTAAGCCCAAGAGGAGGCTATGGGAGGGACAAGTCGTTTGTACGAAGCCCAAGAGGAGGCATGGTATAGTTGGTTTGAGCTCTTAGAGCGATATCACCGGGAAACCATACTCTATGTCCTAACCTAAACTAGGGAGATTCTTTGCACGAAGCCCAATAGGAGGCTATGGGGAACCTAGTGTTGTACTAAGTTGAACAAGCATATATAACATGAACAAACACATGAACAAGTATGAACAAACATGGACAAACATGAACAAGTATGAACAATTACATATATATGTCAAGGTGTGTGTATACAATGGAGTTTATGAAGGAAATATACTTGTAAGCATGATCCGTTTGTATGCACGGGTGCTCGGGACTTATACTCGGGGAGAGGCCCATTGAGTGTATTCATGGCTATGTAAAAAAATATTTACAAGAGGGGCTTGGGACTTATACCTACATGGAGGCCCATGGTATTTTTTGGAAGATTTAAAGAAAACCTTCATTTTTGATTTGTTATTCGAGGTTAAAAATCAAATTGATCGAGGTATGTACAAAAAGGTGTATGTACAATGAAATACCTAATTTCATGCAAAGGAAAGGGACTTATACCTATGTGGAGGCCCATGTTTTATTTTATAAAACATGGTTGATTGATTTGTTAAGTTTGTCGTTTTTGAAAACAGTTTGAAAAGTTTTTTTGAAAACAGTTGATCGCTTCGTTGAAAAACAGTTTGAATTTTTGACAAAAGTCAACTTAATTAAGATAAAAACAAATTTCATGCTTAATTAAGACCTAAAAGATTAGGGTTTGATCACAAAAATATTTACAAATGATTAGGTTTGAAAAATCAAATAAAAAACCATATTTAAAGTATTAAAAATACTTAAAAACATGTCATTTTAAACCTAATAAAAAACATATTAAATAAATATTTTTTTGTGATTTTTTTTTATATTCATAAAATATATGTGTTAAATAAAGAGTGTACAAAAAATGAAGCAAAAATGAATTGATTTGGTTAGTTAATTAATTAGTTAAAGTTGTTAAGAAAATTGAAGAAAATAAGTGTTAAAAAAATAAGGTTTGGTCCTGCCAGGGTTTGAACCCACGCCCTCACTCTCACCAGCCAAAACACTTACCAACTGAGCCACGCTTGTGGCTTGTAATACACACGCGTTCCATTGATTATATTTAAAAAGAAACCTTTGAATTTTCTGAATCACAAAATGGCGCCAAGAACACACCTTCAACTGAAATTCGAAAATCTTCAAAACTGTGTTGTTTTGATCAAGTAAAGGGTCTATCTCACTCGGTTTTGCACGAGGAACATGATGGTGATCTCACAATTTATTTATTTTTGCTCTAAGGTGGTTAATTTTTGCATGAACATGAAGAACCCTAGAACTGAAATTCAATGTGAAATCGTGTGTATGCAAGTTATGATGCAATTGATTGAAGGTTAATGATCCTCATAGGTGCAGAAACAAGATGGTATATCAATATTTTGTTTATGATGCATGTATGTATGAGTTTGAAGTTCATGAGGCTTACCTTCAAAAACGGCAAAACTAGAGATTGAATTCTTCAATAGAGGTGTTACAGATGCTTTGTAATGATCTGGATAGCTTCAATGATGATTATGGAACATGTTTGGATGCTTGGAGTGAACTGAATTCATCTGAGCATAGCCATGGGACCCGATCTGCAGTTGCTTGGAGTGAGGATCGAATTTGATGATGGAGGTGTTTCAGATCATGAATGATGGTTGGGATAGTTCACATATGGTATATGGAATGTGTTTGGATGATTAGCTTGGACAGAATTGGCCTGGAATTGATTTTGGCATGATAAGGCTAGTGTTATGCATATTTGGAGGTTGAAGAGTGATTCTGAGATTTGAGGTGTTTTGGGGTGTGTGAATGGTGTAACACCCCATATTTTCTAATTTTAATTTAATTGGAAATTAAATTATTAATTAGAAATTATTTTGGTATTTGGTTGAATTATATGGAAAATGATGAGTTATTGGCATTGGGCCTAGAGTGGTGATTAGCAGAAGAGGGGGTGTTGACTAAGCAAGCCCATTATAATATTTTATTTTATTTTTCATAAAATAAAGGAATTGGGAAAAGAGAAGCAGAAGCAGTAGAAACAGATTTTGGAAAAAGGAGAACACGTGAAAGTGAGAAGGGCCAAAGGGGAAGAAGACCTTCGAAGATTCGACTCTGAGGTAAGGGGGGATTCTTCGGGTTAGTATTCCTTATGTGATTGTAGGTAGTATGATTGATTAGGATTGTTGTCTAGTTCAATCGTACGTGTCGGGTTTGGGAATTTTGTTAGGTTTTGATAATCTTGTATGAATTAACATGATTCTGTTGATACTTGTGATATATGATGTTAATACATGTCAATAACTTGTTTGAAATGTGTAATTGTGTGAAAATCAATGATAATTGTGTGTATGTTCGTATGTATCTGAAATTGGGGAAATGGGATATGGTAAATGCTGTCAAAATGGTGATTTTTGCTGTGCAGGTACGTAGGAACCGGTTCCCATGTGGGACGAACCGGTTCCCCCTTGTAAAAACAAAGAAATATGGATTCTGGGCAGTTGGGAACCGGTTCCCATGTAGGGACAACCCGGTTCCCCATAGTAAAAACCAGAGACGAGACTTTGAAGCTGCCAGGAACCGGTTCCCACGTAGGGACAACCCGGTTCCTGCAGCACTTTTTCTAAAAATGTTTTATCTTTGAAAACTCATAACTTTTGATCTGAGTATCCGATTTATGTGCCGTTTTGGGCGTTACGAAGCTAATGAGATGCTTTATCTGATGAATTGATAAAATGGGCAATAGCCAACTTTACTTTTTAAACTCGATTTAATTATTAATGAATTGAAAGATAGTATATGTATATGTGCTTATATATATGACTATTGATGCATGTATTTGTGTTGGTGATGAGATTATGATATCCATTGAGTGATGTTAGTATATAACATGTCGTATATGATATATGTTTGTGATTATGTTGTTGGGTTGCTTTGACAATTTGTTACATTGTGTGCAATGATGATGGATATAACGATGTTTGATCGTGGTGATGATTGATGATTGTGAATATTAATATGCTGATAATAATAATATGTTGATTGTGTTGAAGGTATGCGTGTGATATAATTGTATGAATGCTAAACTATGCATGCTTATTGATGATGAATTGGTGATGATAATGAGACGATGTGATACATCGGATTGGTGATGTTGTAAGCATGTCATACGTTGCATTCATTCGCATACATATTTGGTGAGCATGATTCCTAGTGTGTGGAATCTGTGCTGGATATTTTGGTGAGCATGATTCCCAGTGTGTGGAATCGGTGCTGGATATTTTGGTGAGCATGATTCCCAGTGTGTGGAATCGATGCTGGATATTTTGGTGAGCATGATTCCCAGTGTGTGGAATCGGTGCTGGATATTTTGGTGAGCATGATTCCCAGTGTGTGGAATCGGTGCTGGATATTTTGGTGAGCATGATTCCCAGTGTGTGGAATCGGTGCTGGATATTTTGGTGAGCATGATTCCCTGTGTGTGGAATCTGTGCTGGTTAAACTGTATCTCAGTGATGAGGATATCAGTTGGATGGGTATATCCCATGTATGGTACCACATGCATAGTGTCAGTTTAATCATATGCATTGGTTATAACATGATTGGATGGAATTCAGTGTTATGCCTTGGTGTGTTTATATGATTGATGTATTAAGAATATGTTGTTAATATAACTTGATCATTGGTATAATTGATGAGTTGTGGGCCGATGGCCAATATTGTTGGATTGATGCTTACTTGTTGTAATAATTCTGATTATATGTATGATCGAGTGGATGATGATTACTATGATATTTTATTGCTTATGATTGCATAATGCTTATTAATTCGAATGAAACTCACCCTTACTTTGATGATTTCAGATTAAGGATGTAGTGGCGTCTTGATTGGGTGAAGATAGCTTGTAAGCTAGCCCGTAGTTCGTGTCGAGTCATGCTCTGATTGTAACACTGGGGAACGATAGTTTAGAGACGAATTATTATGTCGGTCTTTGTTGTTTTATAATTGTATTAGAGAACTTGCATGAATGATGATGAATATGCAATGTTATGAATTATAATCCGCTGTGTTGAACATGAATTGTAATTATGTTAAGTGGTTCCTCGTGTAGCATGACAAATGACTATGGTATTTTATGTTAAAGAAGTTGTGACATCCTTGTATTTCATGTTTACTCTGAATATTATTCTATTTTCCGCGGGGGTTTAGAAGGGTGTTACAATAGTGGTATCAGAGCATAGTCGGTCCTTGTGACCAGAGTCTTATTGTTAAATCCTGTCAGTACGCGACATGTGTGAGAAACACTGTCGGTACTCAGTGTGTTCTAACTGTTTGCCTGTAGAAGTGGGATTGAGACTAGTGGGGGAGAAGTCATGCTTCTCGGATATGTCTCAGATACAAAATGTTAAAGTGATGCGTATGGCAGCAGTACAAGAGGATGGAGTTATTGTTTTCTGAAGTGAAGGTGACATGGGCTGAAAACTGTGGTTGTTATTCAGTCGGAGTGTCTCGGAGTAGATGATGGTTATTTCTGAGAAATGGAATTTCGAAGTTGTGATGCTTCAAGTGCTACTGACGGACTGTGATGTTGTTGTGTGAGTAGCCTTATGTGAAAGGTCGTCGTTAAAGCAGTGATTAAAGGAAGTATTGTCGTAGACCTTGTCGTAGGATTACTAGTAAGTAATTGAGATGATAGTAGAGGTTATCGATGTTGTTGAGAAAGTTTCGAAGTGCGAGTAACGTAAAGAGACGAGTATGATCTCAAGGATAAGAAGGTTGATGATGGCGTACATGAATTTGGTTTCCGGATGTTGCAGAAATCGAACTTCAGCGATGAAATGTGTTGTTTAAGTTATAAGAAGTTTGGAAGCGAAGAGATGTGATAAGATGATGTTAATAATGAGATTAATTTGAAAAGGATGAGTTTTGGAGCAGAATTTCCATAAGCCAATCGCAGGAAGATTGTTAAATCGTTATGAAACTTCGAAAATTCATAACTGGAGTTCTGGACATCCGATTTGAGTTCCGTTTGAAGCGTCGGAAAGCTAAAGAGGTGGAGTTACGGTTACACTTGTCCTTAGAACTAGATTGTTCGTTGGTGCGGCATGGGATGTCAGTGTCAGTGTTAAACAGAATAAAGGAATAATGAGGAGGCTTGTTGAGAAGCAATCTTAGAGATTAAATGTGCCAATTGAGAAGTTTTGGAGATGTCGTATAGGGTTTTGTTGCATGGTGTCGGTATTGTATCTTGGATAACGATTGGAAACATTCATGTCTTGAGCTCTGAGTATCGGATTAATGTACCGTTTGAAACCACGAAGAGGAGAGATTATGTTCTACATTGTGGGAGAGTTATAAATACAGTAGAATGGTCCTATGATGAGATATTATGATGTCGGTTAAAGAAGCACGAAAAAAGTGTTGAATAGGAATGCTTATTACCGCGATTGTTCGGAACGAAGTCGAGTAGAATATGTCCTTGATAAATAAGATGATAAGGATGATTTAAATATTGATGGATTTGAGTGATGAAGGAATCAATAGAAAAAGTGAAATAGAATTTGGAACCATTTGTGGTATATTGTGATGCGTCGTTGATGGGTTTGGATGGTGTATTGATGTAAAATCAGTAAGTAGTAACTTATGCGTCGGGACGATTGAAAGCGCAGGAAGGGAATTATCCGACCCATGACTTAGAGTTGACGACTGTGGTTTTGTTTGTGGCAACATTATTTGTATGGTTGAGATTGGAAGTGTTTAGTGATCATAAGAGTCTGGAGTACCCATTTGATCAGCAAGGGCTTAATGTGAAGCAATAGACATGGTTAGATTTTTCTTGGATTATCATCTTGGTGAGGAAGATGTTGTGTCAATGCAACGAGTAGGGAACCTCTAAAAATGTCGATGCTGATGGTGAAAGAGTTGGATTTAATTGGACAATTCAGAGAATTAAGTTTGGTATGTGAAAGTGCTCCTAATAATGTTAGATTGGGTATACTGAAACTGACTAATGGTATTCCTGACGAGAATAGAGAAAGTCAGAAAGCTGATGTTGAGTTGATCGATAAGTCGACTTTGGATTACCAAGGTAAAGATGACGGACTCAGAATTGACGAGGATGGTATAATGAGGTTGGTGGTCGCTGTTGTGTTCCGCGTGTTACCGGGTTGAGAAAGAATATTCTAGAAGAAGGACACCATAGAGAATTATTAGACTATGACAATGTTGATGAGTTTGGGTGCAAACTCGGAAAAGACGCTATTATGTAGTAACAACGGTTTATGCTTAAATATGAGTGTCGACTATCTATTGACAAATTGAGGACTTGATCACCCTTAATCTCTTGTTGATAATAGGCGGAATTATATAGATGGTATAAAATTGCTTGTTACCTTAATGGTATAAGATGTGATGAATGCTGAGACGTGAGAATAACCACTCACCATATTGTGGGAACTTATGAGGAAGGGAATATGAAGGAATGCAAAGTATTGGACGGTGACTTAAGATGAGTAGTCGTAGTCGTGCAGCGAAAGTATGATGTAGAGTGGTGTTATGAGTGCTAACCGTGAGCAGTGAGAATTAATATGTCAGAGATCTACACGGAGAATATGTGTTTACCTTTATGTTGAGCTTAGAATCTCGTAGACGTAAGGATGTCGTGCCAAAGGATTAGGACCTTTTGAATAATTGCCGAGACGATGGATATGTTGTTATGGTTGTACGTAGCTAACGAGTATGTATTCGGAGGAGTTAAGAAGAAGAATTGATATTACATGACGCTATAATAATCTTGTAATGTTGTAAGGTATTGTGTGGATTTCTAATTGTAATGAAGGATTATACTCTACGAAGGACGAAGTTGATTTCATTCTTAGTGAAGAGTGGGACTCTGTTGAGCTATCTTGTAAGCAATGGTATAGGAATATGAGTATTGAGTTCTTGAAGGAAGCAGTTGGTAAAGAGTGTGAGTATTACTTTATCGCTCAATTGGAAGAGTGTGCCTAAGGTTAGTACATGGGTAAATGGAATCCATTACTACAGTGTTGATCAGTTGTGATCATACCATGGATTGTGTAATTGTATTATTCAGTTATTGAGTGTATTGTATGGATCACACCTCGAAGTTTCATTGTTGTTAACCGTTGGAATTATAGCGAGTGGTACATCTGAGGATGGTCAAAAGCAACGTAAGAGCTGAGATTGAATGCATGAGACATGCTTATGTTGGTTATGTCAGATGAACTTGGAGGTTCGACTAAGAAAGTGTTAATTGAGAATAGGAGAGTCAGATGGAGGACTTCTATTTGGAACTATTCACTGGAAGTATGTTTTCGAGGACGAAAACTATTTTAGTGGGGGAGAGTTGTAACACCCCATATTTTCTAATTTTAATTTAATTGGAAATTAAATTATTAATTAGAAATTATTTTGGTATTTGGTTGAATTATATGGAAAATGATGAGTTATTGGCATTGGGCCTAGAGTGGTGATTAGCAGAAGAGGGGGTGTTGACTAAGCAAGCCCATTATAATATTTTATTTTATTTTTCATAAAATAAAGGAATTGGGAAAAGAGAAGCAGAAGCAGTAGAAGCAGATTTTAGAAAAAGGATAACACGTGAAAGTGAGAAGGGCCAAAGGGGAAGAAGACCTTCGAAGATTCGACTCTGAGGTAAGGGGGGATTCTTCGGGTTAGTATTCCTTATGTGATTGTAGGTAGTATGATTGATTAGGATTGTTGTCTAGTTCAATCGTACGTGTCGGGTTTGGGAATTTTGTTAGGTTTTGATAATCTTGTATGAATTAACATGATTCTGTTGATACTTGTGATATATGATGTTAATACATGTCAATAACTTGTTTGAAATGTCTAATTGTGTGAAAATCAATGATAATTGTGTGTATGTTCGTATGTACCGGAAATTGGGGAAATGGGATATGGTAAATGCTGTCAAAATGGTGATTTTTGCTGTGCAGGTACGTAGGAACCGGTTCCCATGTGGGACGAACCGGTTCCCCCTTGTAAAAACAGAGAAATATGGATTCTGGGCAGTTGGGAACCGGTTCCCATGTAGGGACAACCCGGTTCCCCATAGTAAAAACCAGAGACGAGACTTTGAAGCTGCCAGGAACCGGTTCCCACGTAGGGACAACCCGGTTCTTGCAGCACTTTTTCTAAAAATGTTTTATCTTTGAAAACTCATAACTTTTGATCTGAGTATCCGATTTATGTGCCGTTTTGGGCGTTGCGAAGCTAATGAGATGCTTTATCTGATGAATTGATAAAATGGGCAATAGCCAACTTTACTTTTTAAACTCGATTTAATTATTAATGAATTGAAAGATAGTATATGTTTATGTGCTTATATATATGACTATTGATGCATGTATTTGTGTTGGTGATGAGATTATGATATCCATTGAGTGATGTTAGTATATAACATGTCGTATATGATATATGTTTGTGATTATGTTGTTGGGTTGCTTTGACAATTTGTTACATTGTGTGCAATGATGATGGATATAACGATGTTTGATCGTGGTGATGATTGATGATTGTGAATATTAATATGCTGATAATAATAATATGTTGATTGTGTTGAAGGTATGCGTGTGATATAATTGTATGAATGCTAAACTATGCATGCTTATTGATGATGAATTGGTGATGATAATGAGACGATGTGATACATCGGATTGGTGATGTTGTAAGCATGTCATACGTTGCATTCATTCGCATACATATTTGGTGAGCATGATTCCTAGTGTGTGGAATCTGTGCTGGATATTTTGGTGAGCATGATTCCCAGTGTGTGGAATCGGTGCTGGATATTTTGGTGAGCATGATTCCCAGTGTGTGGAATCGATGCTGGATATTTTGGTGAGCATGATTCCCAGTGTGTGGAATCGGTGCTGGATATTTTGGTGAGCATGATTCCCAGTGTGTGGAATCGGTGCTGGATATTTTGGTGAGCATGATTCCCAGTGTGTGGAATCGGTGCTGGATATTTTGGTGAGCATGATTCCCTGTGTGTGGAATCTGTGCTGGTTAAACTGTATCTCAGTGATGAGGATATCAGTTGGATGGGTATATCCCATGTATGGTACCACATGCATAGTGTCAGTTTAATCATATGCATTGGTTATAACATGATTGGATGGAATTCAGTGTTATGCCTTGGTGTGTTTATATGATTGATGTATTAAGAATATGTTGTTAATATAACTTGATCATTGGTATAATTAATGAGTTGTGGGCCGATGGCCAATATTGTTGGATTGATGCTTACTTGTTGTAATAATTCTGATTATATGTATGATCGAGTGGATGATGATTACTATGATATTTTATTGCTTATGATTGCATAATGCTTATTAATTCGAATGAAACTCACCCTTACTTTGATGATTTCAGATTAAGGATGTAGCGGCGTCTTGATTGGGTGAAGATAGCTTGTAAGCTAGCCCGTAGTTCGTGTCGAGTCATGCTCTGATTGTAACACTGGGGAACGATAGTTTAGAGACGAATTATTATGTCGGTCTTTGTTGTTTTATAATTGTATTAGAGAACTTGCATGAATGATGATGAATATGCAATGTTATGAATTATAATCCGCTGTGTTGAACATGAATTGTAATTATGTTAAGTGGTTCCTCGTGTAGCATGACAAATGACTATGGTATTTTATGTTAAAGAAGTTGTGACATCCTTGTATTTCATGTTTACTCTGAATATTATTCTATTTTCCGCGGGGGTTTAGAAGGGTGTTACAAATGGATCAAGCACATCCCATATGATGTTTATGAGTTGTGGGAAGCATTACTTTGGCCAGAACTTCAAGGGTTTGGAGGTTGAAGTTTCTACCCCTTTGAAACTCATGAAACTTGCAACTTAAGAAAGAAGAGAGAAAACCTATGATTATGAGGTTTTGGTGTGATTTTGAATGAAGTTTGGACCTCTATTTATAGGCCAAGGATTCTGAATGCAGAGCTTTGCAAGTTGATCAAACAATGGTGATTTGGCATTTGGAGATAAAATGGAATCTTTACATTAAATGCAAATGGTTAAAAGTGACTTAACCATGGTTAATATTCCAAGCTTCTTATCCTCTTCCATTATGATCTTCAAATCAGAAAATATCTCTCAATTATTGCATTGATGCATCATTACTTGCATTATAGGTCATGTAGTGTTGAAACTTAGTGAAAATGGTTTGAAATTTCAAGTGAAAATGACCACTAAATGCATAATTCAAAGCCATAGCTATGCTCCATATTTTTTCATGATCTTGGACATTTTGGAAAGCTCATGTTATGTACTTCAAAACCCTAGTTGAAAGTTTCTTCAAGACCTTTAAGGAAATGGGTGAAAAAGATCCATGAACTTTGAAGAAAGTGAGATTTTAAGTGAAATTTTCAAAAGATACCAACTTTGAAGCTCCACATCTCTTAAATGGTTGATCTTTTGGAAAATCATTTTATGTGACAAAGTTGTTTATTGGATCAAAATCTACAACTTTCATGTTGGAAGTGTTTTTCAGTTTGTAGGTGAAATTTTGAGTTATTCCCTTCCAAAGTTTGGAAAAAAACCATTGAAAAACACTTAGAATTTTTCTAAGTATGGAAAGTCAAACTTTTGACTTTTTGATTCTTGATTGATTTTCTTGATTTTACTTGATCAAATTACTTCATATATCATATATTGATGATTTGAAACTTCAAAAGTCATGGTTGACCAAAATTTCCAAAAAGTCAATGGGGATCTTGTACAGTTGACTTTTTCAGATGAATCGCGTTTCTGGAGATTTCAACTGAACCAAGCTATCCTTAACAAATGAATGGTATGAATGGATCATGTTGAGTTATTGGAGGACCTTGAGCCATGGTTTAAGTTGTGGCACCATGTTTTGATTAAAAAGTCAGTGGTTCAGGTGAATTAGGTCAAAAACCCTAATTGTCGACCTGATGAAATTGATGACTGTGGATCTTGAATTGAGATGTAATTTCCATTGGATATTGTCATAAGGATTATTTGAAGATGATTGAAACCTTTGAGTGATCCCCTGGGGCTTTTTATGGTTTCCCAAATGTGATCCCTGATTTCAGTCCCTGATAGTTCAAAAACCCTAATCTGATGATTTGAAATTTCACTGTTGATCAGTCCCTGTGTTGGAGATGTCTTGAGTCAATAGATTAGGTCAAAATGATGTACTTGGGGTCTTGAGGTCATGTCCCAAGTCATTAGGTCAAATTCTGAGAAAAAGTCAGGGGTATGCTATCTTCAGTCAAAACTCTAATCTGGTTGATTCAAAGTCTCTGAGCTTGTTGAAATGAATCTTTGAGGACCAAATGTTGATTGTTGATGAAGATGGTTCTTTTGAGATGAAGGGAGAACAAAACCCTAATTGTTACTTGTACTGATGAGTGATTTCTTGGTTAAACCCTGCTGAGTCACAAGTAGCAAACACAAACTATGCAATTTGTTAGAGATGCAAATGATGCATATGCAGATGATATGAGGTGGTATCTTAGCTCAAAAATTGGGGTATGACACATGTCATCAACAAAAGGAGCTTCTTCCAGAGGCTTACAATCTAAGATGGGATGAAAGTACTGTCCATTACCATACTCCAGAGTCAGTCCAGCAGGACCAGGAGCATGAGCAAGACAATCATTCTGGAGATCCAGAAGATCCGCTTGCACACCTTCAGAGAAGGCCTTCTAGAGCTTTCTAGCAGCCACATGATCCAAGTTGGAGTCATGGGCAACCTTCAGATACTCTAACCCTGTTCGTACCTTATGTTTTAATATTTCCAAACGCATATCAACAAAAGGTAAAGGTGGGGTAGTTCTGAGAATGGTTATTGGATCTTCTGGGTTGGAGATGAGGTAGGGTTCAGATGGTCTTTCAAACAAAAGAGAAGTGTTTGAAGAGGATGGAGGGGGTGAAGATTCTGCTTCGTTGTTAGAGTCTAAGACTACAACAACTGGGTCAGATTGAGGTTTTTAAGGGGAAGGTGCAGAGGGGCGAGGTTTGCGAAAGAATGAATCAGATGATAATGATGACGGTGATGAAGAGAGATTGAAGTTACAAAACACAGGAGTGTCAACTTCTAAGTGGTGGTCAGATAATGGAGAGGAGGGTTGAGGTTGAGGTTCAGAATGTGGAGGTTCAAAATGTATAGGTTCAGAATATAGAGGTTGAGCAGAGGAGAAAATGTCTTCATTTGGAAAGATGGTGTTTAGAGGTTTTGCATTAAGAATGGGTTTAGAGGTAGAGACTGGCTGTTTGCCTTTGGTTTTGGTGGAAGCAGAAGGTTGGTCAGAGGCAGGTTAATTTTCTGATTGAGGTTCTGTTGATATATGTTCAAAATTTAAAACCGGAATAGGAATAGACTCAGTTATAGAATTACCTGAAGATTATTTCTTCTTCTTCTGAGGCTTTGATGGTCCATCTCCAACAGACATTCTCTTCTTCTTCTTCTCCTTCTTTTATTACTTTTCCTTCTCTTCTTTCTTTTCTTTATTCTACTTCTTCTCTTTCTTTTCTTTCTTTTCTTCTTTCTTTTCCTTCTCGTCTTTCTTTTCCTTCTTCTCCTTTTTCTTCTTCTCTTTCTCTTACTTCTTCTTTGATGGATCTTGATCAGCTAAAGTGGGAAGCACTTTGTTGCTCAGCCATACTGGATCAAACTCAGTGCCTTCCTTTAAACACTTTTGTAGATAGAAGAGGACTGTGTTGGGATGCTCATTCTTGAAGAAGAGCTAAAAATCAGCCAGAGCAGAAACCCTTCTGGTCAAGATCTCATTTACCACTCTTGAAGGAGCGACAATGTTCTCTATCAGCTTGATTATCTTCAGAGTGTGAGAATTCATAGTGCTCTCATACGTTGCATACAGATCTTTAACAAGTCCAGCTGCTAGCAGATCATCAACCAAGCCAGTCTCAATCAGAATGTCAGAAATCAATATCCCAAAAGGAATGATGTTCCTTATGATCTTTGATGTCTTCAATCTAGCTTCCTCTCTAGAGTCCCTCACATGATTCCACAGGTGGATAAACAGAATATAAGGAAGATCCACCTTCTCGCCTTGACCAATACAATACAGAATGTATTGTTGGTCTTGATTGATGTAGTTTAGAGATATAGTTGCCTTTTTGTGGTAGATGCAACCCAGAAGGATCTTGGCCCATATTCTGTAGGGATCCTTCAAGTCCTTGATACAAGTAGAACCTTCTCCAGATTTGAAGATTTCAGCATAGACAACGTCCCAATCTGTTCTGCCTATGATGGCTCCAACAGCACCAAAACAATTTCCCAGACCTAGCAATCTTCTGATCAGGTTTTCAGTAATTGAGATCTCTTGGCCACAAACAAAAGATAGAATTGCCTTTGGCATAAGTGTTGCATGAACCCAAAACTCTTTAACCAATTCTGGGTAAACTGGTCCAATCAGACGATTGTAAAACGGTTCCCAGCCTTGAACAATCATGTTGCTCTTCAAGTTAAAGTTGTGTTCCTGAAGATTTTCAAAATCAACCATTGTTTCACAAATAACTTCTAAATCATCCATCGGAATCAGACAAGTTTTCATTGGAGAGAAGAGAGTTTGTTGTTGCTGTTGTTGTTCTTGTTGTTCTTGTTGTTGAGAAGACGAAGCAATGTTTTTAGTAGACAAAGCCATTGAAGAACACTTGAGATTTATGGGTTTCCTTGACTTAGGGTTTAGATGAAGGCAAAAGAGGAGACAGAAATGCATAAACTATGAAGATGATGAAGGAGTGAAAAGAGAGAAAATGAATATGTAATGAGTTTATATAGACACAGTTTTGAAAAAGAAATGCAATGAGATTCTAAATGCAACGTTACAGAATATGAATCAATCACATTTAATGTTGAGAGACGTTAGTGGAGATAGCGTGAGATTTGAAAAGATTAACAGATTCAGAGTATCCATATGAACATATATAAACAGAACATCTGATAGGTAAAATAAGAAAATAAATAAATCAACATCTTCAAACTAATCCACATATCAGATCATCTCAACACCTTAATTCTGGGCATAAATCCATACTGATGTTCTTCAGAATGAACTTAAACCTATCTTCCGCAAGGGGTTTTGTAAAGATATCAGCCCATTGATGGTCTGTATCTATAAAGTTTAAAGAAAGAACACCCTTCTGAACGTAGTCCCTAATAAAGTGATGTTTAATCTCTATATGTTTAGCTTTTGAATGTAAAATAGGATTTTTAGACAAAAAAATAGCAGAAGTATTATCATAGAATATAGGAATGATACTTTTATATATATCTGATAGTCTTCTAGTTAACTTTTCATCCAGAGCATCTGTGTACTACATCCAGCAGCAGCTACATATTCTGCTTCTATTGTAGAGAGTGCAATAGCTGCTTGCTTCTTGCTGTACCAGGAGATCAGGTTACTTCCCAGAAACTGACAGCTTCCAAAAGTACTTTTCCTTTCAACTCTATCTCCAGCGTAATCAGCATCACAGTATCCTACTAAGTTGTATTCTTTAGATCTTCTGTAGACTAAACCAACATTAGTAGTACCTTTCAGATCTTTCCGTTTCGAAGCCTTTGAAGAGAAAAATGAACAAGAAAAAAAACCAAGTGAACCTGGACGACGAACAAATCGCCGAACTCCGCGAAATTTTCCGATCCTTCGACCGAAACAACGACGGAACCCTAAAGCCAAGCGCTGAGCAACTGGAGGGATTCATCCAGAGAGCAGACACGAACAACAACAGAATGATTGAATTCTCGGAGTTCGTTGCTCTGGTGGCGCCGGAGTTGTTGCGGGCAAAGTCGCCGTACACGGAGGAGCAACTTCGGCAGCTGTTCAGGATGTTTGATCGGGACGGAAATGGATTCATAACGGCGGCGGAATTGGCTTATTCGATGGCGAAATTCGGACATGCGTTGACGGCGGAGGAGTTGACGGGAATGATAAAGGAGGCGGATATGGATGGCGATGGGACCATCAGTTTTCAGGAGTTTGCGCAAGCGATTACTTCGGCTGCTTTTGATAATTCCTGGGCTTAATCTGTGGATTAGTCTCTAATCTTTCCGGTAATAATAGTAATACAATGTGAAACGTTTTATTATTATTGTAACTTTATTTCTATTTACAAATTTTGGGATTCAATCATCATTTTCATCTGTAAGTTTGATTATTATATTGAACTTAGAACAATGGTTTTGAAGATTTTGTGTTTATGCAGGAGAATATTTAATGCAATATGTTGGTTTTTATGGATATTTTTGGAAATATGTTTTGAGCTTTTAAAATTTTGTTTGTAAAAATAATTCAATAAAAAAATACATCAGATGATAAGGAGAATGAAGATGATTTTCTTCCAGATGAAGATGTAGGAGAAACTCCTGCTTGCTATTATGTGATGGGAAAAGGAGTAGTAGAAGATCAAAGGGTTATGTTTGAGAAGCCAGGTCGAGGAATGATGTATCATTTGAAACCTTTATTCATAAGGGCAAAGATAGATGGTGTTCCAATAAATAAAGTGTTTGTTGATGGTGGGGCTGCTGTAAATTTAATGCCTTGTTCATCACTTCAGAAAGTAGGGAAATCTGACAAAGATTTGAGGCCTCATAATATGGTGCTGTCTAATTATGAAGGTAAGACTAGTGGAATACTTAGAGTAATTTAGGTGAAATTGGCTGTATGATCGACTACCAGGCCAACCATTTTTATGGTGATTGCATCCCAAGCCAATTTTAAGTTACTACTGGGTCGAGAATGGATACATGGCATAGGGGCAGTTCCTTCTATTTTGCATCAACGTGTGGCCATTTGGAGGCCAGATGGTATAGTTGAAAATGTTGAAGCTGATCAGAGTTATTATAAAACTGAGAGTGGTCGAAAACATTTCGACCAACATCTAGCAAATGTGGCCCCATGTTACAAAGCTGAAGAGGTGTATTCTTCTGATGAAAGTGTGTCTAAGTATTTGAACTTAGACCCAAATTATGGTTTCATTTGGAATAAAGAAGATCCCAATGAACCATTGAATCAAGAAGGTCCTCCTGAACAGGGGACCAGAGTCAAGGATGATGACTACTGAGTCAGAATACCTGGCTCAAATAACGGCTTATTTGGCCGAAAATAAAATAAAAACGGCTTTGGAAGCCGAATTGGAAGAAAATATGGCTGTTGAAGCCATGATTGTGAAAAATGAAAATAGTCAAGTGGTCGATCACCAAGTCGAAAGATTTGATGGGATATATGATGACGAACCCTTGGGTTTTGAAATGGATCCTGAAGGGTCAGTAAAAAGAATGCAAGCCCAAGATCCTCTTGAAGAAATTGACTTGGGTGATGGAATCACTAAGATACCTACGTATGTGAGTGCGAAGCTTGGAAATGATCTAAAAACCAAGTTGGTTCGACTCTTGAAACAATATAAAGATTGTTTTGCATGGGATTACAATGAAATGCCTGGTTTAAGTCGAAGTGTGGTAGAACATCAACTGCCTTTGAACCCAAGAAAGAAGCCTATCAAACAGCTTCCTAGAAGATTTGCACCAGAGGTTATGGAAAAAATTAAGGTGGAAATTGAAAGGTTGCTGAGAAGCAAGTTCATTCGAACTGCAAGGTATGTCGAATGGTTAGCTAACATAGTGCCTGTAATTAAGAAAAATGGTACCCTTCGTGTATGCATAGATTTCAGAGATTTAAATAGTGCTACTCCTAAGGACGAATATCCCATGCCTGTAGCTGAGATGTTGGTCGATTCTGCAGCAGGATTTGAATATCTCAGTTTGTTAGATGGCTATTCAGGCTATAATCAAATTTTTATAGCTGAAGAAGATGTGCCTAAGACGGCGTTTAGATGCCCAGGTGCTCTAGGTACTTATGAATGGGTTGTGATGCCTTTTGGTTTAAAAAATGCTGGGGCAACGTACCAAAGGGCTATGAATTCTATGTTTCATGATTTTACTGACAAATTTATGCAGGTTTATATCGATGATATTGTGGTAAAATCAAACTCAGAGAATGGTCATTTAGACCATCTTCGACAGTCCTTTGAAAGAATGAGGAAATATGGTTTAAAAATGAATCCTTTAAAGTGCGCTTTTGGTGTACATGCAGGGGATTTTTTAGGTTTTGTCGTTCACAAGAAAGGTATTGAGATAAACTAGAACAAGACGAAAGCAATCTTGGAGCTAAAAGCGCCAGAGACGAAGAAACAATTCCAGTCGTTATTGGGGAAGATTAATTTCTTGAGGAGATTTATTTCAAATCTAAGTGGTAAAACAAAGATATTTTCACCGCTAGTGAAGCTCAAGAATCAAGATCAATTCAAATGGGAGCAAGAACATCAACAGGCATTCGACCAAATAAAGGCATATTTAACCAACCCTCCTATTTTATTACCCCCAAATAGGACGAAGAGTATGAAGTTGTATATAGTTGCGTCTGGTTCGACAATTGGGAGTATGTTAGCCCAAGAAGATGATAATGGCGTCGAAAGAGCCATATATTATCTAAGTCGAACCTTAGTCGATGCAGAGACTAGGTACAATTATAATGAAAAATTATGTTTATGTTTGTACTTTTCATGTAATAAACTTAAGCAATATATAAAGCCTGTTGATGTGTATGTGTCGTCTCATTATGATATTATCAAGCATATGTTGTCTAAACCAATTTTACATAGTCGAATTGGTAAATGGGCTTTGGCATTAACTAAATTTTCTTTAACATATGTCCCTTTAAAAGCTATGAAAGGACAAATCGTGGCCGACTTTATAGTCGAACATGGGCTAGTCGAGTTATCAGAAAATATGGTCGATCAACTGAATTGGAAGTTGTTTTTTGATGGTTCCAGTCATAAAAATGGATCAGGAATAGGAGTTTTAATTATTTCTCCTCAAGGACTTCCGACTAAATTCCACTATAGAATAAACGGCGTGTGTTCCAATAATGAAGTTGAATACGAAGCTTTGATAACTGGATTAAAAGCTCTAGTAGACTTGGGGGTAATGCGAGTTGAAATCCGAGGCGATTCTGAGCTTGTTATTCAACAAATTAAAAAAGAGTACAAATGCATCAAAGAAAATTTAATAGTTTATTATGCTATGGTTGTGCGCTTGTTGGAGAAATTTGAGTATGTCGAGATCATGCATGTGCCAAGGGCTGAAAATTTTGTAGCGAATGAATTGGCACAAATTGCTTTAGGCTATGAAGTCTCCAAAGGTAAATTAGAAAAGATGGTCGAAGTTAAAGAGAAGGAAACCCATGAAATGTTGGATAAGTCAGGCCAATTGTCGATACCAAAACTTTCGGGGGGGGGGGTAGAAGACAGAATTAATGAAAATGTTATGAATTTGAATATTGTGGAAATTTTTGCCATCGACAATATGGCAGATTCTGATTGGAGAAGTCCATTAGTACAATACCTAAATAATCCAGTCGGAGGAACTGATCGAAAGATTAAGTATAAAGCCTTAAATTATGTGATATTGGGAAATGAGTTGTATAAGAAAAGAGCTGAAGGTGTATTGTTAAAATGTTTAAGTGAAGCCGAAGCGTATTTGGAAATATCAGAGGTTCATAGTGGTGCTTGTGGAGCTCATCAGTCAGGTCATAAAATGAGGTGGTTATTGTTTAGAAAAGGTATTTATTGGCCAACAATGTTGAAGGATTGTATTGAATACGCAAAAGGATGTCAAGAGTGTCAGAAATTTTTAGGTATTCAACATGTTCCAGCTAGTGAGTTACATACTATAATTAAACCCTGGCCTTTTCGAGGATGGACTTTGGATTTAATAGGAGAAATTAGACATGCTTCGTCTAAACAACAAAATTTCATCTTAGTAGGAATAGATTATTTTACTAAGTGGATAGAAGCAATCCCATTGGTTAATGCTGATCAAGAAGCAGTGATTAGTTTCATACAGAAACATATTATTTACAGATATGGGATTCCATAAACCATCACTACTGATCAAGGATCAGTATTTATTGGTCGAAAAATGCAAGATTTTGCAGCTGAGACAGGATTCAAGTTGCTAACATCTACTCCTTATTATGCTCAAGCTAATGGTCAAGTGGAAGCAGCCAATAAGGTTATTATAAACTTGATAAAAAAAGCATGTGGGGAAGAAGCCAAAAAACTGGCATCAGACACTCGACCAAATCCTGTGGGCCTGTCGAACTTCACCAAAGGAAGCAATAAATACTACTCCATTTCGTTTAACTTTTGGGCATGACGTTGTGTTGCCTGCAGAAATTCATCTACAGTCGGCTAGAATTCAACGACAAAACGATCTTGCGATAGATGAGTATTGGAGTATGATGTTGGACGAATTAGTGGAGTTAGATGAAGAACGATTGATAGCGTTAGATAGATTGATTAAACAAAAGCAAAAAGTGGCGAAAGCTTATAACAAAAAAGTAAAAGAGAAAACCTTCATGGTAAATGACTATGTATGGAAGGTTATTCTACCCATGGATCAAAGAAATAAATTGCTGGGTAAATGGTCCCCAAGTTGGGAAGGACCATTTAAAATTTTACAAGTATTTTCAAACAATGCATATGAGATCGAAGAATTGAATTCAGACGGTCGAATCTTGAGGATAAATGGTAAATATTTGAAAAAAATATTAACCTACACTTCAAGAAATTCGCATAATAGAATAAAAACCAAAATACTAGATTAAAATGGCCAAAAACATGGCCAGTCATTATAAAATAGTCATTACAAAGTAGGTAAATGGTCTGAGACGAAAACAGAAAATTACAAAGAAGGAAAGTTATTCCTGAAATAAGCCAGTTTGGCTGACTCGAAGTCAACCTTAAAATCAAGTCGAGCAAGCCCTTGTTTGAGTACTCAGATGTTGCTTTTCAGCTTAAGAGCTTTTTCACCATGGCTAAGGCCTTTCAGGGTTTCTTGGCTAATATCTTCAGAAGAAGGAATCCCATCGGTCTGAGCCAAGTCGACCTTCTCTTGTTCAAGAGCCTGGATTTTCTTGTTAAGCTCATCAATTTGGGCCTTATAATCAGCAATCTTGGTGTCAATCTTCTTCTCTTTGTCAGAAAACTGTTGAGCTTTTTCCTGAAGCTCTTCGACTCTTTTGGTCGAGGCTGCACTGAAATCCCACTCCCTATTCATCTCAAGCTCTTCATTCTTCGCTTGATGATCAATGTTCTTCTTAGTGATAAGGTCCCTCCAGAGCTGATCGAAGTATGCTTCAAAATCAAAAAAGAATTGAGCAACCACAGTTGGGAGAGAAGCCTTAACAAGTAAATCCAATAGTTTTCGAATTTCTCCACCAAGATAATCAAATTCTTCGAGGACAGTAAGGAGTTCAGGTTCATTCAAATGAGCTCGAAGTTAGCAGATAGCGCTGACAAGAGAGGCATCGATTTCATCATTGGGATCAGCTGATTGAATGGTGTTATCAGGAGAATTTGCCCTAAGTTTTTGAAGTCGAATCAGAGCTTCTAAAGGATTTGTTTTCTTCAAGTTCAGAATCTCTTCTTGACTAAGAGAACTGTTGGAATTATTGTCCTCAACAAGGACATGTTGTTTTGATTGAGAAACAGCAATGTTGGTTTCTGGATGAGAAGCGAGATCAGCAGCTTCAATATTTTCAGCCACAAGGTGAGCTTTGTCTGTGGTAGGATTTGGGGGAGGAATCTTGGTTGCATTTGGACTAGTTTGACTAGGAGTATTAGTCGAATCAGTGATACTTCCAAAAGCATCAGTCCTTTGAGGACTAGGAAGACTAGAAGATTCAGGAACAACTTCGACAATCTTTTCTTGAGTAAGAGTGACAGTCGGTGCAGATTGCTGAGAAAATACATTATTAGAACATGATAATTGATAATAGATAAGCCATCAGAAATCAATATGAAAATTACCTCGGGAGGAATTGGAGATGAGGTTGGCTTTGGTTGGGTTTGGACAACAACCTTAGGAATCTTTTTTATGATTTTTCGCTTCTTGACTGGGGTCGGAAGGGGAGGTCGTGAGAAGATTTCACCACCTTGATCTGGAGGAGAGGTTGTCTGTTCTTCCGAATCATCATTCACTACCAACTAAAGAAAATTAAATTGATTAATATGTTAAAAAAATTGATATATTGATTAAAGAGGTAAAGGTCGAATAGTACCTTTCTTACAACTTTGGTTCTTTTGGTGGTGGTGGAGTTCGATGTGTTGGGAAGTTTTCGATCCTGTTTGGCAACAAGCTCTTCGACTTGATTACCAGGATCATTGCCTGAAAGATCTGAAAAAACAAGTTAGGACATTGTGGGTATTTAATAAAAATTAAATTGAAAGATGAAATGCTTACTTATGCATAGTCGATCCTCCAGCTTGTCGAAGGCAGTGTTTAACTTCTTGATGAAAAAATCTTCGTCATATAAATTGTAATAAGCAGACCACCAGTCATCGAACTCTTTGGTAGTGAAGTAAGAATTTTGGAAAGTGAAGGTGGGAAGTTCTAAGGATTGTTTGTTGTGTAATAAGGATTGTTTGTTGTTAAACAGTCAACATGGTTGCGAGAACTGAATGGTCGACCAGACCAGCAGATGTCAGCCTCATGGGTGTACAAGCTCTTTGGTAACATTTGGCTTAAGCCAAATTGTCGAGAGACCAAATTGGGTTGGTAGCTCACAAATACATAACACTTACCAGTCGACTCAATGCGATGTGACAGAAGTGTTGGAGTCAAAAAAGCAGCCCAGATGGCATTCAGTTGAGCTCGAAGAGTTGGGGTATTTCCAGGAAAAATGGCCCCAAAGCATCGACTAGAGAAAGGGGCCATAGATGCTAAAAAGGTTTTACACTCAGAAAATAGCTTCACATATTTTAAAAGGTTTGGTCTATTCGACTCACCTTGAGGGGTTTGTAAAGCAAGTTTGATACCCTCGACCCTTCGATCTTGTGTGACTTCCATAATGGCTGGAGAGATGGTATAACCAATATGTGATTCAAAGGTGGCATTTAGCCAATGTTGTAAGAGCCAATAAGGGCCCGACAGAGCCAATTGTTTTGGGGTTTCATGGAGGCGTTTGATTCTTAGGGAAGCTAAACCTAGATTATGATAAAGATAGGCAAGTAAAAGCTTACCTAATGAAATCTTTTGACCTTCATGGATTTGGATAGCCATAGGTATGTAGGCTTTGGCTATTTGAAGAGATCCTGGACAAAATAGAAAATAAGAAAGCCAATAAGTAAGGAAAGCAGCGTGCTCCTCGTCCGAAACTTCGACTGTAGACTTGTCATGGTGATCTTGCATATATTTGGTGATGGTGGCATTTTCAAAATTGAAATTCATTTCTGTTGGGAGAGTTGGGTCGAAGTCTTCACCCAAAGGCGAAAGTCCTGTGATAGCAGCCACGTCGAAGAGAGTGGGAGTCATCATCCCACAAGGAAAGTGAAAAGTGTTTGTCGAACCTTCCCAGAAGAGTATTGAAGCAAGTAGCATAGAGGAATTAACTCTATGACCACTTCTGGTTAACTGAATGGCGTCGAAGATGCCCAACTCTTCCCATCTTTGTTATTTTTTCGCCTGAACTTTGTTTAGCCAAGCTAGAAAATCCTTGTTGCCAGGAGGAGGAGTGGAACGAAACACTCTCACTGAAGGATCCATGAATTTCAGGTCGAGTGGGCGTTGCTTCTCAAATGCTACTGGCATAGTAGTTTTGAACGAAGGGTAGAAATTTATCACTTTTCTTGGGTGAGAACGAAGATCTGGAAGAGGACCTGAGAAAGCCATTAATTTGTCAGTGATCTGGAAAGGAATCAGCATTTGATTTTGCCAAATATAGGCTTTAGCTTCTGTGACGTTCGGTTGAGGGACAAAGTCTAACCCTTTTTCTTCTTCTTCACGAGAAATGATAACCGCTAAAGGGTTAGAACCCGTGTCGTAAACGGTGTTGTTGGTGGTGGTTGCGGCCATTGTTGAGTTTTGAGAAAAAGAACATAAACAGAAATGCTTGAAGGTTTCGGGAAAGAAGCGTTTTTGAAGGACATAAAAGGTGAAGAAAGGAAATAGAGAAGAGAGAAGACTATATATAGTGTGGATATGTGTAATGACGTCAGTAAAAGAAAACGTGAAGAAGGAAGTTAGTGAATCAAAGTTCATGTCAAATGCCTTGGAAACTGTCACAAGAAAGTGGGGAGTAGTTAATAGCCCACTACCTAGTATTTAGGTAATAATTAGTGCCTGGGGATTCGTGATATAATCATGGCGCTGAAGAGGATAGGAAAGTCGAAATCTCAAAGAAGACAAAGCGCCATCTTCTTCCTTTTTGTAAAATCAGTCGAAAGAAGTTCTTTTAGTCAAGATTGTTCGACTAAAAAGGCCATAGTTTCCATGATCATTTCGACTAAAAATGTGTAGATACCATGGTCATTCGACTAAAAGGTATAAAAAACTTAGGAGTTTTGCCAAGTGTAGAGTTGAGGTCGGAAGACACCAGAAGCCAAAGGTGACAGTTTTCAGACGGTTTTCAGCAGTTTCTAAAAGACGCGTGGAAGTCTCACAGACGAAGACGCTGCATGTCGAGGACACGTGTTGGCTAGTAATTATTCGACCGTTAGTAGTAGTTATTCTATTTTCACTATTTAAGCAAGTTCCAGATGAATAGTTTAAGGTCCGCATTTTTTACAGAACACAAGTAAAACTCAAATCTCTGTGCAAAATGAGTAATGAGTGCAACTTTGGAATGTATGTATGCGCACCAATTTAAGTTTATACAATCATCGATTTATGCATTACTTTCAGTACTGATTTACTGCATTTATTACAATTTATAGTCTCTATTTAGTGCAATTATTTGTTACTTTCAGTGCGTTTATTTACGTTACTTTATTACTGCATTTAGTACCAGTTAAATACATACAAACAACAAAGAAAAGCAATTAGTCCTGGAATATTCTAGTTGATTCCGCAAAAGTAACCTTTAAAAAGGAAACTAGCGATTGTTTACCATATTTCTGGGTAAACAGGGGGGTAGGTTATACAAAGGGAAGGTGTAAGCATCCTTTGTATCCATGGTTATCCATGGGCTTTTAATTGCTTAGCTCACTTTTGATTTCAAAATGTTTGAAGTATCATGTGTGAATAAGAAAATGTTTGAATAAGGACTTTAGCTTGTAAAATAAGCGTAGCCTTTTTGAAGGGTTTTGAAAGGATAGTGTCAAAGAATTTTTGAATTTAAACTAGAGCAAGCAATTAAAAGAAATTACCCTTAAGTTAAAAGTTTTTGTTCTTTAACACTTTAATGGGAAAGGGATATCCATACCATAAAGAGGGCATGTAGTCCTTTCATTGGATTTAAAAAGGGTCATCGGAGTTATCATTCGCCATAAGATTGTCCCTGCCATAAAGGGGGCAAGTAGTCTTCGGGAAGGATATAATAGTCAGTTTAGGCAACATGCGAGGATACCTTAGCAATGGGGACAATCATCATTTATAAGGCAACCTCGAGGGACAAAATTGATGATGATAATGAACTGAGGGCAACATTTTTTTTGCTTAGGTATCCTCGGAATCGAGGGACTTGACTATTTGATCGCAATAAAAGGCAACAGGCAACATAAGAGGGGTTACCCTAAAGGCGTGTGTGTGGCACAATCATGTGGTTAAATTCAGTTATATTATCTTGTAATTAGTGAGCTATGTTAATTAACAGGCTTGCACTCCCTAGGATTACTAACCATAGCAGAAAAATAAAACAGTTTAATAGTCCTACGCTATTACAATAAACACCTGTTGATGCGGGAAAATTAAAGGCAAAAAGAATAAACCTAATTACTAGACACATTAGTTAATGGACGACACCTACCTAAAAATACCAAAGGCTACTAAGGTTTATAATTTAATCGAGGCTAACAAACCTAAAAATTAATTATTGGTTTTTAACCTAATTAATTTAAATTGATTAATCCTGATCAAATTATTTTTATGAACCCTAATTTATTTTTAAATCAACCTAAATTAATTAATCCTAATTTTAATTAATTAAACCTATTTTTAAACCTATTTTTAACTAATTAAAACTAATTAAAAAAAATTGAATTAATAATAAATAAAAAAATGATTTTTGATTTTTATAAGAAAAAAGTTTAGTTTTTATGTATATAAAAAAAAAAGGATATTCTAAAAAAGAAATTAAAAAGGTTTTAAAACAAAAAAGAAAAGAAAAGATTATATATTTAAATATATATAAAAAAAATTGGAAAACCTGCGTGTGGATCAGGTGTGGCAATGTCCTGGAGGACCATGGTAGACTCTCAATTTCCAGCGCATTTATCTGAAGGGATAATGATCAGACGGATGATAGAGCGCATGTACACCACTAGCTCGTGAGTCATGTCGCACCAGATCACCTTACCAAAAACGCGCGCTGAGTTTGAATCAGCCAATCACACGACGACACGAGGTCGTCTCCTACCTTGGTCCATCGTCAAAGGTCACAAACCCTTTAGTTACAGTCTGGAACCGTTACTATAGCAGCTGCCATTTACGAATACATCCAAACACCACAAAAAATATTTCGCGACCTATTCATTACGATCGTCCAAGTCCCCTGAGTTCAAAAACAACATTGATTTCCCCTAATTTGGCCTCAAATGTAAAGCCCCAATTTTAGAGCTTGAAACCCTAACAATGGCGTTAGGCTTAAACACGCACAGAAAGACAATTAAACGTCCAGAATCCATAAACACACCAAGGTAAGCATGAATATGCAAACAAAGAACATTTATATGACGTGAATCATTGAAATCGAAGAAGTTCAAAAGAGACACAAACCTTGAGTTCTGGGAACGTGTTCTTCATGATTCAAGACCTGGAAAGGATCGGCATAGCTTCAGGGATGTCCAAGGAACGTGTTTACATGATCAAAACTTCTTGAATTGGTTTGTAACTTGGAATCCGAGTTTGACTTTCTCTTGAAATTTTAAGGGAAATTTAGGGTTCTTGGAGGCCAGAAAATCGTGCCCTCCTGATCTGCAATGCTTGTGTTTATATATTGAAACAGATTAGGTCAATAAAATTGCAATGAATCTTGGTGAATCAAAGATTGGCAATTTGAAATTTTTGATTTATGAAAGCTTCTAAGTTTGGCAAATTTTCTCCCAATCATGCCAATTTGATTTCTCACGAAAATTGCATCAAATATATGTTATTTGATGATTGATTATGATTGAAATCAAGAGCCAAATCAAATCCTCCATACTGCCTTCATTATTTGATTTAAAATCCCATTTTAAATGAATAAAAATTCATATAAAATCAAATTAATCTCAATAATTCGTGGCCACCTAATTGGATGTCTTAGATAACTTTAGGATCAAGATTGGATCTTAAAAACATGGGCCCATTTGCAAGAAACTCCATTTTGAACCCTATTTGTTTCATATTTGTCTTCAAAATTGTCCAACTTTGACAAAGCATATCTCCCTCAATTTTTAAGGTATAGAAGAGTTCTATGACTTTTTGGAAACCTCAAGACGTCCTCTACAAGCCACTTGGGGACATTTTTTTCATTTGAAGATTTTATCTTGATGATATGGGCTTTGACAAAAAACTGCTTTTGGTTGACTTTCAAAAAGGACCTATAATCTTTTTATCCATATCTCTTAAATGAAGCATTTTTAGCCTTGGCATGTGAGAGACAAAGTCGTATAGAATTCAATTTCCTTCAAAATTAGCTTTGGATGGAGAATTTCGGATGTTCCATGTGAAAGTTATGGTTGGTCAAAGTTCAGTTGACTTTTAAGTCAAAAACCCTAATTTAGAAACTTGGAGTTTTTGTTGATTTCTGAACTATCCTTGATGAATCATGATCAATCCTTGATCAAATGATGAATGATAGTTCAAAATGAGGATGTTGGCCAAAAATCAAGAATTTTGATTGTACTTTGACCACAATTGATTTTTTAGGTCAAACTAGTCGACTATTGACTATCTGAGCAATTGACTGAGTAATCTTGGGAATTGAAGCTTGCATTTTGTCACAGGGATAATTTGAAACATCATAAGTCACATGAAGCACTTTTGAGGCCTTGATTCATTAATTTCCTTAAAGGAATGCAAAACCTTAGTTCAGGAAGTCTTTGATTAGGAGAGTGAGCCTTAGATTTTCAAGTGAGCTTGATTATAAAATATGATGGGCAAATTTTGGGGTATGAAAATTACCTATTTGTTTCACCATTTTCTTTTCAAATGGAATAACTCCTCAAAGGTTTAGACACACCTATTTATTTGAAGCTTCACATGAATTGGCAATTTGGAATTTGTTGAATCTGATGTACAATACCACCGCCGACAAACCAGAAGATGACATGAGTTACAATACCATCGCCGACAAGGAAATACAATACTATCGCATGAGTATTTTGTCGTCACCTCCACCAAAATATAAGTTACACTTACATATTCTATTGATTGATCGTAAGTGAATATTGAGTGTTTATGAGTTTTGTGTCCAGGTCACCGCAAGGGAGTATTTAAACAAATGTTAGTTTTGAACAAGTTTGATAGAGTGAAAGCAAACCCTTCCTATTAGTTTTGATGTGATCCTGTTGCTTTGGACAATAAGTCATATATTTGTTTGAATTCATTGGCTGTAGAAAGAAATATTGTTGTCCATGGACAGATAATTCTGCAACTATTAGCAGACTCTTGGCAACATCCTATTACCTTCAATCAACGACAACAACTTTGTTGATGAATCTGTCAAAGAATTCTATTGCACTTCAGCTTTCATGGCTAGCACAACTGAACATGTAAGACTTTATTAAAACTTTATGTCTTTTTAATATCACTGAATCTAATGAATTCATTTAAATTTGTAGGTGGGAGTTTTGCAGGAATACCACCCAAGAAGATGGTTGTTGATGTTGTGTTTATGGCTACTATCAACATGGTTTGGCACATTGATATTGTGTGGTGCTGCATATCTCTCAACAAAATTCCCATTCTTCTGTAGCTACCCTCATTTGTCTATAGAGACACGTCAAAAAATATTGCAGGGATGGTTTCAAAGTTATTTTTCGTCTCCTTAGGATGCTTTTCACAACCATAAAGCTTCTCACTCTCTTTGTTTTCTTCACTCAGGTAGGACGAAGAGGAATCATCCAGCAACAAAGCGGTTCCGCGACATGGAACAACTATCTGGTGGTGAAAAGACTGTTGCTGCACTTGCATTGCTATTCTCCATCCATAGGTAGAGTTGTTTGTACTTGCAAACTTATTTTATTTTTCTATATGAGCATATTTGGTTTGAGAAAATATTGTTTTCTTTTCTTTTAATCACAAAAGATCCACATTGTTTTTACATTTTTGTTTTTAAAGATTTGTATTTGTAAACATGAAAACATAACAATGTTAAATAGTAATTTTTTATAGGATTCTTATTTTAGTTTCAGGAAGAGTTCATCCAATGACATACAACATGGGATAATACTGTTGTATGTCATTTGACCAATTGTTGAGACACTGTTTTATGCAATGTTCTATTCACTCTTGCACTTATGTACCATAATGATAGTTTGCTTAGTATTATACACATTGATCTAAAGATGTGAGTTTTAGCTGTGAGGCAAAAATGAGTGCAACGATGATGGCATTGGATAAGGCAAAGATGAAGAGAGGACTCTAGAGGAAGTCTGCCGAGATACTGAGAGGGAAAAGGAATGTTCTTTGTCGTATTGTTGGTCCCGTCCATTTTTGTCTATGTGATTAGGATTAATAAATGATTTTTAATTAGTTGGCATTTGATGTTTAAAATATTTATTTTTACAGAATAAATTAATATTTTTAATCAATTAAGTGTTATTAGCAATTTATTAATTAATCAAAATTTTTAGGATTAATAAATGATTTTTTGATTAGTTGGCATTTGATGTTTAAAATATTTATTTTTTACAGAATAAATTAATATTTTTATTAAATTAAGTGTTATTAGCAATTTATTAATTAATCAAATGTGGGACTTCATTCATTACTGAATGTTTATTTCTTCCTCCAACCATATCATGTTCTTGTTAATCATTCATCATTCATCATCAATTCAATAATGGAAGCACAACCTGCACCAATTCAAAACTGTTTGAAGATGAACAACCTGCATCTATTGTTGTGATATATAGGTTTCTCTCACTCTCCCTCATATAAAATCATGTAAATTGACAGAAGTTAGAACAATTTTATATTCATGCTTAAAATGATAGTGTTACAAACAATGGAAACTCCTTAAAAACACTGGAAGAAAAAAATCTCAAAAGGTCCAGTAGCTGACGTAGCTCACCATTTAATACAAATGTGATATATAGGTTTGTATCATATTTGCTGCATCGACTGGTCTAGTTACTCTTTTGCATTAAGAAAGTGAATATTGTTATTTTCAATACATATGTGAAGTTTCATTTATACTTTTAAAATTATTGTGATATATAATAGCCTAATAATATTTACATATGTGAAGTTTTATTGATGGTTGGGTAATCATTTATCTCAGACTTGTCTTATTTTAAAATGACAACTTAATACAATACTAGAAAATAGAGAAAACAAGATTATAAACAGCATGAAGATTATAAACAGTAGAGTCACAATGAAGCTAGAGATGGAGGTCAATCTAACAGTTCTACAGGTTAGTGTTTATTAAGAGTTCTGTTTTAGTCCCACGTCGATACATACATAACTTAATTGTTATTTGAATGTTGGGCTAATAATGTATTAGAAAGCGCTTAGGTCCAGAAAGATAATATTAAAATATTAGTAAATTAATTTATAAAAAAATTCATCCATTCATACAAACTAAAAATAAATTCAAGTATTAAAAAATAAATTATCCTAGTCTGTCAAAATCCCTGGTTTTGTAATAGGGGGACCTATAGTCCAAATTAGGGAGACCAAAAGTAAGAAGGAAGAGGTTTTGGAGAACTCATAGGTTGCGGAGTAGGTGGACGATAGCAAGGATGACTCCAAACATTGAACTTCCAACGTCTAGTACTCGTATAGGGTGAAGCGTAGCCATAATTTGCATAAGGATCATATGCATGAAGATAAGAGCAAAACCTATCCCATTTACATGTCTTGTAGCATATTTAACATTGAACTGGACCTCTATTACTGAAATGACCACCATATCCTTGAAACATTCCACCACCATATCCTTGAGCAAGAAGAAGAGCTTCAAGCTCATCAAGAAAAGCCAAATCTGACCTTGAGTTCACCGTAATAACAATTGAATCGTATTCAATAGTTAAGGCTTCGAGGATTAATTCAATCTGATCTCGAAGAAGAACATGATCGCCAATGGACATGATAGCCATAATTTGCATAAGGATCATATGCATAAAGATAAAAGCAAAACCTATCCCATTTACATGTCTTGTAGCCATATTTAATAATGAACTGGACCTCTATTACCGAAATGACCACCATATCCTTGAAACATTCCACCGAAGAAGAGCTTCAAGCTCATCAAGAAAAGCCAAATCTGACCTTGAGTTCACCGTAATAACAATTGAGTCGTATTCAATAGTTAAGGCTTTGAGGATTAATTCAATCTGATCTCGAAGAAGAACATGATCGCCAATAGACATGATAGCCATAATTTGCATAAGGATCATATGCATGAAGATAAAAGCAAAACCTATCCCATTTACATGTCTTGTAGCCATATTTAACATTGAACTGGACCTCTATTACCGAAATGACCACCATATCCTTGAAACATTCCACCGAAGAAGAGCTTCAAGCTCATCAAGAAAAGCCAAATCTGACCTTGAGTTCACCGTAATAAAAATTGAATCGTATTCTATAGTTAAGGCTTCGAGGATTAATTCAATCTGATCTCGAAGAAGACCATGATCGCCAATGGACATGATAGCCATAATTTGGATAAGGATCATATGCATGAAGATAAAAGCAAAACCTATCCCATTTACATGTCTTGTAGCCATATTTAACATTGAACTGTACCTCTATTACCGAAATGACCACCATATCCTTGAAACATTCCACCGAAGAAGAGCTTCAAGCTCATCAAGAAAATCCAAATCTGACCTTGAGTTCATCGTAATAACAATTGAATCGTATTCAATAGTTAAGGCTTCGAGGATTAATTCAATCTGATCTCGAAGAAGAACATGATCGCAATGGACATGATAGCCATAATTTGCATAAGGATCATATGCATGAAGATAAAAGCAAAACCTATCCCATTTACATGTCTTGTAGCCATATTTAACATTGAACTGGACCTCTATTACCGAAATGACCACCATATCCTTGAAACATTCCACCGAAGAAGAGCTTCAAGCTCATCAAGAAAAGCCAAATCTGACCTTGAGTTCACCGTAATAACAATTGAATCGTATTCAATAGTTAAGGCTTCGAGGATTAATTCAATCTGATCTCGAAGAAGAACATGATCGCCAATGGACATGATAGCCATAATTTGCATAAGGATCATATGCATGAAGATAAAAGCAAAACCTATCCCATTTACATGTCTTGTAGCCATATTTAACATTGAACTGGACCTCTATTACCGAAATGACCACCATATCCTTGAAACATTCCACTGAAGAAGAGCTTCAAGCTCATCAAGACAAGCCAAATCTGACCTTGAGTTCACCGTAATAACAATTGAATCGTATTCAATAGTTAAGGCTTCGAGGATTAATTCAATCTGATCTCGAAGAAGAACATGATCGCCAGTGGACATGATAGTGTGCTCACGACAGTGCGAACACGCACCAAGAACTCTGAAAATAAATGTGTGCCTTTGGAGAGAGATCCATGTTTCGATCGTAATAGTCACGACTTTGTTTTCATCTGTGTGTTGCAATACGCATGAATTTCCTCCTATACCTACCATAACTAACAAAGAAGAACGAATCGAGGGAGAAGAGCATCACAAATGGTGGAAAGAAGCCACGAGCACAGTAACACATCTTCCCAAGTGACGTAAGCATGATTTTTGATTTGCGATTCACGATCCACAATCGTCAAAAACCGCTAAGGGATCTGTGGTGAAACAACATATTTCACCATTCACATGCCTCAAAGGATACCTTTAACATGTTGTAGCCATTGATGACAGTTCGATTCGTCCAATTTCACAAAAATCTTCTGTTTGAAGGTAGTAGCAGTAGCAAAAAGCACATTTTCATATGTGGAATTCGCATATGCATAGGGAGAAGATTCCACCATGGAAGACGATGACCGAACCACGCAAGTGAGTTCGAAGAAAGAATGCTCTAATACCGTGTTAGAAGATAGAATTCATAGCAAAGAGAGAAAACAGAGAGAAAGAGTGAGAGAATAATATTTGCATTAATTGAATCTAGGGTTAATAGCTATTTTTCTCCATGCTATATGAGGCGAATCCTTGTTTTTTGACTTCGCTGGATTTGGTCAACAAAATTGATGTTGTGGCGCTGCTGTGTTGACTTTTTCTATTTTTTTTATTTATTTATAGATTATGTGGACTTTTTCTTTCTTTTTTTATTTATGTGGCAGGAAATTTTATTTGCATGTTTTTTTTTTCTTAAGTTTGAAAATTGTGAAAGTTTAAAAATTCTAAAATTATGCCAACAATGGGTGCTGAACATTAAAGTTTTAATATCATATTATATAAATATTAAAATATTATAAAGTTAAATTACATAAAATATATTTAATAAATTGAAAGTAAATAAAGTAAATATTTAAATATTTGAATAAATTTATTATATAATAAACATAATAATTTATTATGTTGAATGAATTTATTTTTTAATGATAATCTAAACGTAAATAAAACTAATATTAATAAACTGAAAAAAAAATTAATAAATATTAAATATTAAAATAATGAATGTCTTTCACTTTTATTAATATTTTCAGTTTTTTATTATTTTATTATATTCAGGTTTTAAATAATAAATATTAAAATAATGTTTGTTGAATGATTGTTTAATTTTTAATTTCAATTTAACTATAATATACTATGTAAAATAACCTTTTAATTTTAAGAATATATACTATCTAACTATCTATTATTAACGTATTCATTTTGGAATAAGTAGTACACACCTAAAATAATACTCATGTAATAAATAATAAATAGTATTATGTTGTGATTTGAGTGAAAATTTGTAATGGCGAAGGGAACACTGTCGAGGAAACGGGGGCGACCACCCAAATAGGTCACTCCGACACCAGTGACGGCAAGCCCTATGCAGCAGAGGGAAGAAATAACTGTGGAAGAATCAATTGAGGTGGAGGCGGAAGGTGTAGTGGAGGTGGAGGATGGTAAGGACGTTGTGGAGGAGGAGAAATCTATGAATCAAGGGTTTAGTCTAAACCCTAAAAGAATTGGGAATGCGAAGGAAATACAGGGGAACGTCGAGGACGCCAAGCTATGGGTTGATGTTATACGAGGGAATCGGTTAACAACGAATGGCAAAGCGTTATCGTTTGTTGCTCCGAAGATTGTCAATGGCAAGCCAGTGATTGAAATCGAAGAGGAAGATGTTGCAAGTGAAATCCGATTTTGGGAGACTTCTCTAATCATGTATGCGATTGGGAGAAATCTGAGTATGAATACGGTGAAGAGCTATATGATGAAGGAATGGAATTTCGTGAAACTGCCAGAGATGTTCTACAATGATGAAGGTTACTTCATCTTGAAATTCAAGTCTGATGAAGATAAGGAAGTTGTGTTACTGAAAGGACCGTATACTATAAGAAACATGCCCATGGTGATTCTGGAATGGAGACCAGATTTTTCGATGGAAAGAGACATGCTGCGGATAGGGAGTGTGAAATTCCCATAATTGCCAATCCAAATGCGGGAAGAACGAAGCATAGGAATGATAGGGAGTGTCATAGGAACTCCAATGTTTACAGATGAATGCACTGCTGGGAAACTAAGAGTGCCCTATGCTAGGATCCTTGTAGAAGTGGATATAACTCAGAAACTACAAGAGGAAATTGTGATCAGCTATGAGGGCAAGGAGAGAAAGTAGAAAGTGGAGTACGAATGGAAGCCACAGTACTGTGAAAAATGTCAGAAGGCATGTCACATTTGTATCATGGAGAAAAAACCTACTGTAAAGATGTGGTAGAAGAAAGAGCATGGAGAGTCAAGTACAACTAATATCACTGAAAAGGACAAGGAAAAAACACAAGAGGAGAAGGTAACAGAGAAGCCTGTGGCCCCTGAAGGTGATGATGGTAGCTGGACAGAAGTATTGAAAGGCATAAGAGATAAAGGTAAGAGTAATGTTGAGTCTTTAAAGCACATCTTTAGTAGTAATGGTTTTAGCACCTTAGGGGACTGGAATGATCCTGTGGTGCAAACCATGGGGGTTACATGATTATTTCTTGAAATATAAGGGGGTTGAATAAAGTAGCTAAGCAAAAAGAGATAAGCTCCCGTCTCTTTAAGCTACAACCCAAGATTGCTATTTTACTTGAAACTCGGGTTAAGAAGGAAAAAGCTGATAAATGTAGGAAAAAATTGGTGGTAATTGGAGTGTTTGTGATAACTATAGTAAACATGCTAATGGTAGAATTTGGATCTTGTGGCAAGATAGTAAGGTGACTATCCAACAAGTGTGTATGACTGATCAAATGATTCATTGTGGGCTGTATAATAAGGATGGTAGTTTTGTGCAATGGATTACTGCAGTGTATGCAGCTAATCAGCTTAAGAAGAGAAAGGAGTTATGGAAAGATATAGGAAGGATTGGAGCTAGTCAGCAGGGGCCTTGGATTGTGTTGGGGGACTTCAACAATGTTCTGGAGTTCCAGGAGAGGATTGGAGGGACTGAAGTTAAAGAAGCTGAGTTTATAGATCTTAGAGAGATGATGGATGCTACAGGTCTATTTGAAGTAGATTGTATTGGTAATAAGTTTACATGGTACAATAAGCATGCTGAGGGTGCTATCTTATCTTGTATAGATAGAGTGATAGGTAACCTGGACTGGATCCAAAGCAATAAAGATAAAACTGTTCACATCTTGGAACCTGGGATTTCTGATCATGCAATGTTGTGTATAAAAGGTGGTGAGCAACATGTTAGAAAGAATACAGGCTTCAAATTTATTAATGTTGTGATTGAGGTTGAGGGGTACACTATAGAGGTAAAAAAGAATTGGCAAAGGAAGATACATGGCAAGAGCCGTCAGGTGATGTGGAATAAACTAATGAGGTGGAGGCCTACTATTATAAAGTTGCATAAGCCCCTGATGAGCTTAAATAGAAAAATTGAGGAGAAAAGAAAGGAGCTTACGGATGTTCAGAAGGAGTTAAGCAATGACAAAAGGAATTCTGTTCTGGCCCAAAAGGAGAAGTATCTTACTGAGGAAGTTTTGAAAATGAATGAGTTGGATGAACAAATAGTTAGACAGAAAGCAAAGGTGGAGTGGATTAGGAAAGGTGATGGGAACAATAGTTTTTTTCATGCTACCTTGAAGTCCAAACATAGAAAGAATCTGATACATAGGCTGGTGAAAGATAATGGTGATATTTGTGATACTCCTGAAGCAATTGAGCAAGAGATTTTAGAGTTTTACCAAGGCCTGATGGGGACTGCTGACAATCAGTTGAGAGGAGTAGATATTGTTGCAATGGGAAGAGGAAAACAACTGGGGGTGGACCAAAGGATTATGCTGGTCAGCCCTGTTAGTGAAAAAGAGGTGTGGGATGCAATTAATAGCATTGGTGATCTAACAGCTCCTGGTATTGATGGATTTGGGTCTAAGTTCTTCTGAAACTCTTGGCAAATGGTGAAAGATGATATGATGCAAATTGTTAGAGCCTATTTTGAGGAGGGGAAGTTGGATGATAGAATCAATAAAACTCTTATTACTCTGATACCAAAACATGATAAAGCTGAAACCATAAAAGATTTTAGACCTATCTCATGTTCCACAACAGTTTACAAGGTGATATCTAAGATTATGGCCAACAGAATGAGTAAGGTGCTGGGGAGTATTATAAGCAAGAACCAGGTTGCTTTTATGCCAAGGCAGAAAATTCATGACCATATTCTGTTGACATATGAGCTCACCAGAGGCTACTCTAGTAAAGGTGGCATGCCAAGGGTGATGGTTCAAATGAATATTAGAAAGGCTTATGATTCAGTGGATTAGAAAGCTATGCAGAGTATTTTGGCTGAAGTGGGGTTTCTAAGGAAATTCATCAGTTGGATCATGTTTGGTGTAACAACTGTGTCGTATCAATTCAACATAAATGGTAGCATATCTAAAAGTATGAGAGCAGCCGGGGTCTAAGGCAAGGAGACCCTATGTCTCCTTTGCTTTTTGTGGTGATTATGGAGTATTTGCATAGAAAGCTGGACTGTCTGAGCAGAAACCCTAACTTTAATTTCCATAGCAAATGTGAGAAGCTAAAGCTTGTGGATCTGAGTTTTGCAGATGATCTTCTGCTTTTTTCAAGAGGGGATAGTGTGTCTGTGCATATGATGATGGACAGGTTCAAGGAGTTTTCCATGTCAACAGGGCTGCAAGTTAACCCTAGCAAATGCAAACTCTACTGTGGTGGGATGGATGATAGTGAAAAAAGAAGTGTTGAAGACATCATAGGGTTTAGTAGAGGTTCCTTGCCCTTCAAGTATTTGGGGATTCCCCTTTCTAGTAGAAAAATTTCTAGTACTCATTGTATGGCTCTAGCTGAAAAGATTGGAGAAAAGATGAAACATTGGAGCTTTCAGTTGCTTAGCTATGCTGGTCGTGTGCAAATGGTCAACAGTGTTGTTTTTGGGTGTGTTAACTATTGGATGAGCTGCTTACCTCTGCCCAAAGGTGTCATAAAAAGATTAGAATCCATGTGTAGATCTTTTGTATGGTCCGGTACTGATAGGTGACTAGGAAAGCTCCGGTGGCGTGGGATAGGGTGTGTGCACCTACGAAAAATGGGGGTTTGGGCATTATAAACCTCCAGCTGTGGAATAAAGTGTGCCTTAGTAGACTTTTATGGAACTTATGCAGTAAAGTTGATACTTAATGGGTGAGATGGGTTCATATTTACTATGTGAAAAAGGATGATGTGATGAAGATGGAAATTAAGGAGAGTGGCTCTTGGATCATAAAACAAATTCTTAAGCTGAGAGAAGAAGTCAGTGCTATGCAATAGTGGAAGGTCTTGAATCAAGGTGCCAAATTTCAGACTAAGGGCATTTATAGGGAGTTAATGAAGAGCTACCCACTGGTTGACTGGAGAGTATTGGTGTGCAAGAATAAAGCTAGACCTAGAGCAATTTTTGTGTTGTGGTTGGCTTGTTAAAATAGGCTTGCGACAAAGGACCGTTTGGCTAAGTTTGGAGTTAAGGTTGAGCAACACTGTGTTTTCTGTGGCTGTATGGAAACTATTCAGCATCTTTTTTTCGAATGCAGGTATACAAGGAAGGTGTGGGAAGAGGTCCTGGGCTGGATGTGCATTCAGCATAATATTCAAGTGTGGAATCAAGAGATGCAATGGCTCATAAAATTGTGCAAGAGTAGAAATTGGAGGATACATTTTGTGAAAATTGCTATAGCCGAAACAGTATATGCTGTTTTGATGGATAGGAATTCTAAAGTCTTTAGTAAAGAGATAAGAGAAAAGAACACTGTGAATAACATTATAGGAAAAATTATCAATAGAATTTGGGTTTATCCCAAGTATAGAGATAGATTAGCTCATCTTTTGCTAGCTTAACTTTTCTGTTAGGTGTGGCTAGTATTGTTACTTGGATGTAGGGTGGTCATTTTGTTGTTTGTTGCTGCACCTTTTTGGTCGCTTTGTAATTAAACGTTTTTGGAATATATATAATTTCTTATTCTTCCAAAAACTAATAAATAGTACTCACGTATAATAATTAAATTAATTTGAGAAATAAATAGCAGTTATATATATATATATATATATATATATATATATATATATATATATATATATATATATATATATATATATTTTTGTACAAGCTATTAAAAAAGGAAAATAAATGGTCTAGTGGTAAGGATTTCTACTACTATGCAAATAAAGAATAGAAAAATCCACATGGCTACATATAGTTGGTTGTTTAACCAATCTCATAATTGAATTCTGTTATTAGATAGTTCAGCAATCTCTCACAATTACAAATCAATACTTAGAGTATCTTTAATATGTTTAAGCATCATTTAAATATGTTTGAATATTGTTTAAAATATGTTTAAATTGTAAAAATATTTAAATAAAATTTAAAAATTCAAACACACTATAAAAATATATATAAATTTTTTAAATTTCCCTTGTCAAAACAAAATTCATCAAAACGTTATTTTTCAAATCAAAACATTTTATATTTTTATAATAATATTCAATTTTATATAATTTTTAATATTTTAAAATAATAAATTTTTATGATGTATCATTAAGTTATTTATTTAATAATAATACTTATTTACATATTATGTAATAAATATTTATTTAAAAATATTAAATAATAGATATTTTTAAATAATTATGTAATAAATATCAAATATAATATAAGTAATTTATTAAATATGAAATAAATATATTTACATATTAAATTTTTATTATGTACCATGAAATGATAGAAATAAAAGTGCAAGTGAGAGGATATTTGAAATAAAAATAATTGAAATATATTTTAATTGAAATTACAATATAATTATGTAATAAATATTTTATTTAGACATTATAAACAAACAAAATGTGTATCCTGTATATTGTCTTGGGTTCAAATCTCATTAGTTTAGGTTAAAAAAAATTATGTGATTTTTCAAAACTCGCCTAAATAACGAGTATAATACCTATTAATCCTTTAAAAAAACTTTCATATGTATTGTTGAAATACGAGAGATTAAGAGACTTTTGAATAAACCGTGTGTTTTGTAAAGCACTACGGAGACTTTATTATATATAGAGAGATTACAACTAATTACATGATATAGTCGATGTGAGACTATTCTATATACAAATATTCTTAACACTATATTTACAAATATCAACACTCCCCCTCAAGCTTGAGCATGTAAGTCAAATGCACCAAGCTTGCCACATATATAACTAGTTATGGGACTTTGCAAGGATTTTGTAAACACATCTGCTAATTGATCATTGGAGTTGACAAAGCTTGTGACAATGTCGCCTGATTCAATCTTCTCTCTGACAAAGTGACAGTCTATCTCAATATGTTTGGTTCTCTCATGGAAGACTGGAATTGAAGCAATGTACAATGCAGCTTGATTATCACGAACAAGTGTCATTGGTCTTGCTTCTTCAATTTGAAGTTCTTTGAGCAACTGTTTTAACCAAATGAGTTCACATGTTGCCATTGCCATGGCCCTATACTCTGCCTCGGCGCTTGATCTTGCAACTACATTTTATTTCTTACTTTTCCAGGATATAAGGTTTCCTCCAACAAGTACACATACCCAGAGGTGGATCGTCTATCAATGGGTGACCCTGCCCAATCAGCATCGGAGTATCCAACTATCTGAGTATGTCCTTTATCTTCATACACGAGGCCTTTTCCTGGAGCACATTTGATGTATCACAGAATCTGGACAACAACATCCTGAAGGAGTGAAAAACACTTAGAAAGGGGGGATTGAATAAGGGTTGTTTCTAAAAATGATAGATAAAAAATAATCACACGGTTAATTTTATCCTGGTTCGTTGTTAACCAAACTACTCCAGTCCACCCCTGACAGAGTGATTTACCTCCACTGAGGAATTAATCCACTAATCAATCTTGATTACAATAGTACTCCACTTAGACAACTTCTAATTCTTCTAGAGTATACAGATCAAAAATTGATCACTCTAGGAAATTCCTTTCACAAAAGTGTGGTGGTCGTTTTCTTTACCTCCCCGTTTCACTTGGGAGGACGGCACGCTAGACCCTTCACGCGAAATTTGGAAGGAGAATGCGCCCGTGGCGGGATGAATTTTGTTTCAGTTCTTCCTACGATATCACACGAACTTTCTTATTGGTCCTACGAGTAGGAAAGGGAAAAAAAGATCTCAACTAAACCCTAGGAGTTTGCTAAGTGTGGGGATTTCACCTAGACTAGAAATTCTGGAGTCCGGGGGGTCGGTTATACATAGGGAAGTGTTTAAACACCCTACATATCTGTAGTACTCTACAGGAACCTTCTCTGTGTCATTTGTGATTGTGTTTGCTGCTAATGATTGGGAAAGTTTCTCCTTTGTATTAGGAGAAGGAATTGAATTGATTAAAGAAAGACAGACAGATAGACAGAATGACTATTTTTGGTATTTTATTAGCTCGCTGAGATTCCTTGTGAACCTCATGCCTACATATCCCTAGTGGAAGTCAGAGCTTAATGTAGTTCGGGGAACTAACTAGGGAAATTACTTGTTTTTGGTGCCTTGCTTGAAGCTCAAGGTTGAAGCTTGGAATTAAATCTCTGTTTACAGTAAAGAGACATGAAATCATCTCTACAGAGAGGTATTTGTACTATTCTACCACAACATTTAAAGGAGTGACAGAATAACTGAATTCATTTCATTCAAGAGGGGGACCTTACTTGTGTATGTGCAAGTATACCAGTCAAATGCCTCTTAAATGAAAGAAAGATGCTCATCCAAATTAGGGAAAGTTACCACATGTCTGGGTTTTACTGCCAGCTCATGCCTTTCAAAATCCTAAATGGGAGACTTGATTAAAATTGAAATGAAATGTTTGTTTGTTTGAATGTGGTAGAGTAGTAAAAATATCTCTCTATAGAGATAAACTATGTCTATCTACTGTATAAAAGATTTGACTTTTGCTGGCTTGTATGAGGCCCAAGCTTGAGGCTTTTTGATTGATTAATTAATATATTGTTTCTGGGAGATGACTCCAATGGGGATTAATTACAGGGTATTTTTTTGTGTTCTGTACAAAGCCCAGAATTGAGGCTGACTCTACTTAGGGAGACTCTATTTATGTGCCTTGTACAAAGCCCAAGGTTGTGGCTAACTGTTGAGGATAATTGAATGAATGACTCTATTTTATGTGCCTTGTACAAAGCCCAAGGTTATGGCTGACTCTAGCTAGGGAAAACATTATTTTCTGCCTTGTACAAAGCCCAAGGTTGTGGCAGACTCTTAAATAAACTGAGTATGGATGACTCTATGGGGAAAAGATCCTAGGTGTTAGGAATCTTTGACACATGAAAATATGGTTTATCTGCCTTGTACAAAGCCCAAGGTTGTGGCTACTGAATGATGAAGAACTCACTGGGGAGACTCTATTATCTGCCTTGTACAATGCCCAAGGTTGAGGCTGACTGTTGACAGGGGAGTTTTATTGTTTGGGTGCCTTGTATGAAGCCCAAGGTTGAGGCTAACTGTTTTTGTTGGTTTTGACTCTATTGAGGAGATTTTATTTATTGAAAGACTGTTTTTCTTTGGAAGCTAACCCTTTCCAGGGATTTTGACTCAGCTGGAGAAATTATTTGGTAAAAGACCGACTTTATCATGTTTTTTGGAGGCTGACCCTTTCCAGGGGTTTTGACTCTTTTGGGGAAATTATCTCCTAAGAGAATGAATCTTTATTTTTTTGACATTTTTATTAATTGACTTTGGAAGCTAACCCTTTCCAGGGATTTTGTTGAAATGGAGGTTGATTTTAATTGACTTTGGAGGCTAACCCTTTCCAGGGATTTTTATTAAAAATGAAAGAATGTGTGGAAGCTAACCCTTTCCAGGGATTTTTATTAAAAATGAAAGAATGTGTGGAAGCTAACCCTTTCCAGGGATTTTTATTAAAAATGAAAGAATGGCAGAAAGATTATCTAATGGAGACTTCTTGTTTAAAGCCCAAGATGAAGGCTGACACATGCTGAGGAGAAGATAAACATATATCCTAGACTCTGCTAAGGAAGATTGATGAAGATAAGGGTGACAGAGATTGTCCATGTCTCTCATTCCAAAAATGTACTCAATGTAGAATTGAGACAAACTTAGCTTGTTTAAAGTCTGGTTTAAATTGGAAGAAACTCACCAGGGTAGGCTAAAAGGTGACTAAAGACCTGTTCCTATGTTTATAAGAAACCTGATGGGTCCTTGTATACAAGCTCAAGAGGAAGCTGGAAATGCTTTTAAGAAGCCTGTGGGTCCTTGTACAAAGCCCAAGAGGAGGCTAATCGAGGGTCCTTGTTATAGCACAAGAGAAAGCTATGTAGTTTTGAACTTATTTTGGCTCTAAGCAAATGGGTAAGAGGTTTCACCGGGAATAATTCCTCTTTGGGTGGATGTATCCTATTATTTGGATTCTAAGGTTTTTACCAAGATGTTTCACCGGGAATAATTCATCTTGGGGGTTTGAACTACAGATCTCTAATTAGGAAAGAGCCTTCACCGGGAAGACATTCTCAATCCTAGGTCATATTCCTATAATATATATAGTTTAACTGTCCTAGGGTTTATACTCAAACGTAGTTCTAAACTAATATATGCACAGTTTATATGTGACAGTAATTTAAATAAAGACTGTAAATTGAAAGCTTGTAAAGCCTAACCTGGATGGAGTGGAGGCCATTGAAGAAGTACGTACAGAGCCTCAACAGTAATTGGTGGATAACAGTTGAATATATATATGATAAACAGTTAAGGGTTTTTGAAAACAGAAGAAGTGAAGATGGACAAAGGTCACATAGGTATCTGAAGAGTTTCACCGGGAATAATGCCCTTCAAATACCAGAAGAATGTTTTGAAAACAGAAAGAAGATTTTGAAAATACAGTTTTGAAAACAAGCTAAGAAGAGAAGGTTTTTGGGACTTACACTCTATTAGAGGCCCAGTACTTTACAGTACTGGTGTAAAAGCAATTTGAAAATGATTTTGAATGATACAAGGTTTTGTTGTTTGAAAACCCTAATCATTTGATTTATTCGGAGATTGAAAACAGTTTTGAAAATTGACAAAAGTCAACTTAATTAAGGTAAAAATAAAGACTTTTAACTAATTAAGACCTAAACAACTAGGGTTTTATCATAAAATTATTTACAAAGTGATTAGGTTAAAATAAAGTGACAATATATATTTAAAGTATCTAAGAAAACACTTAAAAACATACTATTTTAAACCTAATTAAAATTCATGAAATAAATAATATTTTTATGATTTTTTTGACTATTCACAAAATAGATATATTAAATAATAGGTGTATGAAAAATGAAGTGAAAATGATTTAATTTGATAGGTGAATTAATTGTGTGAAGTTGTGAAGAAAATAGGTGTGACAAGTGATAAAAAATTAGGAATGTCTCCACCAAGGCTTGAACTTACGCCCTTTAGGTCACATACCCAAAACCAAACCACTGGGCCAGCGCGCGCATGGTGATAGTGATACACATCCAACACATTATATTTTCAGATAAACGTGTAAATCATGAAAAAAATAAAAGGAATAAAAAGTCTGGGGTGAGGGGGATTCGAACCCCAGACTTGAGGCATGAGGAGACTAAGAGCGCATGTGAGGCCACTAGGGCAAACGATGTATTCGTTTAAAACACGCTTTCAGTTAAATATATTTTAAACCCTCCCCTGAGAATTCAAAAATGGCGCCACCCACCATCTTCATCTTCAACCTCAAGCTCTTCAAATTTGAATTTCTGAACTTACTCGTTTCTCAACCAAACGTGATGATGTAAAGATGAATTTCACTCCAAATTTCCTCACGAATCTAAATATGTAACTAATATCTATTTATATTAACTACATCTAACTAATTTACCAGAAATCGTGAAGAAACCTAAATTTTAAAAATCAAATTAAATGACTATACTGAAAGATAAATGAATGATGATAGAGGGTTTTCAATCCTCTGATGATGCTGAACAAGATAGAATCGAGCTTTATCACAAAGAGTGCTTAAATTAAAGAGGTGAGGTTCAGAAACTTACCTCTGAAAATGGAGGTCGTGAGGATGATAGAGAGCACCTGGGCTTGAATGAATGATCTCAATAGCTTCCCTGAGACCCAATGATGCTAACTGAATGCTTATTGGAGCTTGAATCCTCCTGAATTGCTCTATGGACCTCCCTCGATTTCAGCTTCAAGTGAACATGGAGGTTGTTGAATTTGGAGTTACATATGAGCTGCAGCCATCTGGTTAGCTTCACTATGACCTGAGGAGTGTGCCTGGATGATTGGCTTGGCTTGAAACCTCCTGAATTACTCTATGGACCTCCAACTGCAAGTGCTCCAAATGAGAGGTGGAGATGAGGATTCTCCATGCCCAGCAGTGTTCCAGAGGTTTGGATCACCTCCAAATGCCTCCCTCAATGTGTTTGAATACTTATTTTCAAAGAGAGAGCTTTGGTTTGAAGAATCCGAGTCTTCTCGCCAAAGGACCTTTGAAAAAACTAAGTATGAAGAAAGAAAAGAGAAAGCAAGAATTCTGTTGCTTTGGTGTGTTTTTTGAATGAGAATGAGGCCTCTATTTATAGGCAATTGGTTCAGTACTGATTGAGTGAGTGAGCTTGCTTAGTGGGAGAGTTTTGGTTTCTTAGCCATGAAGAAATTCAAAGAATATCCCAAGTGCAATGATGAGAATTTTGATTCCATTTGATCAATCCCCTAGCCCTCGATTTTGCTTGATCTTAGGGGACAATTCTGAGCCAGAAATAAGCTCTAATTGGTTTGTGAGAAGATTCCTTGGGTGATTCATCAATTTGCCATAAATTCACAAATGTAATCATTACATAATCACATGTTCTTGTTTTTAGAATCTTATTCAATCCTTATGGCATGGTGAAAATGAATGCATGGCATTGTTTCAGATATGTTATGGGTCGTGTAGCATCCATAATTGAGGTCATGTGCACAAAATTTCAAAGTTCAAAAATGATGCATGACCTATAATTTCACTTCATGAGGCCAACTTTGAACAAGCATAACTCTTAGCTCAAATTGAATTTGGAGAAGGTTGAACATAATTTGGAAAGCCCTAAACATCTACTTCAAATCATTAGTTTATGTCTTCTTCAGAATCATTTGGGAAATTTGTGAAAAATGAGCCCAAAGTTGGATGAAAACTAGGTTAAAACACTTAGAAAATTTTCTAAGTGTTTATGACCTAAAACTTCAAAATTTTCAAAACCCTTAAATGGTTGATCTTTTGAAAAAAGTTCTTATGTGAGATGTTGTTTTATTTTGCAAGATCTACAACTTTCATGTTGGAAGTTTTTTGAGTTGTGTAGGTGAAATTTTGAGTTTTCACCATGCCCTCAAAAACCCTAATTCCCGACTTTTTGCTCCTTGATGAATTTCTTTGAATTTCTTTGGTCAAATGACTTTGACATCCATATATTGATGATATTGATCTTTGAAAGTCATTTTTTGACCAAAAACCTTAAAAGTCAATGATGATCCCACACAGTTGACTTTTCCTGACAAAGTGAATTTTTGGGCTTTTGTGTAGAAACAAGATCTTTTCCTCAAATGAATGATGTAAATGGATTATATTGAGGTAGTAGAGATTCTTGAATCATGTCTTGAGTTTTGGATCCATGCCCTGATTAAAAGTCAACTATCTTGGTGAATTAGGTCAAAAACCCTAATTGTCGACCAGAGGAAATGATGAGTGTAGACTTTGAATTGAGGTGTAATGTCCAGTGGATCTTGTCATAAGAGTTATTTGAAGATGATTAATGTCTTTGAATGGTTTCCTGGGGCTTTTTAGGGTTTCCCAAAGGTGGTCCCTGATTTTAGTCCTTGATAAGGCTCAAAACCCTAGTCTGTTGATCTGAGTAATCCTGTACTTAGATGACTGGGTGTCTTAATCAATCATAGGTGTAATAATGAGGCTTTTGAGTCTTATGATTGTATTAGAGACTAATCCCTCTATTGATTGATCCTTTGCCTGAGTTTTCTTGTCTTTGAACACCCTCGATTGAATGTCAGGCTGTTCTGGGTACTTGCTTTGACTTGATGAAAAATCCTGAAGATATGTCATCTCAGGGGGGTCAAAAATTAGGGTATGACAAAAATTAAACAATATTACAAGAGTTTAATGTGCTTCTTAATAAGCTATTAATAATCAAGTGATTTTTCTCTCAAGATTAAGTTCTAAACACTCACTAAGATATTACAATATTTGTGAGGTTGAAGATGAAGTTTTTTTGCTGTTTTTGTGTGAGAATGTTTTGGCAGCGTAATGGTACTTGGAGCGAGAGTTGTTAGCTGCTTCAGCATCAGAACTTCTTTTATATAGGCAGTGAGAAATGTGACTGTTGATTAGCATTTAATGCTATGCGTGAATAGTACACTGCTGCATTTAATGTTTCACTCTTTTGTCAACTACCTCAAGCCATGCTTCAACTGCTTTTGCTGACTTTGCCTTTTGTAGCTTCTAACGTTCCTTTTGTCAGTTAGACAGATTTGACGTTGTAGCCTTTTCATATTGTACTTGATTATGGACTCAGACTATTAGAATAACGTTTGAATATCAGAGTCTTCAGCGTTGGTGCAGATGCAACTTCAGTCATCAGACTTTGGAAGTGCTTTGTAGTGTGATACCCTCAGATCTTCAGAGCCTTGCTTCTGACTGCCATCTTCTGATGCCTTCTAGATCATGTTATGATTTTCTCAAGACCATCATCTGATGTCTTTCAGACCATGTTCTCAGGAAGTCATCTAGATCTTCTGGGTCAGAGCTTCTGAATGCTGATTTTGTGCATACTCTCTTAGACTTTTCCTGAAATGGAAAACGTGAATAATTAGAGTACCACATTGTCTTATACAAAATTCATATATAATGTTATCATGAAAACTAGAAATATTGATCAGAACATTTCATATTCTAACAAACTCCCCCTTTTTGATGATGACAAAAACATACAAAATTGATATGAATTTGTATCAGGAATATCAGATGAAAAAGACAATACACAGATATAGCATAAAAGCATATTAATGAGAGTGTGTGAATATGTCTCCCCCTGAGATTAAGAATCTCCCCCTGAAATTAATACTAGAAGAATTTATAAATAAAAGACTTCCCTGAGTATTTTCCATTTCAGATGAGACTTTCACGTTGAACTTTAATCTTCAGATGATCCAGAGCTTTCTTTCAGAGCTTCCATTGGACAGCTTCAGAGCTTTCAATTTTTCTTTAAGATCACTTAGATTATCAGAGCATCAAGGTAAATTGCTTCAGATCTTTGCAGAGCTTTAAATTCTTGTATCAGAGCATAGCTTGCTTCAGATCTTGTAATTTCTTGTATCAGAGCATTAAGCTTTATTTGCTTCAAATCTTTGGAAGATTTTCACAAGATACGTTTCTCCCCTTTTTGAGCTTTTTCAGATTATCACATTCCTGCAAAACTATCAGAGGATAAAACAAACTTGCAATTTTTGTTAGGAATGTTGAGACTTAAGCCCAACAACTGATATAATAAATCAATTCAAATAGCATGTTTCTCCCCCTTTTTGTCATAACATCAAAAAGCATAAAAGATTCAGATGAAAGACACACAGAGTGAAGAAAGAAATTTTCATTGATAACCAGAGGGAAGAGTACAATCAGATGAAAAAAAACAGATGCAAGAAACAAAGAAAATTACTAAGACTGGGTAAGCTTAGAGGCTAAGGCTGCTAGAAGATTCTTGATCTCAGCGGTGTCTTCTACTTGCTTCTTTGAAGATTCTTTAGATCTTTGCATCCAAGTTCTGAATTCAGCATTGGTGTTATCCTACTTGTCCAGACGGTTGTACACAGAAGCTTGATTCTGCTAAAGTTCCTTCAGAGTTTCCAACAATACAGAGCTTGAAGGGACATCAGTAGGAGCAACAGTATTTTCCTCAATAACAGTGGGAACAGAAGATGCTGGAACCATTTGACCTTCAGCAACAGGGTTCTCTACAGTAGGATTTTCCTTAAGAGGATTCTCCTTGAACCATTCAAATAGCGTTTGAAAGACTCTAGTCAGAACTGTATAAGGATAAGGAACCAGAGGCTTATCAGTCCAGACAACCATGGGCAGAGGATTGTCAACTTCCATATCATCAGAATCTACTTCCATGTCATTAACAAAAGAAGCTTCTTCTAGAGGCTTACAATCCAAGATGGGATGAAAGTACTGTCCATTACCATACTCCAGAGTCAGTCCAGCAGGACCAGGAGCATCAGCAAGACAGTAATTTTGGAGATCCAGAAGATCCGCTTGCACACCTTCAGAGAAAACCTTCTAGAGATTTCTAGCAGCCACATGATCCAAGTTGGAGTCATGGGCAACCTTCAGATACTCTAACCCTATTCGTACCTTATGTTTTAATATTTCAAAACTCATATCAACAGAAGGTAAAGGTGGGGTAGTTTTGAGAATGGTTATTGGATCTTCTGGGTTGGAGATGAGGTAGGGTTCAGATGGTCTTTCAAACAAAAGATAAGTCTTTACAACAACTGGGTCAGATTGAGGTTTTTAAGGGGAAGGTGCAGAGGGGCGAGGTGAAGGATAGAAAAACACTTAGAAAGGTGGGGTTTGAATAAGTGTAGCTTTAAAAATTAGTAAGATAAAAACTATTTGCACAATGATTTTTATCCTGGTTCGTTGTTAACTAAACTACTCCAGTCCACCCCCTTTGAGTGATTTACCTCACCTGAGGATTTAATCCACTAATCACACTTGATTACAATGGTTTTCCACTTAGACAACTGCTAAGTCTTCTAGAGTATCCTGATCACAACCTGATCACTCTAGGAACAAACTGCTTAGACAACTTCTAAGACTTGCTAGAGTATACTGATCAACAACCTGATCACTCTAGTTCTTACAACTTAATGTAAATAAATTCTTTTAAGAGTTACAATGCTTCTTATAAAGCCATTATCATAACTGTGATTTTCTCTTAAGTTTAAGCTTAAATATCACTAAGATATTACAACAGCAATGTAGTGAGCTTGATGATGAAGTTTGAGAGCTTTGGAATTTGACAGCGTTTCAGTTTAATGCGCTAGTGTTGTATTTAGCTTCTCATCAGAACTTCATATTTATAGGCACTTGAGAAGATGACCGTTGGGAGCATTTAATGCTTTGCGTATTCCGTATAGCATTGCATTTAATGTTTCACTCTGTTGTTAACTACCTCGAGCCTTGTTTCCGCTGTGTCTACTGACGTTGCCTTTAATAGCTTCTAACGTTCCTTTTGTCAGTCAGGGTAGCCTGCCAGTCTAGTACTTGCTTCTGATATGATGTTTGTGTAAACAACGTTTGAATGTCATCAGAGTCAAACAGCTTGGTGCAGAGCATCTTCTTATCTTCTGTCCTTGAAGTGCTTCTGAGCGTGATACCATGAGAACTTCAGTGCTTCTTCTTCGGATCTCAAGTTCTTTCGATGCTTCCATAGACCCATGTTCTGATTCTGCTTGACCATCTTCTGATGTCTTGCCAGACCATGTTCTGATGTTGCATGCTGAACCTTCTGAGTCAGTGCTTCTTGCGCTGATTTTGTGCATACTCTTTATATAATTCCTGAAACGGAAATTGCATAGTATTAGACTACCACATTATCTCATACAAAATTCATATGCTTGTTATCATCAAAACTAAGAATATTGATCAGAACAAATCTTGTTCTAACAATCTCCCCCTTTTTGATGATGACAAAAACATACATGAATGATATGAATTTGCGATCAGAATATCAGACGGCTAAAGACAATTACACAGCTATATCATAAGCATATAAACATAGTGTGTGAATATGTCTCCCCCTGAGATTAGCAATCTCCCCCTGAGATAAATACTAGAAGAATTTTATAAATAAAGGACTTCCCTGAGTATTTCAGTTGAGACGTTCACATATGCTTAGATCTTCGGAACATTCACATCTTCTGATTCTTGCTTCCATAGGACAGCTTCAGAACTTGAATTTCCTAGATCTTCAGGATATTCATAGCTTCTAATTCTTGCTTCCATTGGACAGCTTCAGAGCTTGAATTTCTTCTTGAGTCATTGCATGCTAGATTGTATCAGAACATTGTTGAATGTACCAGAGCATCATCAGAGCATCTCTACATCCTGAAATGTTACAGAACAAACTAAACGACAAAAGTCAGCATGAATGAATCAGATCATAGAATGTGTTTCGGAATTTTATACTATGTATCAGAGCACACACATAAAATGTTTCAGAGCATATTTTATAACTAAAAACATGCATCAGAACATATAAAGAATAAGAATGAAAGTATATTCTATCATCAGAATATCAGAACATTCTTCCTTCTTGCTTCTGATCTTGAAGCTTTATAGCACTCAGCTTGCTTCAATTTCCATGAGCTTTATTCTTTATAGAATTTCTTTTCCCCATGTATTTGCTTCTCATGTTGAGCTTTAAAGAGGATCTTCAATTCCTGCAAAACAACACTCAAAGACATAGAACTTTGCAAGTTCTGTTAGAAATGTGGAGTCTTTCTCCCAGCAACTAATAAAATAAATCAGATCATTCATCACATTTTTCTCCCCCTTTTTGTCATAACATCAAAAACATAAAAGATTCAGATGAAAAACAAAAAGACAAACACTTGAAGAAAAGGATAATATTCATTAAGCACGGAGAAAAGGTTCAGAAGTACAAGAGGGCAAGAGAAGATGCATAGAAAAACAGATGTAGCAAAACAAAAGAAAACAATCTAAGACTCAATCTAAGATGACCCTAGCTTTGACATGATCTTGGCCAGCATATCATGAATCCCATTGTTGCTCTCATTCTGCCTTTCCATGAAAGCACGAAACTCAGCGTTGATTGATCTCTGCTCATCCTGGTTCTTCTGAATGACTTCCAAAGTCCTTGCAAGACGAGAAGGTTCATCAGAAGAAGCTTCACAACTTCTTTCCAGAGGGATGGCATGCTGATCCGTAGCTTCCATAGTCAGATCATTTGCAGGATTTTCCTCAACAGGAATGGTTTCAGCAACATGATCTTCAGTATCTGCTTCTTCCATAGAAGCATCTCCATACTCTGCAGCAGGAACCTCAGAATCTCCATTCTCAAGAGCCTGAAGAATGGCAGCCAGATTCAGTGGAGCAGAAGGACCTTCAACTTCTGGTGGGTCAACAACTTCTGGAATGACCAAGCTTGGGTCTTCCTCAGAAGGATTTTCCCTCAGAAATTCAAAGAGAGTCCTGAAGTCTCCAATCAGAACAGGATATTAAGGTCTCCAGACCACAATCTCCATGCAAGGGTTAGCTTCCATTGCAGCAACAATTCTTGCTTCTTCCAGCTCATCCACAAATCGCTTCTCAACCTGGAACCAATCAACTCTGCCAGGAAGAGGACCAGTGACTCCTTCTTCATCATCCAAGTTGTACAACTTCCTGATTAACTTCTCAGTTATCACAACTTCATGCCCTAGCACGAAGGAGATAACGGCGGTTGGAGTGACGGTTGCATGAACCCAAAAATCTTTCACAAGGGCGGGATAACTTGGTCCAACCAATCTAGCAAGATAGTTTGACCATCCCTGTGCCATGAGCTTAGCATCAGGTTTGAAACCATATGCTTTCAAATTTTCAAAGTCCACTGAGGACTCACAGAGAACTTCCAGTTCTGACTTAGGAATGGAGCAAGTCTTCAGAGGAGCGTATCTGTGCTTGTTGTATACCAGTTGAGAGGAAGACATTTCTTCTGTGGGTTTGATGTGCTTGATGAAGGATTCATGATGATGTTGCTTGGTTTCAGATCACAAACTAGGGTTTGAAGGAAACGAATGCAAAGAGAGAGATACACAAATGGAGAGAGAGTGAAAAAGATGAAATGAAGATGAAGCGGGTTATTTAAACGGTTTGAAAAAGAAAATAAAATAAAGTAAAAAGAAAACTGTTTAAAAGAAATGATTACAAAAAAAATGACATCAATATGCATTTAATGAGAAATGACGTTAGGAGAGATAAAGTGACAAAATGAAAAGATTTGCACAGTTACCTAGGGCGGCGTCTCCTCAACTGCACGCATGCTTGTCCAAAAAAATAGTGAACACGTGTTCATTTTCTAGAAAGACTGGTGACAGCTGTTTTACTATAAAAGAGCTTCTGAATCAACTTAGATAATGAAATGTTAGTAATAACAGAATCAGAACTTCTAATTGATCATTATCAGAACTTCTTATAGCTGCCTAGTCCTAACACATTTCAGAAGTTATTCATACACAGATCTTCTCATCTTCTCATTCTAGGCATCAGTCCATACTGATATTCTTCATAATGAACTTAAACCTATCTTCAGCAAGGGGTTTTGTAAAGATATCAGCGCATTGATGGTCTGTATCCACAAAGTTCAAAGAAAGAACACCCTTCTGAACATAGTCCCTCATAAAATGATGTTTAATCTCAATATGTTTTGCTTTGGAATGTAAGATAGGATTCTTAGATAAACATATAGCAGAAGTATTATCACAGAAAATAGGAATGTTACTCTCATATATTTGATAATCTTCTAGCTGACTCTTCATCCAGAGCATTTATGTGCTACACCTAGCAGCAGCAACATATTCTTCTTCTGTTGTTGAGAGCGCTATGGTAGCTTGCTTCTTGCTGTACCAGGAGATCAGATGACTTCCAAGAAATTGACAACTTCCAGAAGTACTCTTCCTTTCAATTCTATCTCCAGCATAGTCAGCGTCACAGAATCCTACTAAGTTGTATTCTTTAGATCTTCTATAGACGAAACCAACGTTAGTAGTTCCTTTCAGATACCTCAGAATTCTCTTAACAGCAGTTAAGTGAGATTCTCTAGGATCTGATTGGAATCTAGCACACAAACAAACACTGAATAAAATGTCAGGTCTAGAAGCAGTTAAGTGAGAAGAGATCCAATCATACCTCTGTACAACTTCTGATCTACCTTCTTACTTACCTCATCCTTACCTAGAACACATGTTGGATGCGTATGAGTTTTGGCTTCTTTGCTTTCAGATAGATTAAACTTCTTCAGAAGTTCTTTCACATACTTCGTTTGATGAACATAAGTTCCATCAGAAGTTTGGTTGATTTGAATCCCAAGGAAATACTTAAGCTCACCCATCATACTCATTTCAAATTCAGCCTGCATAGACTTAGCAAACTCCTTTCCAAGTGAAGCATTAGATGTTCCAAAGATAATATCATCAACATAAATATGACAAATTAAAATATCCTTCTTAGATGTTTTACAGAAAAGAGTTGTGTCCACTTGTCCTCTAGTGAAACCATTGTCCAGAAGGAAAGAACTTAATCTTTCATACCAAGCTCTAGGAGCTTGCTTCAACCCATACAATGATTTCTTAATTTTGAAAACATATTTTGGAGACTTAGAGTCTTCAAAACCAGGAGGTTGATGGACATAGACTTCCTCATCTATATAACCATTTAAGAAGGCACTCTTAACATCCTTCTGATACAGAGTGATGTTATGTTGAGTGGCAAAAGAAATCAATAAGCGAATAGATTCTAACCTGGCCACTGGTGCAAAGGTTTCTGTATAGTCAATCCCTTCTTGCTGACTATATCCTTAAGCCACCAGTCTGGCTTTGTTTCTTACCACATCTCCTTTCTCACTGAGCTTGTTTCTGAACACCCACTGTGTACCTATGATGTTGAATCCTTTAGGTCTAGGAACCAAATCCCATACAACATTCCTTGTAAATTGATTTAGTTCTTCTTGCATGGCAATTATCCAGTCTGGATCTTCTAGAGCTTGATCAACAGAAGTTGGCTCGATAAAAGAAACAAGACCTAATTGACATTCTGCATTGTTCTTAAGGAATGCTCTTGTTCTGATGGGATCATCTTTCTTTCCAAGGATCACATCTTCTGAGTGAGCAGAGGTGAGTCTAGAAGATCTTCTGACTGTTGGCTCTTCAGAAATCCTGAGATTCTCTAAAGATGCAGCAACTTGATCTTCTGATCCATTTCTTCTGAGACTTTCAGCTTCTGGAGCTTTGCTTCTTGGTTCTACAGCTTCTGATATGTCAATATCTATATCTGCAAAATTCTCAAACTACTTTGGTTTTACAAGACCAAGCTTATCATCAAACTTGATATTGATTGATTCTTCTACAACCAATGTCTCAGTATTGTATACTCGGTAGCCTTTAGAGCGTTCAGAATATCCAAGAAGAAAACATTTTTGTGCCTTAGAATCAAACTTACCAAGATGATCTTTAGTATTTAGAATAAAACACACACATCCAAAAGGATGAAAATATGAAATGTTGGGCTTTCTGTTCTTCCACAATTCATAAGGAGTCTTATTTAGAATAGGTCTTATAGAGATTCTATTCTGAATATAACATGCAGTGTTTATTGCTTCTGCCCAGAAGTGCTTAGCCATATTGGTCTCATTGATCATGGTTCTGGCCATTTCTTGTAGAGTCCTATTCTTTCGCTCTACAACTCCATTTTGCTGTGGAGTTCTAGGGCAAGAGAAATCATGGGCAATACCATTTTCTTTGAAGAACTCCTCAAAGAATCTGTTCTCAAATTCGCCACCATGATCACTTTTGACCTTTATGATTTTGCACTCCTTCTCAGATTGAATCTGAGTGCAGAATTCAAAGAACACAAAATGAGACTCATCCTTGTGTTTTAAGAACTTTACCCATGTCCAGCGGCTATAATCATCTACGATGACTAATCCATATTTCTTCCCTCTAATAGATGCTGTTTTGACTGGTCCAAACAGATCAATATGCAGAAGTTGTAACGGCCTTGAGGAAGAGACAACATTCTTAGATTTGAATGCAGGTTTGGAGAACTTGCCCTTCTGACATGCTTCACAAAGAGCATCTGATTTATATTTCAGATTTGGGAGACCTCTGACCAGATTTAGTTTGTTAATCTGAGAAATCTTTCTCAAACTAGCATGTCCTAATCTTTTGTGCCAGACCCATTGCTCTTCAGAAACAGACATAAGGCAAGTCACCTTCTGCTTCTCAAGATCTGAAAGATCAATCTTATAGATGTTGTTCTTTCTCTTGCCTGTAAATAGGATTGAGCCATCCTTCTAACTTATAGCCTTGCAAGACTTTTGATTGAAGATTATATCATAACCATTGTCACTTAATTGACTTATGGACAATAAGTTATACGTTAATCCTTCTACAAGAAGTACATTAGTTATGGAAAGAGAGTTACCAGTACTTATGGTTCCAGAGCCAATAATCTTGCCCTTCTGATCTCCTCCAAACTTGACTTCTCCACCAGACTTAAGCACCAGGTCTTGGAACATAGACCTTCTTCCCGTCATGTGTCGCGAGCACCCAGAGTCCAGGTACCATGACATTTTGTGCTTTGCCTTCTTTGCTGCTAAGGATATCTACAACAGAAATTATCTTCTCCTTAGGTACCCACAATTTCTTGGGTCCTTTCTTGTTAGTTTTCCTTAAGTTCTGATTGAAATTGGGTTTAGCATGATAAGTAACAGGAGGAACAACATGATATTCTTTGGGTTTGTCAGCATGATATCTTTTAGGTTGTGTCACATGCTTCTTAGTGTGTGTTGTGTTAAAACTCTGTGCATGTGATGTGAGCTTGATATCATGTGAGTGGCCATATTTGAACTGATCATACAATGGCTTGTATGTGATTTTCAAATCATTAACATGTTCAAATTTATGTGAGGTATCACCCTCATAGCCAAAACCAAACCTTTTGTTTCCAGAGACACCATATATCATAGAAGCAAGATGACTTCTGCCAATACTTCTAGATAGGAACTTTCTGAAGCTCGAGTCATATTCTTTCAGAATATGATTGAGACTAGGAATGGATTTTTCTGATTCAGAAGGAGATCCACTATCTTTGGATAATTTTAAAACTTTTTCCTTCTGTTCAGAATTTTCCACTTCCAGCTTCTTAGTTTCAAATTCAAATTGCTTTTTCAGCTTTTTGTATTTGATACTAAGATGAGCCTTGAGTTCCAGAAGTTCAGTTAAGCTGGAAACTAACTCTTCCCTAGATAGTTCAGAAAATACCTCTTCAGAATCTGATTCTGATGTAGATTCTGATCCATCATCCATTGTAGCCATCAATGCAAAGTTGGCTTGGTATCCTTCAGAGTCTGATTTTGATTCTGATTCAGAATCATCCCATGTTGCCATAAGACCTTTCTTCTTATGAAACTTCTTCTTGGGATTCTCCTTCTGAAGTTTTGGACATTCATTCTTGAAGTGTCCAGGCTCATTGCACTCATAGCAGACGACCTTCTTCTTGTTAGATCTTCTACCACCAGAAGATTCTCCTCGTTCAAACTTCTTTGAAATTCTGAAGCTTTTGAACTTCCTTTGTTTGCTCTTCCAGAGTTGGTTTACCCTTTTGGAGATCATGGACAGTTCATCTTCTTCTTCTGATTCTGATTCGTCAGAATCTACTTCTTCGGCCTGAAAAGCGTTAGTGCATTTTTTAATATTAGATTTTAATGCAATAGACTTACCTTTCTTCTGAGGCTCATTTGCGTCCAGCTCAATTTCAAGGCTTCTCAAGGCACTGATTAGCTCTTCCAAGGAGACTTCATTCAGATTCTTTGCAATCTTGAATGCAGTCACCATTGGGCCCCATCTTCTGGGCAAGCTTCTGATGATTTTCTTTACATGATCAGCCTTGGTGTAGCCTTTGTCCAGAACTCTCAATCCAGTAGTTAGCGTTTGAAATCTTGAGAACATCTTCTCAATATCTTCATCATCCTCCATCTTGAAGGCTTCATATTTCTGGATTAGAGCAAGAGCTTTAGTCTCCTTGACATGAGCATTTCCCTCATGGGTCATTTTCAATGACTCATATATATCATAGGCAGTTTCCCTGTTAGATATCTTCTCATACTCAGCATGAGAGATAGCATTCAGCAAACCAGTCCTACATTTATGATGATTCTTGAAGAGCTTCTTTTGATCATCATCCATTTCTTGTCTGGTAAGCCTTACGCCTGTAGCTTTTACTGGATGTTTGTAACCATCCATCAGAAGATCCCATAGATCACCATCTAGACCAAGGAAATAACTTTCTAGTTTATCTTTCCAGTATTCAAAGTTTTCACCATCAAATACTGGTGGTCTGGTATAACCATTGATACCATTGTATTGCTCAGCAGAGCTAGATGTAGATGTAGATGTAGATGTGTTTGTTGGAATTTCACCAGCCATCTTTTACCGAAGCGTTTTTCTCTTCCTGAATCTTTTCTAAACACGGTTAAGTGCTTGCACCTTAGAACCGGCGCTCTGATGCCAATTGAAGGATAGAAAAACACTTAGAAAGGGGGGGTTTGAATAAGTGTAGCTTTAAAAACTAGTAAGATAAAAACTATTTGCACAATGATTTTTATCCTGGTTCATTGTTAACTAAACTACTCCAGTCCACCCCCTTTGAGTGATTTACCTCACCTGAGGATTTAATCCACTAATCGCACTTGATTACAATGGTTTTCCACTTAGACAACTGCTAAGTCTTCTAGAGTATCCTGATCACAACCTGATCACTCTAGGAACAAACTGCTTAGACAACTTCTAAGACTTGCTAGAGTATACTGATCAACAACCTGATCACTCTAGTTCTTACAACTTAATGTAAATAAATTCTTTTAAGAGTTACAATGCTTCTTATAAATCAATTATCACAACTGTGATTTTCTCTTAAGTTTAAGCTTAAATCTCACTAAGATATTACAACAGCAATGTAGTGAGCTTGATGATGAAGTTTGAGAGCTTTTGAATTTGACAGCGTTTCAGTTTAATGCGCAAGTGTTGTATTTAGCTTCTCATCATAACTTCATATTTATAGGCACTTGAGAAGATGACCGTTTGGAGCATTTAATGCTTTGCGTATTCCGTACAGCATTGCATTTAATGTTTCACTCTTTTGTCAACTACCTCGAGCCTTGTTTCCGCTGTGTCTACTAACGTTGCCTATAATAGCTTCTAACGTTCCTTTTGTCAGTCAGCGTAGCCTGCCAGTCTAGTACTTGCTTCTGATCTGATGTTTGTGTAAACAACGTTTGAATGTCATCAGAGTCAAACAGCATGGTGCAGAGTATCTTCTTGTCTTCTGACCTTGAAGTTCTTCTGAGCGTGATACCATGAGAACTTCAGTGCTTCTGCTTCTGATCTCAAGTTCTTCTGATGCTTCCATAGACCCATGTTCTGATTCTGCTTGACCATGTTCTGATGTCTTGCCAGACCATGTTCTGATGTTGCATGCTGAACCTTCTGAGTCAGTGCTTCTTGCGCTGATTTTGTGCATACTCTTTATACAATTCCTGAAATGGAAATTGCATAGTATTAGAGTACCACATTATCTCATACAAAATTCATATGCTTGTTATCATCAAAACTAAGAATATTGATCAGAACAAATCTTGTTCTAACACGAGGTTTGCGAAAGAATGAATCAGATGATAATGATGACGGCGATGAAGATGAAGGATAGAAAAACACTTAGAAAGGAGGGGGTTTGAATAAGTGTAGCTTTAAAACTTGTAAGATAAAAACAGTTTGCACAATGATTTTTATCCTGGTTTGTTGTTAACTAAACTACTCCAGTCCACCCCCTTAGAGTGATTTACCTAACCTGAGGATTTAATCCACTAATCACATAAGATTACAATGGTTTTCCACTTAGACAACTTCTAAGTCTTCTAGAGTATACTGATCAGAACCTGATCACTCTAGGAACAATCTGCTTAGATACCCTCTAAGACTTTATAGAGTATACTGATCAACAACCTGATCACTCTAGTTCTTACAACTTAATGTAAACAAATTCTAAGAGTTACAATGCTTCTAATAAAGCTATTATCACAACTGTGATTTTCTCTTAAGTTTAAGCTTAATCTCACTAATATATTACAACTGCAATGTAGTGAGGTTGAAGATGAAGTTTGAGAGCTTTTTGAATTTGACAGTGTTTCTGTATATTTTGCACAAGTGTTGTATTCAGAATTCGTAACATAGCTTCTAATCAGAACTTCAATATATAGGCGTTTGAGAAGATAACCGTTGGGAGCATTTAATGCTTTGCGTATTCCGTACAACATTGCATTTAATGTTTCACTTTTTTGTCAACTACCTCGAGCCTTGCTTTCGCTGTGTCTACTGACGTTGCCTTTAATAGCTTTCAACATTCCTTTTGTCAGTTAGCCTAGCCTGCCAGCTAGTACTTGCTTCTGATTTGATGTTTGTGTAAACAACGTTTGAATATCATCAGAGTCAAACAGCTTGGTGCAGAGCATCTTCTTGTCTTCTGACCTTGAAGTGCTTCTGAGCGTGATACCATGAGAACTTCAATGCTTCTGCTTCTGATCTCAAGTCCTTCTGATGCTTCCATAGACCATGTTCTGATTCTGCTTGACCATCTTCTGATGTCTTGCCAGACCATGTTCTGATGTTGCATGCTGAACCTTCTGAGTCAGTGCTTCTTGCGCTTATTTTGTGCATACTCTTTATATAATTCCTGAAATGGAAATTGCATAGTATTAGAGTACCACATTATCTCATACAAAACTCATATACATTGTTATCATCAAAACTAAGAATATTGATCAGAACAAATCTTGTTCTAACAATCTCCCCCTTTTTGATGATGACAAAAACATATATAAATGATATGAATTTGCAATCAGAATATCAGACGGCTAAAGAAAATTACACAACTATAGCATAAGCATATAAACCTAGTGTGTGAATATGTCTCCCCCTGAGATTAACAATCTCCCCCTGAGATAAATAATCTCCCCCTGAAATAAATACTGGAAGAAATTTATAAATAAAGGACTTCCCTGAGTATTTTCCATTTCAGTTGAGACGATCACATATGCTTAGATCTTCAGAACATTCATAGCTTCTGATTCTTGCTTCCATAGGACAGCTTCAGAGCTTGAATTTCTTCTTGAATCGTTGCATGCTAGATTGTATCAGAACATTATTGAATGTACCAGAGCATCTCTACATCCTGAAATGTTACAGAACAAACTAAACGACAACAGTCGGAGCATGAATGAATCAGAACATAAAATATGTATCAGAACATATAATATGTATCAGAGCAAAAACAATAATGTTTCAGAGCATATTCAAAACTAAAACATGCATCAGAACATATAAGGAATAAGAATGAGTTAGAGAGTATTCTATCATCAGAATATCATAACATTCTTCCTTCTTGCTTCTGATCTTGAAGCTTCACAGCACTCAGCTTGCTTCAATTTCCATGAGCTTTATTCCATACAGAATTGCTTTTCCCCATGTCTTTGCTTCTCATGTTGAGCTTTTAAGAAGATCTTCACTTCCTACAAAACACTCAGAGACACTGAACTTGCAATTTCTTGTTAGAAATGTGGAGACTTTCTCCCAGCAACTGATAATATAAATCAGATCATTTATCACAGTTTTCTCCCCATTTTTGTCATAACATCAAAAACGCAAAAGATTCAGATGAGAAAAAAACAAAAGAAGGATAATTTTCATTGATAGCAAAGGAGAATTATCAGAAAGTACAAGGAAGATGCATAGAAGACAGATGCAAGAAACAAGGAAAAACTACTAAGACACAAAAGGACTAAGACGACCCTAGCTTAGACATAATCTTGGCCAGCATGTCATGAATCCCTGCATTGCTCTCAATCTGCCTCTCCATGAAAGAGCGGAACTCAACATTGGTGTCCTCTTGCTTGTCCATACGAGAAGCTAGCTCAGCTTGGTTCTTCTGAATAACCCCTACAGTCTTCACCAAAAGAGAGGGTTCACCAGAAGAAGCTTCACAACTTCTGTTCAGAGGGACAACATTCCCAATAGCAGCTTCCATTGTTAGATCATCAACTTGATTTTCCTCAATAGGAATAGACTCAGCAGGATGATCTTCAGCATCAGCTTCTCCCATATCAGCATCTTCTTCATACACAGGAGCAGGAAGATCAGAATCTCCATTCTCAAGAGCTTGAAGAATGGCAGCAAGATTCCTTGGAGCAGAAGGACCTTCAACTTCTGGCGGGTCAACAACTTCTGGAATGACCATATTGGGGTCTTCCTCAGAAGGATTTTCCCTCAGAAAGTCAAACAAGGACTTGAAGTCTCCAGTCAGAAATGGATACTTAGGTCTCCTGTTTCTGATGGGATAATAATATACACCATTATCAACTTCAAGAAGATATCCAGTATAACCAGGAGCAGCAGCCACTAGTCTCTTCTGAACAGCCATAGCTCTCACCTGAAAATCTTGGCGAAAGCTTCTCCAGAGGTTTCTAGTAGAAACATCATCAAGGTCATTGAAGAAGGCATCTTGCAAGAGATCCAGCCTACGGATAACTTCTTGTCTGAACAGCTCCAGGTAGATATGAGGTTCAGGTTCAGGAGGATTGAAAGTGAATTTGTAGTCAGGGTAGAGAAGGCAGTATGGGTTGGATTTTCTGGTAGGAAAGGGATTGGATAGAGAAGGTGGAGGTGCTGTGGTTGAAGAGGATGGAATATCTGTGGAGATGGTTGATGAGGATGGTATATCAGTGGGTGTGGGAGGATAGACATTTAGTGTAGTGGGGTTCAAAACAGGTGTAGAAAGAGATGGTTGAGGAGGATTTGGAATGGTGAAGGTGTTGTGATGTTTAGAAGTAGAAGGTTGGATAGAAGATTGAGGTTCTGAAGGAGGTGGTTGGTATACTTGCCTGGGAAAATTTGTAGTTCTTACAGTACGGAAAGATTCCCTGATGCGCTGGTCTTGAAATTCTGGAGAATTTACTTTGACAGGATCAAAGGTGACGCTTTGCTTCTTGGCTTTCTTGACTTCTTCTTCTTGAGCCTTTCTTTTTAGCCTTGCTTCTTGCTTCTTCTGATCCTTCTTCTGAAGGTCAGCCAGAGAAGGAAGCACTCTTCCACGAATCCACGCAGGATCAACAGAAGATTGAGTTCTTACAAAAGCTTCCAAGTATTGCTTAACAGCCTTGTGAAGTTCTGCTTGGAACAAGGTAGCAAAGCCTTCAATCGGAATCCTTCTGGTCAGAATATCTGGGGAGATTACAGGAACCGAAGTTACCTTCGTGATAAGTTCCAGTCTCAGCAGATCAAAAGCATTGATGACATGCCCTTGAATGGCTCCAAAGAATCTGAACGTTCCAATAGTCTTTAAAGAGTCCATTAAATCACTTTCTATCAGAATGTCTAAGATCATTCTGGCGAAAGGAATAGTATTTCTTTGAAGATGAGGATACTTCTCACGTTCTTCATCCCTTGACTCTTCAATAGCCATTTTCAGATTCTGAAACAGAATGTTGGAGATGTTCAGTTCAATTCTTCTTCCAATGCAGAAGAGAGTGTATTTGTGATCAGGACTGATGTACATGGAGGATAATGATCTTCTTCTATGATGAAGAGATCCCAGAATGATTTCAGCCCAGACTTGATAGAACGCCCTCAATGTACCAGTTTGGTGAGATTGAAGACCAGTTGCATAAGATATTTGTCCTTCAACCTGTGGCCAACTAACCCTGGCAGGAAGTGGACCAGTACATCCTTCTTCATCATCCAGGTTGTACAACTTCCTTATCAACTTCTCAGTAATCACAATTTCATACCCTAACACGAAGGAGATGATTGCAGTTGGAGTAACCGTTGCATGAGCCCAGAAATCTTTTACAAGAGCCGGATAAATTGGTCCAACCAATCTATCAAGGTAGCTTGACCATCCTTGTGCCATTGTCTCTGCTTCAGGTTTGAAACCATGTGCTCTCATATTTTCAAAGTCCACTGAAGACTCACAAAGAACTTCCATCTCTGCAGTAGGAATGGAACAGGTCTTCAAAGGAGCAAAACCACGCTTGCTCAGAACCAGTTGAGTGGAAGTCATATCTGCTTGGTTTGAGGAACTTGATGAAGGATTCATGATGATATGCTAATTTTCAGACACAAACTAGGGTTTATGCGAAGAATGCAAAAAGAGAGGGACGAATGAAGAGAGAGAGTGAAAAAAGATGAAATGAAGATGAAGGGGATTATATAAAAGGTTGGAAAGAAAAAAATAATAACTACAAAATGGTTTAAGTGAAATGATTACAGAAAAACATGACATCAATTTGCATTTAATGAGATATGACGTTAGGAGAGATAAAGTGACAAAATGAAATGATTTGCACAGTTACCTAGGGCGGCGTCTCCTCAACTACACGCATGCTTGTCCAAAAATAGTAAACACGTGTTCATTTTCTGGAAAACTGGGGACAGCTATTTTACTTTAAAAGAGATTCTGAATTAACTTAGACAATGAAACGTTAGTAATAACAGAATCAGAACTTCTAATTGATCATTATCAAAACCTCTTATATTCACATAATCCCAACACATTTCAGAATTTAACCATACATGAGATCTTCTCATCTTCTCATTCTGGGCATAAATCCATACTGATATTCTTCAGAATGAACTTAAATCTATCTTCAGCAAGGGGTTTTGTAAAGATATCAGCCCATTGATGGTCTGTATCCACAAAGTTTAAAGAGAGAACACCCTTCTGAACATAGTCTCTAATGAAATGATGTTTAATCTCAATATGTTTAGCTTTGGAATGTGAGATAGGATTCTTAGATAAACATATGGCAGAAGTATTATCATAGAAGATAGGAATGTTACTCTCATATATTTGATAATCTTGTAGCTGACTCTTCATCCAGAGAATTTGTGTGCTACAACCAGCAGCAGCAACATATTCTGCTTCTGTTGTTGAGAGGGCAATGGTAGCTTGCTTCTTAGTGTACCAGGAGATCAGATGACTTCCTAGAAATTGACAACTTCCAGAAGTACTTTTCCTTTCAATTCTATCTCCAGCATAGTCAGCATCACAAAATCCTACTAAGTTGTATTCTTTAGATTTTCTGTAGACTAAACCAACATTAGTAGTACCTTTCAGATACCTCAGAATTCTCTTAACAGTAGTTAAGTGAGATTCTCTAGGATCTGATTGGAATCTAGCGCATAAACAAACACTGAATAGAATGTCAGGTCTAGAAGCAGTTAAATATAGAAGAGATCCAATCATACCTCTGTACAACTTCTGATCTACCTTCTTACTTACCTCATCCTTACCTAGAACACACGTTGGATACATAGGAGTTTTGGCTTCTTTGCTTTCAGAAAGATTAAACTTTTTTAGAAGTTCCTTCACATACTTCGTTTGATGAACATAAGTTCCATCAGAAGTTTGATTGATTTGAATCCCAAGAAAATACTTGAGTTCTCCCATAATACTCATTTCAAATTCAGCCTACATAGACTTAGCAAACTCCTTTCCAAGTGAAGCATTAGATGTTCCAAAAATAATATCATCAACATAACTTTGACAAATTAAAATGTCCTTCTTAGATGTTTTACAGAAAAGAGTCGTATCCACTTGTCCTCTAGTGAAACCATTGTCCAGAAGGAAAGAGTTTAATCTTTCATACCAAGCTCTAGGAGCTTGCTTCAATCCATACAATGATTTCTTAAGTTTGAAAACATGTTCTGGAGACTTAGAGTCTTCAAAACCAAGAGGTTGGTGGACATAGACTTCCTCATCTATATAACCATTTAAGAAGGCACTCTTAACATCCATCTGATACAGAGTGATGTTATGCCGAGTGGCAAAAGAAATTAATAAACGAATATATTCTAACATGGCCATTGGTGCAAAGGTTTCAGTATAGTCAATTCATTCTTGTTGACTATATCCCTGAGCCACCAGTCTGGCTTTGTTTCTTACCACTTCTCCCTTCTCACTAAGCTTGTTTCTGAAAACCCACTTTGTGCCAATGATGTTGAATCCTCTTGGTCTAGGATCAAGATCCCATACATCATTCCTTGTAAACTGATTTAGTTCTTCTTGCATGGCAATTACCCAGTCTGGATCTTCTAGAGCTTGATCAACAGAAGCTGGCTCGATAAAAGAAACAAGACCTAATTGACATTCTGCATTTTTCTTAAGGAATGCTCTGGTTCTGATAGGATCATCTTTCTTTCCAAGGATCACATCTTCTGAGTGAGCTGAGGTGAGTCTAGAAGATCTTCTGACGGTTGGCTCTTCAGAAATTCTGAGATTCTCTAAAGATGCAGCAACTAGATCTTCTGATTCTTTGCATCTTAGATTTTCAGCTTCTGAAACTTTGCTTCTTGGTTCTACAGCTTCTGATATATCAATATTTATATCTGCAAAATTCTCAAACTGCTTTGGCTTTTCAAGACCAAGCTTATCATCAAATCTGATATTGATTGATCTTCTACAACCAATGTTTCAGTATTGTATACTATGTAGCCTTTAGAGCGTTTAGAATATCCAAGAAGGAAACATTTTTGTGCCTTAGAATCAAACTTACCAAGATGATCTTTAGTATTCAAAATAAAACAAACACATCCAAAAGGATGGAAATATGAAATGTTGGGCTTTCTATTCTTCCACAATTCATAAGGAGTCTTATTCAGAATAGGTCTTATAGAGATTCTATTCTGAATTTAACATGCAGTGTTTATTGCTTCTGCCCAGAAGTGCTTAGCCATATTGGTTTCATTGATCATGGTTCTGGCCATTTCTTGTAGAGTCCTATTCTTTCGCTCTACAACTCCATTTTGTTGTGGAGTTCTAGGACAAGAGAAATCATGGGCAATACCATTTTCTTTGACGAACTCCTCAAAGAATCTGTTCTCAAATTCACCACCATGATCACTTCTGACCTTTATGATTTTGCACTCCTTCTCAGATTGAATCTAAGTGCAGAATTCAAAGAACACTGAATGAGACTCATCCTTGTGTTTTAAGAACTTTACCCATGTCCAGCGGCTATAATCATCTACGATGACTAATCCATATTTCTTCCCTCTGACAGATGCTGTTTTGACTTGTCCAAACAGATCAATGTGCAGAAGTTCTAACGGCCTTGAGGAAGAGACAACATTCTTAGATTTGAATGCAGGTTTGAAGAACTTGCCCTTCTGACATGCTTCACAAAGAGCATCTAATTTGTATTTCAGATTTGGGAGTCCTCTGACCAGATTTAGTTTGTTAATCTGAGAAATCTTTCTCAAACTAGCATGTCCTAATCTTCTGTGCCAGACCCATTGCTCTTCAGAAACAGACATAAGGCAAGTCACCTTCTACTTTTCAAGATCTGAAAGATCAATCTTATAAATGTTGTTCTTTCTCTTGCCTGTAAATAGGATTGAGCCATCCTTCTGACTTACAGCCTTGCAAGACTTTTGATTGAAGATTATGTCATAACCATTGTCACTTAATTGACTTATGGACAATATGTTATGCGCTAATCCTTCTACAAGAAGTACATTAGTTATGGAAGGAGAGTTACCAATACTTATGGTTCCAGAGCCAATAATCTTGCCCTTCTGATCTCCTCCAAACTTGACTTCTCCACCGGATTTAAGCACCAGGTCTTGGAACATAGACCTTCTTCCCGTCATGTGTCGCGAGCACCTAGAGTCCAGGTACCATGACACTTTGTGCTTTATCTTCTTTGCTGCTAAGGATATCTGCAACAGAAATTATCTTCTCCTTAGGTACCCACAATTTCTTGGATCCTTTCTTGTTAGTTTTCCTCAAGTTCTGATTGAACTTGGGTTTAGCATGATAAGTAACAGGAGGAACAGCATGATATTCTTTAGGTTTGGCAGCATGATATTTTTTAGGTTGTGTCACATGCTTCTTGGTGTGTGAAGTGTTAAAACTTTTGGCATGTGAAGTGAGCCTAATATCATGTAAGTGGCCTTATTTGAACTGATCATACAATGGCTTGTATGTGATTTTCAAATCATCAACAGGTTCAAATTTTTGTGAGGTATCACCCTCATAGCCAACGCCAATCCTTTTGTTTCCAGAAACACCATATATCATAGAAGCAAGATGATTTCTGCCAATACTTCTAGATAGAAATTTCCTGAAGCTCGAGTCATATTCTTTCAGAATATGATTAAGACTAGGAATGGATTTTTTTGATTCAGAAGGAGATCCAATATCTTTGGATAATTTTAAAACTTTTTCCTTCAATTCATAATTTTCCACTTCCAGCTTCTTAGTTTCAAATTCAAATAGCTTTTTCAGCTTTTTGTATTTGATACTAAGATGAGCCTTGAGTTCCAGAAGTTCAGTTAAACTGGAAACTAACTCTTCTCTAGAAAGTTCAGTAAATACCTCTTCAAAATCTGATTCTGATGTAGATTCTGATCCGTCATCCACTGTGGCCATCAGTGCAAGGTTTGCCTGCTCGCCTTCAGAGTCCGATTCTGATTCTGATTCTGAATCATCCCATGTTGCTATAAGACCTTTCTTCTTATGAAACTTCTTCTTGGGATTCTCCTTCTGAAGTTTTGGACATTCATTCTTGAAGTGTCTAGGCTCATTGCATTCATAGCAGATGACCTTCTTCTTGTCAGATCTTCTGCCTCCAGAAGATTCTCCTCTTACAGGCTTCTTTGAACTTCTGAAGCTCTTGAACTTCCTTTGCTTGCTCTTCCAGAGATGGTTTACCCTTCTGGAGATCATGGACAGTTCATCTTCTTCTTCTGATTCTGATTCTTCAGAATCTACTTCTTCAGGTTGAAAAGCGTTAGTGCATTTTTTATAATTAGATTTTAACGCAATAGACTTACCTTTCTTCTGAGGTTCATTAGCATCTAGCTCAATTTCATGACTCCTCAGAGCACTGATCAATTCTTCAAGAGAGACTTCATTCAGATTCTTGGCAATTTTGAAAGCAGTAAACATAAGACCCCATCTTCTTGGCAAGCTTCTGATGATCTTCTTGACATGATCAGCCCTTGTGTATCCCTTGTCAAGAACTCTCAATCCAGCAGTTAGCGTTTGAAATCTTAAGAACATCTTCTCAATGTTTTCATCATCCTCCATCTTGAAGGCTTCATATTTCTGGATCAAGGGAAGAGCTTTAGTCCCCTTGACTTGGGCATTTCCTTCCATAGGCAGTTTCCCTGTTAGATATCTTCTCATACTCAGCATGAGAGATAGCATTCAGCAAAACAGTCCTACACTTATGATGATTTTTGAATTGCTTCTTTTGATCATCATTCATTTCTTGTCTTGTAAGCTTTACACCCGTAGCTTTCACTAGATGTTTGTAACCATCCATCAGCAGATCCCATAAGTCACCATCTAGACCAAGGAAGTAACTTTCAAGTTTATCTTTCTAGTATTCAAAGTTTTCACCATCAAAAACTGGTGGTCTAGTATAACCATTGTTACCATTTCCATTGTATTGCTCAGCAGAGCCAGATGTAGATGTATTTGTTGGATTTTCACCAGACATCTTGACTTAAGCGTTTTTCTCTTCCTGAATATTTCCTAAACACGGTTAAGTGCTTGCACCTTAGAACCGGCGCTCTGATGCCAATTGAAGGATAGAAAAACACTTAGAAAGGGGGGGGGGGGGTTGAATAAGTGTAGCTTTAAAACTTGTAAGATAAAAACAGTTTGCACAATGATTTTTATCCTGGTTCGTTGTTAACTAAACTACTCCAGTCCACCCCCTTGGAGTGATTTACCTCACCTGAGGATTTAATCCACTAATCACACAAGATTACAATGGTTTTCCACTTAGACAACTTCTAAGTCTTCTAGAGTATATTGATCACAACCTGATCACTCTAGGAACAATCTGCTTAGATACCCTCTAAGACTTTCTAGAGTATACTGATCAACAACCTGATCACTCTAGTTCTTACAACTTAATGTAAACAAATTCTAAGAGTTACAATGCTTCTAATAAAGCTATTATCACACCTGTGATTTTCTCTTAAGTTTAAGCTTAATCTCACTAATATATTACAACTGCAATGTAGTGAGGTTGAAGATGAAGTTTGAGAGCTTTTTGAATTTGACAGCGTTTCTGAATATTTTGCGCAAGTGTTGTATTCAGAATTCGTAACATAGCTTCTCATCAGAACTTCAATATATAAGCGTTTGAGAAGATGACCGTTGGGAGCATTTAATGCTTTGCGTATTCCGTACAGCATTGCATTTAATGTTTCACTCTTTTGTCAACTACCTCGAGCCTTGCTTTCGCTGTGTCTACTGACGTTTCCTTTAATAGCTTTCAACGTTCCTTTTGCCAGTCAACGTAGCCTGTCAGCTAGTACTTGCTTCTGATCTGATGTTTGTGTAAACAACATTTGAATATCATCAAAGTCAAACAGCTTGGTGCAGAGCATCTTCTTGTCTTCTGACCTTGAAGTGCTTCTGAGCGTGATACTAGAGAACTTCAGTGCTTCTGCTTCTTATCTCAAGTCCTTCTGATGCTTCCATAGACGATGCTCTGATTCTGCTTGACCATCTTCTGATGTCTTGCCAGACCATGTTCTGATGTTGCATGCTGAACCTTCTGAGTCAGTGCTTCTTGCGCTGATTTTGTGCATACTCTTTATATAATTCCTGAAATGGAAATTGCATAGTATTAGAGTTCCACATTATCTCATACACAATTCATATACATTGTTATCATCAAAACTAAGAATATTGATCAGAACAAATCTTGTTCTAACAGAAGAGAGATTGAAGTTACAAAACACAGGAGTGTCAACTTCTGGGTGGTGGTCAGATAATGGAGAGGAGGGTTGAGGTTGAGGTCCAGAATGTGGAGGTTCAGAATGTAGAGGTTTAGAATATGGAGGTTGAGCAGAGGAGAAAATGTCTTCATTTGGAAAGATGGTGTTTAGAGGTTTTGCATTGAGAATGGGTTTAGAGGTAGAGATTGGCTGTTTGCCTTTGGTTTTGGTGGAAGCAGAAGGTTGGTCAGAGGCAGGTTGATTTTATGGTTGAGGTTCTGTTGATATATGTTCAAAATTTAAAACCGGAATAGGAACAGACTCAGTTATAGAAATACCTGAAGATTATTTCTTCTTCTTCTGAGGCTTTGATGGTCCATCTCCAACAGACTTTCTCTTCTTCTTCTTCTTCTCCTTCTTTTATTACTTTTCCTTCTCTTCTTTCTTTTCTTTATTCTCCTTCTTCACTTTCTTTTCTTTCTTTTCTTCTTTCTTTTCCTTCTTGTCTTTCTTTTCCTTCTTCTCCTTTTTCTTCTTCTCTTTCTCTTACTTCTTCTTTGATGGATCTTGATCAGCTAAAGTGGGAAGCACTCTGTTGCTCAGCCATGCTGGATCAAACTCAGTGCCTTCCTATAAACACTTTTCCAGATAGAAGAGGATTGTGTTGGGATGCTCATTCTTGAAGAAGAGCTCAAAATCAGCCAGAGCAGGAACCCTTCTGGTCAGGATCTCATTTACCACTCTAGAAGGAGCGACAATGTTCTCTATCAGCTTCATTTTCTTCAGAGTGTGAGAATTCATAGTGCTCTCACATGTTGCATACAGATCTTTAACAAGTCCAGCTGCTAGCAGATCATCAACCAAGCCAGTCTCAATCAGAATGTCAGAAATCAATATCCCAAAAGGAATGATGTTCCTTATGATCTTTGGTGTCTTCAATTTAGCTTTCTCTCTAGAGTCCCTCACATGATTCCACATATGGATAAACAGAATATAAGGAAGATCCACCTTCTCGCCTTGACCAATACAATACAAAATGTATTGTTGGTCTTGATTGATGTAGTTTAGAGATAGAGTTGCCTTTCTGTGGTAGATGCAACCCAGAAGGATCTTGGCCCATATTCTGCAGGGATCCTTCAAGTCCTTGATACAAGTAAAACCTTTTCCAGATTTGAATATTTCAGCATAGACAACGTTCCAATCTGTTCTGCCTATGATGGCTCCAACAGCACCAAAACAATTTTCCAGACCTAGCAATCTTCTGATCAGGTTTTCAGTAATGGAGATCTCTTGGCCACAAACAAAAGACAGAATTGCCTTTGGCATAAGTGTTGCATGAACCCAAAACTCTTTAACCAATTCTGGGTAAACTGGTCCAATCAGACGGTTGTAAAACGGTTCCCAGCCTTGAACAATCATGTTGCTCTTCAAGTTAAAGTTGTGTTCCTGAAGATTTTCAAAATCAACCATTGTATCACAAATAACTTCTAAATCATCCATCGGAATCAGACAAGTTTTCATTGGAGAGAAGAGAGTTTGTTGTTGTTGCTGTTGTTGTTGTTCTTATTGTTGAGAAGACGAAGCAATGTTTTGAATAGACAAAGCTATTGAAGAACACTTGAGATTTCTGGGTTTCCTTGACTTAGGGTTTAGATGAAGGCAAAAGAGGAGAAAAAAATGCATAAACTATGAAGATGATGAAGGAGTGAAAAGAGAGAAAATGAATATGTAATGAGTTTATATAGACACGGATTTGAAAAAGAAATGCAATGAGATTCTGAATGCAACGTTACAGAATATGAATCAATCACATTTAATGTTGAGAGACGTTAGTGGAGATAGCGTGAGATTTGAAAAGATTAACAGATTCAGAGTATCCATATGAACATATATAAACAGAACATCTGATAGGTAAAATAAGAAAATAAATAAATCAACATCTTCAAACTAATCCACATATCAGATCATCTCAACACCTTAATTCTGGGCATAAATCCATACTAATGTTCTTCAGAATGAACTTAAACCTATCTTCCGCGAGGGGTTTTGTAAAGATATCAGCCCATTGATGGTCTGTATCTATAAAGTTTAAAGAAAGAACACCCTTCTGAACGTAATCCCTAATAAAGTGATGTTTAATCTCTATATGTTTAGCTTTTGAATGTAAAATAGGATTTTTAGATAAACAAATAGCAAAAGTATTATCATAGAATATAGGAATGTTACTTTCATATATCTGATAGTCTTCTAGTTGACTTTTCATCCAGAGCATCTGTGTACTACATCCAGCAGCAGCTGCATATTCTGCTTCTATTGGAGAGAGTGCAATAGCTGCTTGCTTCTTGTTGTACCACGAGATCAGGTTACTTCCCAGAAACTGACAGCTTCCAGACGTACTTTTCCTTTCAACTCTATCTCCAGCGTAATCAGTATCACAGTATCCTACTAAGTTGTATTCTTCAGATCTTATGTAGACTAAACCAACATTAGTAGTACCTTTCAGATACCTAAGAATTCTCTTAACAGCAGTAAAGTGAGATTCTCTAGGATCTGATTGGAATCTAGCACACAAGCATACACTGAATAAAATATCAGGTCTAGAAGCAGTCAGATAGAGAAGAGATCCTATCATACCTCTGTAGATCTTCTGATCTACCTTCTTGCTTTCCTCATCCTTACCTAATACGCAAGTTGGATGCATTGGAGTTTTTGCTTCTTTGCTTTTAGATAGTTTGAACTTCTTCAGAAGTTCTTTGACATACTTAGTCTGATGAACATAGGTTCCTTCAGAGGTTTGATTGATCTGAATGCCTAGGAAGTATTTGAGTTCTCCCATCATGCTCATCTCAAATTCTGCCTGCATAGACTTAGCAAACTCCTTTCCAAGTGTAGCATTAGATGTTCCAAAAATAATATCATCTACATAAAATTGACAAATTAGCATATCCTTTTTATAGGTTTTACAGAAGAGAGTTGTGTCTACTTTCCTCTTGTGAAACCATTATCCAGAAGGAAGGAACTTAATCTTTCATCTCAAGCTCTGGGAGCTTGCTTCAAAGCGTATAATGATTTCTTTAGTTTAAAAACATGTTCTGGAGACTTAGAGTCTTCAAAACCAGGAGGTTGGTGAACATAAACTTCTTCATCTATATAACCATTTAAAAAGGCACTCTTAACATCCATCTGATACAAAGTGATGTTTTTTGAGTGGAAAATGAAATTAATAATTTAATAGATTCTAACCTGGCCACTAGTGCAAAGGTTTCAGTATATTCAATACCTTCTTGTTGACTATAGCCCTGAGCAACCAGTCTGGCTTTTTTCTGACAACTTCACCTTTCTCACTCAGCTTGTTTCTGAAGACCCATTTTATTCCAATGATATTGAATCCTTTAGGTCTTGGAACCAGATCCCAAACATCATTCGTTGTAAACTGATTTAACTTTTCTTGCATAACAATTATCCAGTAAGCATCTTCCAAGGCTTGATCAACAAAAGTTGGCTCAATCAAAGACACTAAACCAAAATGACATTCTGCATTGTTCTTTAGGAATGCTCTTGTTCTGATGAGATCATCTTTCTTTCCAATTATAACATCTTCTGGATAGGTAGAGTTGATTCTAGAGGATCTTCTGAGTGTTGGCTCTTCAGATATTCTTAGATTCTCTAAAGACGCTGCAACTTGATCTTCTGATACATCCTTTCTCTTGGGTTCTTCATGATCTGAGTTAGAGATATCTATATCTGTAAAATTCTCAAACTGCTTTGGCTTTTCAATGCCAAGATTATCATCAAATCTGATATTGATTGATTCCTCAACTATAAGAGTTCCAGTATTGTATACTCTGTAGCCCTTAGAGCGTTCAGAATATCCAAGAAGGAAACATTTCTGAGCTTTGGAATCAAACTTGTTTAGATGATCTTTATTATTGAGAATATAACAAACACATCCAAATGGATGGAAATATGAAATGTTGGGCTTTATGTTCTTCCACAATTCATAAGGAGTCTTATTTAGAATAGGCCTAATGGAGATTCTATTCTAAATATAACAAGCTGTGTTAATTGCTTCTGCCCAAAAATGCTTATCTATATTAGTCTCATTGATCATGGTTCTGGCCATTTCTTGGAGAGTCCTATTCTTTCGTTCTACAACTCCATTTTGTTGTGGAGTTCTAGGTGATCGCGACAAAGTGGGTATGTCTGTGATTATGACTGCAAGTGCACAGTCTATCGCGTAGTTTTAAAAGATATCAAACTCAAAGGACTAAGAATCGACCTAATGTAGTTAATCGTTACTACGTAAATCTAAGGCTACGTTTGATTGATTAAGATCAGACGAGGGAAGTAAGAAAATAGAATTAAATTAAATCAAAAAGGAATTATATCGGTATGTAATAGTCGGACATCGGGGATCTAGTAAACTATCGACGCAGATCGTAATTTAAAAATACTTTTCTGTAGAAATCATTAGTTTAAAAACCTTCCTCTCACACTCTCGTGTTTATTGATTATAATTTCATTATTAAACCTAAGTGAGCGCTCTCGCTGTATCAATTAAAGTTTAGAATGATTTTTGAAAACAAATGAAGACTAATTAACCTTAAAGCGCTCTCGCTGTATTTAAGGTTAATGCTTAATTCCTACTGTCCAGTTAAAACCTCAAACTCTCCTTTTTATTGATCCTAACTTCTATCGTTTTTAACTCTCGTTATAAAACGATTTAATTAAGCATTAGGAATTATAACCAGATAAATAAATTTTCATTAATATATTACGTCGATAGCGTCACTAGATTCCCTCAGTTATATGACTTTACATACCGATAATGGATATTTAGCCGAACATTATTTTAATTGACGGGTCAGAACAGATATAACAGGTATAAATTATTCCGGACATGATTTGATAAATTAACATAAACAGTAAACAATAATTAATGCTAATAAATAAACATAAATTAAATTGCAGAAGGGATATTGTAATCTTGCAGCACCAATTCTTGAATCCGGAACTTGAAATAAATGCGGAAACTAAATCTATTCCTAAAAACTAAAAACTAAATCTGAAGCTTAAAAAGAAACTGAATTGCAATAGTATTTCCGGTGTGGAAATCTATTGCAGAAAGTGGTTTGGAAGAAGTAGACTTGAGCTGGAAATTAAAATTGCAGAGAATAAAATGACGGCAGTAGGGTAAAATTTTGTCACCCCTTCAATTGGTCTTGCTAGGTATTTATATAGTTGCTTCAGGTTCTTGAATCTTCAATTATTTCATCTCAGTAGCAAGCTTTACGGAGGAGAAATAGGCGGAGAGAAAACAGGGCTTGACGAACGTTTCTTTCTGGGCGTGAGTGTATGACGTAGAAGGGGTGCTGATCGGCAGGGAGGGGGGAGTGACGGACGGCTTGGACCAGTGGGTGCCACTCGTCACGTGCTCTCTTCTTGTGTGTTGGGCTTTGGCTTGCAGCATCAATCATGGGCCTATTTCTTCCTATTTGCACCCATTAATTCAAGCATCCTTTTAGCATTTTTCTCTTCATTTTGGCTCCTTTATTTGATCATTTCTTTTGCAAGACTTGATTTAATAAATACCTGAAACAAATACAAAATATTGGCATAATACGAAATAGAGTAATAAAATCGAAATAAAATAAGATAATAATTAAGCTAAATATACGATACGTTTTCAAGTTATCAAACTCCCCTACACTTGAACTTTGCTTGCCGTCAAGCAAACAATCAAAGAAAAAGAGTTTCACATATGCATGACAATCGTCTCGATTCGTATGCGGTCGCAGTGAAACTTTGCTTGAGGTATAGAAGCTTAATATGAACACTAAAGACACAGTGGTGACACTAGACAACTCCAACTTATGCAGACCAATTCGAATCATGCTATTATAGCTCATCTAGATCCTTTCACTAGATTTTGCTTGTTTTCATTCGAGCGCAATCACATTAAGCCCTTTATCTTCACATGCACATAGTAGAGTAACCGGTTAGTGACTCTGATCCTTATTAACACGGGGCTCTGGCACATTTTTGTGGTACCCACTTCTTTTACCAATTATAAGTTGCGGGGGATCGAACCGTAATTCGCCATACCAAGTTCAATACTAGATACTTTTGAACCAACCGACAATAGGTTTCTTTATTGTTCGCGAGATACACATCCTTTGGGTTAAATGACCGGGTGAGGGTCACCTAGCTTAGTCGGTGCAATCTTTTAATTTTTACTGAAAATTTTTCAGGATCATTCACTTATATTCATCGACTCTCTACGTAGTTTGTGTTTAAGAAGGTGTCGACTGCTGAATAAACTACTCGAAACTACTTTTAAGCTAGAGGTTAAAGATTTGGAATAATAGGTACTCAAATTGATCTTGCATACTTCGGGGTTCTAGAGTGTCAAGACTGTAGCAATTTTGTTTAATAGTGCTTCGGTTTGTAACGTATCTTTAAATTGTGTATCCTTGTACTTTTCGAGCGTGTCAGGCTATGCATATAAAAAGAATTTATGGTTCAAGTAGATGGAGAATTCGGCAAACTGAAAGATACTCGCAAAAATGAACTTAAGGTACATTGATTGAAATGACAGGAAATTAAAATATATTATTTTTAGGGTAATAACAGAAATACTGGAAATTAAATACTAGGAATTTAAATCTACTGAAAATAAATAGAAAAGCAGCGAGCTTCCTCCCCCACACTTAAACTTTGCGTTGTCCTTAATGCGACCTTGTGTGGTAGAAACGGTAAAAACTCATTACTCGTTTCCTCTTCCTCGTGCTCGGCCTCGGGCGCGTGCTCTACCTCTTCTTCGTCCTTCATCGCCGTCTCTAGGAGGAACTATCCCAACATGATACACATACTCATGTAAGCCTTCAACATGATATGTCAAACAATGCATTTCCTCCGTGAGGTTTGCAATGCTTTGATCATTCCAATATGCATAATCGTGTTGATCTCTTTGCATCTGACGCATCAACGTCATTATTTCATTCTGCCCCGCCTCAATCCTCTGATGACACTGAGTTTCTTCCTCATGGTTGCGTATCATCTCTCTATACACGCCATCCAGTGTGACTGGTTGATTTCTTCTTTGGGGTTGATGTCCAGATGATCCAGCAACATTTTCAGGATTGGGTTAGGGGTTTTCATCAAGCTGAGGCTCTTCTTGGTCCATTTCCTGTTCGATCTCATCCACATTATCTGCATTGTTTTGATTATCTTGTATGTTATCACAAGGAGCATGCGATTTTAAGTCATAGATCCAGTTGTTTCTGCGGTCTATCCTGGTGATCTCGCTGTTTGGCAATATAACACTGCGAACATGATGAGGCTGTACCATGAGGTTGAATCTTCCGTCCTGTCTTGCCTTGATGAGCCGACCAGTCTGCAGTTGTTGATATCCATAAAATGGCTGGTAGAGAAGGTAGATTTTCTAGCCTATCATTTAGATCGAGGGCTCGAGCTATACTAGTGACAAGCCATCCTACACAAAATGGTGTGTTTCCTTTTCTTGATATGAGAGCTTGAATGTGCAACATGAGGAAAGTACTAGCGTTAATCCGATGGTTGGTGAAAGCACAATAGAAGAAGTATAACTCCTTGGCATTGACTTTGTTGTTGTTGGTCCTTCCAAAGATTGTGTTGGCTAAGATGCGGTGGAAGTAACGCATGACCGGATTATGAATTTGAGAAGCAAAACGCATGTAGGGAGTGACATTTTCGTTACCTAACACTCGTTGCCATACAGCATTCGATGTTCTTTGCCAGTCAAGCTCGGGCGGAATTCTATAATTGACTACCTCAACACGTGTGAACTGAAAGATCGCACTTAAGTTGTCTTGATTCATGGTGTACTCTCGGTTGAATAGTCGGAAGGTAGCGGTTCCGATGAGATTGTGAGCAGCGTCGATGGGTGTGTTGTAAATATATGAACTTAGAAACTCCAAGGATAACGCCTCGTATGTGGGGAAGTTCAGTGTGCTTACGAATGATAAACCCGTTTTACTGACAAATATTCGCATACTGTTTTCGAACAGCCCAAAGCTTTGCAAACTTTCGACATGGGCGAATCTTGTTGACATCACCCCTCTCTGAGAGAAACTTCGGTAACGCGTGCATTGAATTTCACCCGCTTCTCCGTTCCAGAAAATGACACCAGGGAATTCGGCTTCTCCTTCGTTTTGATTGTTGAGGTTGGCCATAGCAATTGTTTGTAGAGAGTATGAAAAAGTTTTTGTAATAGAAATAGCAGAAGGATGGTTATGGTTCTGTTGTTGCAGTGAGATTATATAGGAGTGTGAAGGTTGGAAATAGATTGAATGAGTAGTAAATGGAAATAAATGTGAAGTTTGAAAGGAAGATGAAAAGAAAATTTGAATAAATGAGCACTCAGTGGAAGTTTGAACAGCACAGAGGAAGCAGAGAAGTTTTTTGAAGTGGGAAGAAACAAGTGCGCTTCTGCACTTAAAGAAAAATGACGGACGTCACTTCAAAGGGTGGGACGGTCGGCGTGTCCCCCCTTGTGACGGACAACACATTTGTGTTTCATGCATGTGTGGAACAACTTTGTGTGTTGCAGCGTGTTGTTCAGCGTGTGCAGAGATTATTTTGACCAAGTTGCATGTCATGCTATTGGACCATCATTTAAATGACATAAATAACTTTGACTGATAGTCAAAGTATATAATGGGGTGTGTATATAATTCTCAGTATCCAACATAAATTAATAGTCTATACCAGTATAATTTTTATAACAGTAGCAGAGTAGAGTATAGGTAGCAGACTAAAATTGTGCTGTGTTTAACAAATATATCAGTGCAGCAATATTTATTTTTAGCATATCAGTACTTAGCAGCAATTATAATGCACACACACAATAGGGATTTAGCAGATGAAATAAAGCAGAGAAAAGTAAAAACCAGAATAAAGAAAACTGTTGAATTTCATTTAAAATCAAAAACTTTGAATTAAAATTTTGTCTGAAAATAAAAATACTAACTAATTAAAATACTGAAATTGAAAAACTGAAAATTAAAACTACTAAAACGGTAAATCCTAACTAAGTATTTCCTTCCCCTACATTTAAACAGGACGATGTCCTCATTGTCAAAATGTAAGAGTTAGAAATTTAAATTAGAGGTCTTCAATTAGCCACTTTTTGCAGCAGTGACTAAATCCATAAACTGTCGAGATTTGCCGTGACTAAATCCATAAATTCGTGGAAATCACCTCGGAGTCTCCCTAAATCAGTACGAAGTACAGCAACATCGTTTCGAAGGGTCTCAATAGCAGCAGTCTGGTCAACCATAGGCACATCCTCATCAGGTGTAGCATAAATAACATGGTAGCTAGTTGGTGTCATCGGATCACTTTCTTCCTCCTCGAGATCATTTTCACCTTGTCCTTCCAATTCATATATCCAGTTTTCTTTCTTGTGAACACTTGTGAACCTAATGCAGGGTAAGGCAAAATGAAGAACAGGCTCATAGTTCACTAGAAGCTGATAAGGTGGAGAATCATAATTACTAATCAGGCTCTTGTTGAAGCAAAACTCGATGTCCATGGATTTGAGTCTTCCATAAGGAATCAATCTAGCAAGCGGTGCTCTTAAGGACAGGGCACGGGCGATCTTAGTGACAAGACCACCTACAAGGATGGAACCAATGGTATCTTGGGCTAGAACGGCCATCCTAGAAAGCATGAATGATACTCCTACAACTGGTATGGATTGGAAAACACACATCATAATGCACAGCTCATCCTTAGTCACCGAGGTATCGCATAAAGGTTTTCCAAGAAGAGTAAAAGCTAATATCATGTGGAAATACCTAATGGCAGGATTGTGGATTTCCGGAGAGAGTCGTAGATTATTCTGATTTCTACCAGATATGGTACTCCAAAAGTAGTTAACTATGTTATCATGGAAGTTGTAACGCCCGTATTTAATTAATTATTTTAATTAAATATTATTGAATTTTTTTTAGTTTGTTTTGAATATTAGATGAATATGTCGAATATGTGGTTAAGTCGTTCAATTGATAGTCGAGTAAAATTAGTCGAGAAATTAATATTATAAATAATATTAGTTTAGTAGAATTATTAATTTAATAGTTAAGTTAAGTTTGGGTGGTAATAGCAAAAAAATTAAGGTGACTACTAGTAAACCCATTAAGACCCATAGTGGCCCTTTTATTTTATTAAGTCTTAAAATTTCTAATAGTTAGAAGTAGCAGTAACAAAACCAAAGCTAAAGAAAAAGTTTCACGTAGCAACATAAGGAAAATAAGGGTTTGGTGCTAGCAGTTCAAGGTTGGTGTCTTAGAGTTAAGATCCCGATCAAATTTTCTAGCTTCCTTCAATCCAATCAGGAAAGGGTGGGGTTCGAATTTTATAACCGGGAATATGATAGTTGATATATAGGATTGGGATTATAGGGTTTTACTGCTGTGTTGTCTTGAATTTATGGTGTTTGTTCTGATGAATTATAATGCCATTTGTTGAATTCGTATTGAGTAGAATTATATATGTTTCTGTTGTTGGTATTGTATTGTTGGGTTGTTTGAATGGTGGTCTGAATTGATAGAAATTATGTTGCTCTGTTGGGGTAATAATTCGTATGAAAACGGAAAACTGAAGAAGAAATAAGAAGAAAAATACAGTGTTGGGGGCTAGAGACGGACTCACTATAATTTGTTAAAAAAATATAAAAAAGATAAATAAATAAGTTAAGGGGCGGATGCCCTATGAGTAAGGATGGGCTCCACTCCCACCTTTTCCCTGTTCCTTCTTTTGACGTGAGTTATGTGAGATAGATATGGGATATTGTTTTTTTTTCTCTTATGGCAATTGGTAGAAAGTGCTTACTATATAAATATATATAAAGAATTAGTAACTAGAGACATATATATATATATATATATATATATATATATATATATATATATATAACAAAAAATCATTAGACTAGTAGATTAGTGGGTTCTATTAAGTAGTATTATGATTCAACATGAAATAGTGGTTTTTAGCAGAGAATTAGAATTTAGCAGACATTGGCATCTTGTAGCAGAGTTAGAATTTTGATGTCAGCAAAAAGAAAATTGGTAATAGAAATGTAATTTTACCAATAAGCTAATTTTTTTTTAACAGAATAGTAACAATTAACTAGTAGTAATAACAGAGTATTAAATTAGTACCGATTAGCCGAACAGTCGAAATTAAGCGGAGAAATTAGTTGTTCGAAATTTAACGAAAATTGTCGAGGTAGTTCGTAATAATTAGTAGGCATTATGGTTGAATTATTTTGTTGAAAAGATGCTGGAAGTTGAAAAAAGTAGGAATTTTAGTCACCCGGTAGAATTAAGCGGTATATTTAGTTGCTCGGAATCGAACCAAAATTTATGAGGTAGTTCGTGTATAGGAGTAGATACGTGAATTGTGTTTATTTTGTTAAATTTAAGTTGAATACATGGATTTGAAGGTATTGTTGATAGTAGATAAAAATAGTATCGAATTAGCCTAATTAGTAAAATTAGGCGGTAAGATTAGTTGCCCGAAATTAGTTGGAAATTGTCGGAGTAATTCGTAGGCACTAGTAGATATTTTTGGTTGTTTCATTTTGTCGAGATTATGTTGATTATATTGATTTGCATGCAAAGTTGGATGAGTTAAATTATCCCGATTTACGGGCGAATTATGTAAGTTGTAGGTCTTATGACCAATATGGTTTGAGTTGAGTTGATGTTTAAGTTGTTGTTTTCGTCGTTGTTGTTGTGATGTTGTGGTTATTGTTGCATGCATACATTTGCATTGATTAAGTTGGCCTTGATGGCACCTGATTAAGTTGAAAATGCCTCGATAACCTGGCATATGATTAAGTTGGGAGTTCTACTCCGAATCGTACCACATTCGTTTGCATAAGTTGAGTCGCATTGAGTCGTATTGATGAAGTTGTTTTTATGTTGAGTATTGAATGGTTGTGTTGTGATTGTTGTGAAGTGGTAAATATTGTATGATCCTAGTCTAACATATTATTTACCATACTCTTGCTTATATTATTCGATATCTCACCCCTTCTGCTTGAATGTTACCCTCTGTTGGTAACATGCATGTAACCAGGGAGAGTAGATGTTATCGTTTTTAGTTCGAGAGGGTGTCATTGCTCTAATACGTAGCACTCGGGGGGAATGAACGCTTATTTGAATTTCCTTTGTTGTTTTTAGTTGAACTCAAGTTGTTATTTAAAAAAAAAATTGTTTTGACTTACGTTGTTTACTTTAAAAGATGCTACCACAATTGAAGTTTATGTTGACACTGAAATTACGTCGAATAATCCGCTGCGTGGTTTTTAATTGAAGGTTGTTTGAGTTGATACTATACAGATTGTGATTTTTATTGTTACAGGTGTGCTATGTATCTCTAATTGCAAGTATGCAAAATAAGTTTTTGTGTATTAAGTGGAAATGTGATATCCCAAAGATTCTTGAATTTTGAAATTTACTCTGATTATTTTTATCATAAATGTTGGGTAGATTTGGGGTGTTACAGAAGTACTCATCACCAACTTCCATTAAAGTATCCATGCTTTTAGGAAATCCTAGTAACTCGGCCAGCTGACGGGTGGTGAAACGGTAGGTGAATCCAAACAGCCTGAATGAAACTCTTCCTCTATTGAATCCTAATCCAAGTCTAGGCTCATATCGGAGGGAACTCAGAAACTCTAAAGTCAGGTTGCGGAAAGTGGGTGTACGGGTGGTAAGGATATCCTCCCATCCAATCTGATGAAGCATGAAGTTCACACTTGCCCGGATACCTAGAACGGTCAGAGTCGCATCATGCAAAAAAGCGGTGAGACCCATCTCACGTTGTGCCAGAATCTCATAACGTCTCTGCTTATCCTCACTTCCAAAAGTAACTACCATATCATCAGTAAAATCTATCTCTAAAGTCAGAAAAGAGGTTAGTACCCTGGAAGTTTTTAAAATCAGAATGAACTTTAAGTTAGTATCATTTAAAAAAAACAAATAGAGTTAGTATTTTGAAAAATAAATGTAGAAAGAAAAGAAAATGATTTTTCATAAAACATTAAAATTAAAACAATTTAAAAGAAAGTTAAAGTTAAAAGGTGGGTTGTCTCCCACGAAAGCGCTTTGTTTAACGTCGCAAGCTCGACGAATCGATGGTTAGTTCTTCGACTCGATGATTAACTCTACGAGCTTAAGACTATCAGTGAAGTCTTTGTTTTCAACAATATGATAATGTTTTAATCGCTTCCTGTTTACAATGAAGTTATCGCTTGATTTTCCTTTAATTTCGACAATGCCACTTGGAAACACCTTGGTAACTTCGAATGGACCTGACCATCTTGAACGAAGTTTTCCCGGAAAGAGCTTAAGTCGAGAATTGAACAATAGCACCACATCTCCTTTTTTGAATTCCTTCCTAGAGATGCGCTTATCGTGCCCCTTCTTTGTTCTTTCTTTGTAAATCCTAGCATTCTCGTAGGCATCTAATCTAATTTCTTCGAACTCGTTGATATCTAATAGCCTCCTTTCGCCTGCGGCAGTGTAGCTTAATTTTAAGGTTTTTATGGCCCAATAGGCTTTGTGCTCTAGTTCTACCGGTAAATGACACGATTTACCGTACACTAATTTGAAAGGCGTGGTTCCTAAAGGTGTCTTGTAGGCGGTTCTATATGCCCACAATGCTTCGTGTAACTTAGTTGACCAATCTTTCCTAGATGTGGCAACAGTCCTGTCAAGTATTTGCTTAATTTGTCTCTTCGAGGCTTCAACTTGTCCACTCGTTTGTGGGTGGTAAGGTGTTGCTACACGGTGTCGGACTCCATACTTTACTAAAAGTTTTTCGAAAATTCTGGATATGAAGTGGGATCCTCCGTCGCTAATAACCAATCTTGGTACACCAAATCTCAGGAAGATTTTGTTCTCGAACAGCTTAATTACTACTTGTGCATCGTTTGTTGGTGAGGCTACAACTTCTATCCATTTAGACACGTAATCGACTGCAAAGAGTATGTAGTTATTTCCAATAGAAGATGGGAAGGGTCACATGAAGTCGATTCCCCATACATCAAAGATTTCTACTTCTAAAATGCCCTTTTGAGGCATCTCATCTCGCCTAGATATGTTTCTAGTGCGTTGACAGCGGTCACAATTTTTAACAGCGATGTGGACATCCTTCCATAGGTTGGGCCAAAAGAGATCGGCTTGTAAAATCTCAGCGCACGTCTTTGATGTGCTTGCATGCCCACCATAAGGGGCGTCATGGCAATGGTGTATTATGCTCTCTATTTCTTCTTCTGGAACACATCGGCGGAATATCCCATCAGCGCCTCTCTTAAATAGCAAAGGTTCGTCCCAATAATATTGTTTAAGATCGTGGAAGAACTTCTTCTTTTGTTGATAAGTCATGTCAGGCGGAAGCACTCTCGCCGCTAAGTAATTGACAAAGTCAGCATACCATGGCAGTGTGGTTTCGGTGCTTAGCGTTTTAACGGCTTCGGTTTGCGCTTTAGGTTGTTCCAATGTGTCGCTTTTGGATTCTAATGGTGCTATTAAGCGTTCATAAGGGAAATCATCGTTAATTGGTGTTTCTTCAGGTTTAATACCTTCCATCCTAGATAAATGGCCAGCTACTACGTTTTCGGCTCCCTTTTTATCTTTGATTTCCAAATTAAATTCTTGTAAAAGTAGGATCCACCTTAATAGTCTCGGTTTTGCATCTTGTTTAGCTAATAGGTGATCGGGATTTTATATAAGTCAATCGGGATATCGCTGCAAGTATACAGCTTAGTCGTTAAGTTTTAAAAGATATCGAACCCACAAGGACTGAGGGTCAAATAATACGGTCTTTCGTTGCAATTGGCAGCTAAGGCTTTCGATATTCGTTGGTTTCGAAATGAAACTTAATTAAACTAAGGTAAACAATAATTAATTAATCAGGTGTTTAGACACCGATGTGCAATAGTCCAACTTCCGGGTTTAGCAACTTAATGGCATATTTTAAATAAATGTAGTCACTTTTCAGAATAAGTTATTCGAGTTAAAAACCTTTACCTCACACTTTCATGTTTATTGACTCAGATTATACTACAAGTCCTAAAGTTCGCTCTCGCTAAATCTTTACAAACTGAAAATAATTTTTGAAAGTCGAATAAAATATAATCAACTCTAAAGCGCTCTCGCTGTATTTAGAGTTGATCTTCGATGACCGCTATCCGGTAAAAACCTCACACTTTCGTTATTTTGATTTTAGACCTTAGGATGTAATTTACTTCCGGAAAAATACGACTCAATATTAAAATAGGAAATCAGAACCAAAAAAAATGCTTTGTGGAAATTTAAGCCAAACAGTTACTAAACCTGTCCGTCTGAGACCTTACACACCGGTTCAATAATTTAGCCGGACATATTATATTCTTCAATCAAATAGGAAACAGAATATGAAGTAATTAACACAAGCATAGCAGTAGAATTACTAAACAGTGTAAGCATGTAAAAGAAACCTGTAAACTGAATGATTAAACTGAGCTCTATGTTCCAAAGCTTCAAACAGGTTCAAGCAATTCTCCACGTAACAGTACAGCTTCGGAAATTAAATACTTAAACTAAACTAAGTGTAGTAATCCTTCAATGCAAAGAATTAATACTTTGGATGGTGAATTAAAAAGGGAACAAAGGTTCTGTGTGCAGAAATAACACTGGAAGCAAAAACTCAAAAACTGAAATTCGGTGCGGAGACGAGAGAGACTTCAGTTGTGATATCTTCTCCTTTTATATGCTTCATAAAATCAGGTTAACTCATATAATCAGTCTTCCACTTTCCTCATTTTTCGGATGCAGAACCGTCTCACGTTTTGCTGAGAAACAGGCGTAGTGGAAAAGGGGTTTGTGCCTAGGGGCACACGTGAGTGCCTAGGGGCACACTTCACAAACTTACATCCAGTTCCGAGAGGCACACTCTGAGTGCCTAGGGGCACACGTGAGTGCCTAGGGGCACACGTGAGTGCTTAGGGGTACACATGATGTTTTGGCTCCTTGGATCTTCGTTCTGGGCTTTGCACATGGGCTTGGAACTTTTTGTATTTTTTCCTTTTCTTCATTTTCTTTTTCTTGTTACTAACACCCCTATTGCTCATTATTTCCAATACACGAGATTTATTTAAAGTTCCTGAAACAAATAACCAAACAGCATAAAACGATAATAAAATAAAATAATAACTAATTAAATGTTACGGATTGTGTCGTAATCGAGACCGATAATACGGTATAATTTCGTGTTATCAAACTCCCCTATGCTTAAATCTTTGCTTGTCCTCAAGCAAATAATTATAAGAAATCAATTTTTGAAAAAAAGATTTTAAATGCAATTCATGGCATTACCCGAATTGTATAAGTCGCAATAACTTCAAAGCCACAGATACGGTAAAAATACTGAAGAGTCACCAAATTTGCAAACCATTCTGAGTCACGACACTATAGCTCTCCCTAAACCTTTTCGCCTAACTCTTACCCATTTTCATTCTAGCGCAATCACATTAAGCCCTTTACCTTAACATTCACATAGTAGGATAACCGGTTAGCGATTATGATCCCTGTCTTATCGTTTTCGCAACTGAGGAGTTCTGGTGCGTAAGGTTTTCGACTCCTTTTATTTATCCGTTAACAAATTGCGGGGGATCGAACCGTAGTTCGCCCTACCAAGTTCAGCACCAGAGAAAACTGAACCAATCTGCAGCGGTTGAAATATCATCATTATTATTTTTTTACCGGAATCAACACTGTTGGGCTAAACGACTGGGTGAGGATCATCTAACTTAGTTAGGTGCTGCCGTTAGTTAATAAAGTTTAATTAATAGCTTAGGGATCATTCACTTATATTCATCGGCTTCCTACGTAGTTCATGTCAAGATGGTGCCGACTGCTAAATAATCTACTCGGGGTAATTAAGAAGGTTCAAAGTCTAAGGTTTCGGTAAAGTGAATACTCAAAACGATTCAACAAGCGTGGGGTCCTAAAGTACTTGGACCGTACCTATCTTCAAGCGATTAGATCTATGTATTTAAACACACGAAATTTGCATTATGAACTCAAAAGTACACAATTTTATTCAAGGGAAATTGCGGGAAAGGGAAATTATGCTGGAAAATAAATCTACTAAGAAAAATAAAGGACATAAGGCATAAAATAGATTCTAACTCCCCTATGCTTATTCCAAGCATTGTCCTCAATGCTTATGCTACTGGTCGCCTTGGTCGGGAGGTGGTTGGATGTTAAAGTGATCATAAAGGCCATCCACCCGCATAGAAAGTGCATGCATTTGGTCGCTTAAATCACACATACCGTCGCTGGTCCAATTAGCATAGTCACATTGCTCTTGTTGTATTTGTTGTGTCATGTCGGCGTTGTGGCGTACCATTTCGTCGTACATAAAGTCGAGCATCATGGGGATATGCCTTATTCTTCCTCCTTGTGTATTTGAGGGACCAGCTTGATCTTCGGGTGGCATTTGCATGTTGTCTTGGTTGTTACCACCTTGTTGTTCTAATTCCTCCTCCATTTCGTCCACAGCCGCGTTGTCTTCTTGAATGATAGCTCTAGGAGCGGGTGCGTTTAAATCATAGAGCCAATTATTCAAAAACCTTGGGTTGGTGCGTGCTCTATTTGGTAGTACGATACTTGGGACTTCTTTGTGGCCTACCATCAGCGTATATCCTCCAGCCACTCTGTTCTTAATTAAATGACCAGAACGACAGGCATTTCTTCTATAGCAATCCACAGGTTCAGCTTGATGGCTATGGACGTAACAAGACCGCCAAAGCAAAATGGAGTAGTTCCGTCTTTTGAAATGAGGCTGTGGATATGTTGGAAAATGAAGGAGCTAGCGTTTATCCTCAATTCTTGTGAAAAACAACAGTGCATGATAAACAGCTCTCTTGCATTAACTCTGTTGTTATTGGAACGAGCCATGATGGTGTTGGATAGAATGCGGTGAAAATACCGTATTGTCGGGTTATGAATTTTAGAAGAAAATAGCTTATCCCATCCAGCAGGGCGTTCACCTGTTAGGCTTTCCCATATTCCGAATCCCAATGCCATCCAATTCACGTCAGAGGGAATACGGTAGTGTACACCTGGAGTTCGCGGGAAATGGAACATGTCGCTCAACTGCGCTTGAGATAAAGAATATTCATTGTTGAGCAATCGAAAATGGGAGACACCGGATAGGTACATACCGTCACCGGGAGGGGTGATGTATGAAAAGGAACTTAAGAACTCCAAAGTCAGAGATTCAGTGGTAGGGTGCCTCAAATTACAAATGTAATCCAAGTTAGACCACAGCAGCATATCTCCTATATTAAATTCTTTTCTCGATATTCGCTTATCATGCCATTTTTTCGTTCTTTCTTTATAGATTCTAGCATTTTCATAAGCGTCTAATCTAAGCTCTTCTTATTCGTGAATGTCTAAGATTTGTTTTTCACCAGCGGCAGTGTAATTTAGATTAAGGGTTTTAATGGCCCAATAAGTTTTATGTTCGAGTTCTACCGGGAGGTGACAGGATTTACCATAGACTAATTTAAAAGGTGTGGTTCCGATGGGTGTTTTAAAAGAAGTTCTATATGCCCAAAGGGCCTCGGGTAGCTTAGAAGACCAGTCTTTTCTAGACGTAGCGACTGTTTTTTCTAAAATCTGTTTAATTTCTCTATTTGATACTTCAACTTGTCCACTCGTTTGTGGATGATAAGGTGTCGCTACGCGGTGGCGAACTCCATATTTTAATAGAATTTTTTCAAGGATTTTTGATATGAAATGTGAGCCACCGTCGCTAATCACTATTCTAGGGATGCCGAATCTAGGGAAGATGATGTTGTTAAAGAGTCGGATTACTACTCGCGTATCATTTGTAGGAGAGGCGACAGCCTCAATCCATTTCGATACATAGTCCACAGCGACGAGTATGTATTTGTTACCAAATGAAGAAGCAAACGATCCCATGAAGTCGATTCCCCACACATCAAAAACTTCGACTTCCAAAATGCCTTTCTGAGGCATCTCGTCTCGTCTTGATATATTGCCAGTGCGTTGGCACCGGTCGCAGTTTATAACGGCGACGTGGACGTCTTTCCATAGGGTTGGCCAAAAGAGACCAGCTTGTAAGATTTTAGCACAGGTTTTCGAGGTGCTTGCATGCCCTCCATAAGGGGCAGCATGACAGTGAGAAATTATACTTTCCACTTCCTCTTCAGGGACGCAACGACGGAAAATACCATCGGCTCCTCTCTTGAATAAAAGTGGTTCGTCCCAATAGTATTGTTTTATGTCATGGAAGAATTTCTTCTTTTGCTGGTAAGTTAGATCTGGCGGTAATACTTTAGCAGCTAAGTAGTTAACGAAATCAACGTACCAAGGTAATGTTGTGTTTGCTATAATTGCTTCTGCAATTTTTTCTACTTCGGTGGTATCTTCGTTTAGCGTTTGTTCAACTGAAGCGATGTCTAACTGGGCTAGAAGTCTCTCATAAGGGAAATCACCATTGATAGGGACATTATCCGGTTGGATTCCTTCCATTCTCGACAAGTGATCAGCAACCACATTCTCGGTGCCCTTTTTGTCTTTAATTTCAAGATCGAACTCTTGTAAGAGCAGGATCCATCTAAGAAGTCTTGGTTTGGCATCCTTTTTGGTTAATAGGTACCCAATAGCAGCGTGGTCAGTATAGATAATAATTTTTGCTCCCACTAAGTAAGATCGAAATTTGTCTAACGCGAATACGACAGCAAAGAGTTCCTTCTCTATAGTGAAGTAGTTCATCTGCGCATGGTCTAAGGTTCTACTAGCGTAATAGATGGCATGAAGCTTCTTAACTTTCCTTTGTCCTAAGACAGCTCCTACGGCATAATCACTCGCGTCACACATTATTTTAAAGGGTTCATTCCAATCTGGTGGTTGCATGATTGGTGCAGATATTAATGCTTGTTTAAGAGTCTGAAAGGCTTCCACACATTTCTCATCGAATATGAATTCGACGTCTTTCATTAATAGCTCAGTTAGGGGTTTGGTTATCTTAGAGAAATCTCTGATAAAACGTCGGTAAAAAAAACTTCGTATTTCTCTAACGGTTTTCGGGAGTTGATGGTTTTCTATGATTTCGATCTTAGCTTTATCAACTTAAATCCCTTTATCAGACACGATGTGTCCAAGTACGATTCCTTGTATTACCAGTAAATGGCATTTTTCCCAGTTCAGCACTAAATTGACACTTACGCATCGTTTAAGTACCAGTTCAAGGTTCGAAAGACATCCTTCGAAACTTTCTCCACACACGGAGAAATCATCCATAAATACTTCCATCATGCCGTCTAGAAAATCGGAAAAGATTGACATCATGCACCTTTGGAATGTCGCAGGTGCGTTACACAGTCCGAATGGCATTCGTCGATAAGCGAATGTGCCATAAGGACATGTGAATGTCGTCTTTTCTTGGTCATCAGGGTGGATAGGAATTTGGAAGAATCCTGAGTAACCATCCAAGTAGCAGAAATGAGAGTGTTTCACCAACCGTTCGAGCATTTGGTCTATAAATGGTAAAGGAAAATGGTCCTTACGAGTGGCTTTGTTTAGTTTTCTATAATCGATACACATTCGCCATCCAGTTTGAGTGCGTTGTGCTATAGATTCGCCTTTAGGGGTTGTAATAACAGTGACACCTCCTTTCTTAGGTACAACATGTACAGGACTTACCCATTTATTGTCACATATAGGGTATATGATTCCTGCTTCTAACAACTTTTGTACTTCCTTTTTCACTACATCGCTTAGAATTGGGTTAATCCGTCTTTGATGTTCTCTCGAGGTCTTACAGTCTTCCTCGAGCATAATGCGATGCATACAGATAGATAAACTTATTCCTTTTAGATCAGATATGTTATAGCCTAAAACGGTTGGGTATTTTCTAAGAACATTGAGCAGCTTTTCAGTTTCAATTTGTCCAAGATTAGCGTTAACTATAACAGGTCGCTCAAGTTCTTCATCTAGGAATTCATACCTTAAATCTTTGGGTAGTGTCTTAAGTTCTATGGCAGGTTTCTTCGGGAAAGGAATAGGATCAGGAGTTAATGCAAGGCATTCGCTCAGATTATTGTCTTGGTATTCCTCACGCCAGTTATCGTCCTCAAAAATAGGTGGCATTGGTATTTTCAACACTTTAGAATAGGTGTTTTGTTGTTTTTCCATTTCTTTAACGCATTCGTCAATAACGTTCAAGAAACAACACGAATCGTCTATGGCTGGGGCTTTAAAGAATTGGGAGAGAATAAACTCTACTTTCTCTTCACCTACCTCGAAAGTTAGCTTTCCTTTCTTCACATCTATAATGCTCCAGCAGTTGCTAGAAATGGTCTACCTAATATAATAGGGATATTAGAGTCTTCTTTAATGTCCATTATGATGAAGTCAGTGGGGATATAGAATTGTCCTATGCGAACAGGTACATTTTCGAGCATTCCTACGGGAAATTTAACAGATCGATCAGCTAATTGCAAAGACATCCTTGTCGGTCTCAATTCACCTAGTTTGAGTTTTTCACAAATGGATAAAGGCATTAAACTAACACTGGCTCCTAAATCACATAAGGCTTTGTCTATTACGAATTTCCCAATTACACAAGGTATAGAGATACTACCAGGGTCTTTTAGTTTAGGAGGCATGTTGTTTTGAATTATAGTGCTACACTCAGCAGTTAGCATAACAGTTTCATTCTCTACTATCTTCTTCTTATTGGACAAGATCTCCTTGAGGAACTTAGCATATGAGGGCATTTGGGTAATAGCTTCTGTGAAAGGAATGGTAACATTTAGTTGCTTCAGAAGCTCTACGAATTTCTTAAATTGGCCCTCATTCTTAGACTTAGCAAGTCTTGGAGGATATGGAATCGGTGGTTTATATGGTGGGGGAGGCACATAAGGTTTCTCCTTTTCAGATGCCTCTTCATTCTCATCCTCCTTTTCAGTTTCAGGTTGTTCTCTTGGTTTTTCAGTCGCTTTATCAGGTTTCTGATACATGGTTGGGTTCTGAAGCCTTGGATCGAAGTTCCACTTCGTAGTGTTATGGCATTAGCGTGTCCTTTAGGATTAGGTTGTGGTTGACCAGGAAACGATCCAGTAGGTACAGAAGTAGTTGCTTGTTGTTGGGCCACTTGAGAAATCTGAGTTTCTAACATCTTATTATGGGTCGCTAGGGCATCTACCTTAGTTGCTAATTGCTTCAATTGTTCACCGGTGTGAACATTTTGGTTAAGGAAATCTTACTTTGTTGAGCTTGGGTAGCAATAAAATTTTCCATCATAATTTCGAGGTTAGACTTTCTAGGAACATTAGGCATATTAGGGATGTTAGCAGCAGGTTTTTGGTAACCAGGCGGTACAGCAGGTGCTTGATTCGGTACAAACATAGCATTGTTATTTTTGTACGAAAAATTAGGATGATTCTTCCATCTAGGGTTGTAGGTGTTGGAATACGGATTCCCTTGAGCGTAGTTAACTTGATCAACCGAGACTCCTGCCAAAATAGCACAAGAACTCCACATAATTCGCAGTTTGGAGTTACGGCAGCCACGGTGGCTGCGGGTGGTAAGGTCAAGCTTTCTATCTTTTGGGTAAGGGAATCTACCTTAGCGTTCACTTTGTCTAGGCTACTAATTTCGTACATTCCGCCTTTTGTTTGAGATTTCTCCACAGGAGTTCTTTCGCTTCCCCATTGGTAATGATTTTGAGCCATGTTTCTGATCACTTGATAGGCTTCGTCATACGGCTTATCCATAAGTGTGCCACCAGTAGCGACATCTATTGACAACCTCGTGTTGTACAACAGTCCATTGTAAAATGTGTGAATGACGAGCCAGTCTTCTAATCTGTGATGTGGGCGCATTCGCATCATGTCCTTATATCGCTCCCATGTGTCGAAAAGAGATTCAGTGTCCTTTTGTCTGAATCCATTGATTTGGGCTCGTAATGCAGCTGTTTTGCTAGGAGGAAAATAACGTGCTAAGAAAATAGTCTTCAGTTCTTCCCACGTTGTGACAGAAGTTTGTGGCAAGGATTGCAACCAAGCCCAAGCTCTATCTCTCAGGGAGAAAGGAAAAAGACATAGTCTTATTGCATCGGCAGTTACTCCATTGGCTATCACGGTATCAGCAAATTGGATGAACTTTGTCAAATGTTCGTTAGGATCATCGGTTGGAACACCGGAAAATTGACGTTGTTGAATAGCTGATATCAATGACGGCTTCAGCTCGAAATCGTTTCGGTTAATAGCAGGGTTAACGATGCTCTTGTGGGGCTCTAATTCAGATGGGGTGGAATATTCTCTGAGTGGACGGTTTCACGGTCCTTCAGCCATTTCTACTTTCGGCTTGAGTTCTTCTTCGGATTCTTGGTCGGAGTCAGATTCTGACTTAGCGGCTGATTCCTTTTCGGAATCTGAGAGGGGAAAGGGAATGTTGTGATCTGAACAGTATTTCCTGATAGCTCGTCTTACGTTAATAAGACGCTCAGGTTCGCTCGTCGTTCGTATTAAGGTATCGCTTTTTGAGCGAGTACTTGGCATACAATCGACGTAAAACGAAAAATAAAATTGATTGCCTTAGTCTACCGTGCAACGTGTAAATCGCACTATTGACTAAAATCAGTCCCCGGCAATGGCGCCAAAAACTTGATCGGGATTTTATATAAGTCAATCGGGATATCGCTGCAAGTATACAGCTTAGTCGTTAAGTTTTAAAAGATATCGAACCCACAAGGACTGAGGGTCAAATAATACGGTCTTTCGTTGGAATTGGCAGCTAAGGCTTTTGATATTCGTTGGTTTAGAAATGAAACTTAATTAAACTAAGGTAAACAATAATTAATTAATCAGGTGTTTAGACACCGGTGTGCAATAGTCCAACTTCCGGGTTTAGCAACTTAATGGCATATTTTAAATAAATGTAGTCACTTTTCAGAATAAGTTATTCGAGTTAAAAACCTTTACCTCACACTTTCATGTTTATTGACTCAGATTATACTACCAGTCGTAAAGTCCGCTCTCGCTAAATCTTTACAAACTGAAAATAATTTTTGAAAGTCAAACAAAATATAATCAACTCTAAAGCGCTATCGCTGTATTTAGAGTTGATGTTCGATGACCACTATCCGGTAAAAACCTCACACTTTCGTTATTTTGATTTTAGACCTTAGGATGTAATTTACTTCCGTAAAAATGCGACTCAATATTAAAATAGGAAATCAGAACCAAAAAAAATGCTTTGTGGAAATTTAAGCCAAACAGTTACTAAACCTGTCCGTCTGAGACCTTACACACCGGTTCAATAATTTAGCCGGACATATTATATTCTTCAATCAAATAGGAAACAGAATATGAAGAAATTAACACAAGCATAGCAGTAGAATTATTAAACAGTGTAAGCAGGTAAAAGAAACCTGTAAACTGAATGATTAAACTGAGCTCTATGTTCCAAAGCTTCAAACAGGTTCAAGAAATTCTTCACGTAACAGTACAGCTTCGGAAATTAAATACTTAAACTAAACTAAGTGTAGTAATCCTTCAATGCAAAGAATTAATACTTTGGATGGTGAATTAAAAAGGGAACAAAGGTTCTGTGTGCAGAAATAACACTGGAAGCAAAAACTCAAAAACTGAAATTCGGTGCGGAGACGAGAGAGACTTCAGTTGTGATATCTTCTCCTTTTATATGCTTCATAAAATCAGGTTAACTCATATAATCAGTCTTCCACTTTCCTCATTTTTCGGATGCAGAACCGTCTCACGTTTTGCTGAGAAACAGGCGTAGTGGAAAAGGGGTTTGTGCCTAGGGGCACACGTGAGTGCCTAGGGGCACACGTGAGTGCCTAGGGGCACACTTCACAAACTTACATCCAGTTCCGAGAGGCACACTCTGAGTGCCTAGGGGCACACGTGAGTGCCTAGGGGCACACGTGAGTGCCTAGGGGCACACGTGATGTTTTGGCTCCTTGGATCTTCGTTCTGGGCTTTGCACATGGGCTTGGAACTTTTTGTATTTTTTTCCTTTTCTTCATTTTCTTTTTCTTGTTACTAACACCCCTATTGCTTATAATTTCCAATACTCGTGATTTATTTAAAGTTCCTGAAACAAATAACAAAACAGCATAAAACGATAATAAAATAAAATAATAACTAATTAAATGTTACGGATTGTGTCGTAATCGAGACCGATAATACGGTATAATTTCGTGTTATCAAACTCCCCTATGCTTAAATCTTTGCTTGTCCTCAAGCAAATAATTATAAGAAATCAATTTTTGAAAAAAATATTTTAAATGCAATTCATGGCATTACCCGAATTGTATAAGTCGCAATAACTTCAAAGCCACATATACGGTAAAAATACTGAAGAGTCACCAAATTTGCAAACCATTCTGAGTCACGACACTATAGCTCTCCCTAAACCTTTTTCGCCTAATTCTTACCCATTTTCATTCTAGCGCAATCACATTAAGCCCTTTACCTTAACATTCACATAGTAGGATAACCGGTTAGCGATTATGATCCCTGTCTTATCGTTTTCGCAACTGAGGAGTTCTGGTGCGTAAGGTTTTCGACTCCTTTTATTTATCCGTTAACAAATTGCGGGGGATCGAACCGTAGTTCGCCCTACCAAGTTCAGCACCAGAGAAAACTGAACCAATCTGCAGCGGTTGAAATATCATCATTATTATTTTTTTACCGGAATCAACACTGTTGGGCTAAACGACTGGGTGAGGATCATCTAACTTAGTTAGGTGCTGCCGTTAGTTAATAAAGTTTAATTAATAGCCTAGGGATCATTCACTTATATTCATCGGCTTCCTACGTAGTTCATGTCAAGATGGTGCCGACTGCTAAATAATCTACTCGGGGTAATTAAGAAGGTTCAAAGTCTAAGGTTTCGGTAAAGTGAATACTCAAAACGATTCAACAAGCGTGGGGTCCTAAAGTATTTGGACCGTACCTATCTTCAAGCGATTAGATCTATGTATTTAAACACACGAAATTTGCATTATGAACTCAAAAGTACACAATTTTATTCAAGGGAAATTGCGGGAAAGGGAAATTATGCTGGAAAATAAATCTACTAAGAAAAATAAAGGACATAAGGCATAAAATAGATTCCAACTCCCCTATGCTTATTCCAAGCATTGTCCTCAATGCTTATGCTACTGGTCGCCTTGGTCGGGAGGTGGTTGGATGTTAAAGTGATCATAAAGGCCATCCACCCGCATAGAAAGTGCATGCATTTGGTCGCTTAAATCACACATACCGTCGTTGGTCCAATTAGCATAGTCACGTTGCTCTTGTTGTATTTGTTGTGTCATGTCGGCGTTGTGGCGTACCATTTCGTCGTACATAAAGTCGAGCGTCATGGGGATATGCCTTATTCTTCCTCCTTGTGTATTTGAGGGACCAGCTTGATCTTCGGGTGGCATTTGCATGTTGTCTTGGTTGTTACCACCTTGTTGTTCTAATTCCTCCTCCATTTCGTCCACAGCCGCGTTGTCTTCTTGAATGATAGCTCCAGGAGCGGGTGCGTTTAAATCATAGAGCCAATTATTCAAAAACCTTGGATTGGTGCGTGCTCTATTTGGTAGTACGATACTTGGGACTTCTTTGTGGCCTACCATCAGCGTATATCCTCCAGCCACTCTGTTCTGAATTAAATGACCGGAACGACAGGCATTTCTTCTATAGCAATCCACAGGTTCAGCTTGATGGCTATGGACGTAACAAGACCGCCAATGCAAAATGGAGTAGTTCCGTCTCTTGAAATGAGGCTGTGGATATGTTGGAAAATGAAGGAGCTAGCGTTTATCCTCAATTCTTGTGAAAAACAACAGTGCATGATAAACAGCTCTCTTGCATTAACTTTGTTGTTATTGGAACGAGCCATGATGGTGTTGGATAGAATGCGGTGAAAATACCGTATTGTCGGGTTATGAATTTTAGAAGAAAATAGCTTATCCCATCCAGCAGGGCGTTCACCTGTTAGGCTCTCCCATATTCCGAATCCCAATGCCATCCAATTCACGTCAGAGGGAATACGATAGTGTACACCTGGAGTTCGCGGGAAATGGAACATGTCGCTCAACTGCGCTTGAGATAAAGAATATTCATTGTTGAGCAATCGAAAATGGGAGACACCGGATAGGTACATACCGTCACCGGGAGGGGTGATGTATGAAAAGGAACTTAAGAACTCCAAAGTCAGTGATTCAGTGGTAGGGTGCCTCAAATTACAAATGTAATCCAAGTTAGACCACAGCAGCATATCTCCTATATTAATTTCTTTTCTCGATATTCGCTTATCATGCCATTTTTTCGTTCTTTCTTTATAGATTCTAGCATTTTCATAAGCGTCTAATCTAAGCTCTTCTTATTCGTGAATGTCTAAGATTTGTTTTTCACCAGCGGCAGTGTAATTTAGATTAAGGGTTTTAATGGCCCAATAAGTTTTATGTTCGAGTTCTACCGGGAGGTGACAGGATTTACCATAGACTAATTTAAAAGGTGTGGTTCCGATGGGTGTTTTAAAAGAAGTTCTATATGCCCAAAGGGCCTCGGGTAGCTTAGAAGACCAGTCTTTTCTAGACGTAGCGACCGTTTTTTCTAAAATCTGTTTAATTTCTCTATTTGATACTTCAACTTGTCCACTCGTTTGTGGATGATAAGGTGTCGCTACGCGGTGGCGAACTCCATATATTAATAGAATTTTTTCTAGGATTTTTGATATGAAATGTGAGCCACCGTCACTAATCACTATTCTAGGGATGCCGAATCTAGGGAAGATGATGTTGTTAAAGAGTCGGATTACTACTCGCGTATCATTTGTAGGAGAGGCGACAGCCTCAATCCATTTCGATACATAGTCCACAGCGACGAGTATGTATTTTTTACAAAATGAAGAAGGAAACGACCCCATGAAGTCGATTCCCCACACATCAAAAACTTCGACTTCCAAAATGCCTTTCTGAGGCATCTCGTCTCGTCTTGATATATTGCCAGTGCGTTGGCACCGGTCGCAGTTTATAACGGCGATGTGGACGTCTTTCCATAGGGTTGGCCAAAAGAGACCAGCTTGTAAGATTTTAGCACAGGTCTTCGAGGTGCTTGCATGCCCTCCATAAGGGGCAGCATGACAGTGAGAAATTATACTTTCCACTTCCTCTTCAGGGACGCAATGACGGAAAATACCATCGGCTCCTCTCTTGAATAAAAGTGGTTCGTCCCAATAGTATTGTTTTATGTCATGGAAGAATTTCTTCTTTTGCTGGTAAGTTAGATCTGGCGGTAATACTTTAGCAGCTAAGTAGTTAACGAAATCAACGTACCAAGGTAATGTTGTGTTTGCTATAATTGCTTCTGCAATTTTTTCTACTTCGGTGGTATCTTCGTTTAGCGTTTGTTCAACTGAAGCGATGTCTAACTGGGCTAGAAGTCTCTCGTAAGGGAAATCACCATTGATATGGACATTATCCGGTTGGATTCCTTCCATTCTCGACAAGTGATCAGCAACCACATTCTCGGTGCCCTTTTTGTCTTTAATTTCAAGATCGAACTCTTGTAAGAGCAGGATCCATCTAAGAAGTCTTGGTTTGGCATCCTTTTTGGTTAATAGGTACCTAATAGCAGCGTGGTCAGTATAGATAATAATTTTTGCTCCCACTAAGTAAGATCGAAATTTGTCTAACGCGAATACGACAGCAAAGAGTTCCTTCTCTATAGTGAAGTAGTTCATCTGCGCATGGTCTAAGGTTCTACTAGCGTAATAGATGGCATGAAGCTTCTTAACTTTCCTTTGTCCTAAGACAGCTCCTACGGCATAATCACTCGCGTCACACATTATTTTAAAGGGTTCATTCCAATCTGGTGGTTGAATGGTTGGTGCAGATATTAATGCTTGTTTAAGAGTCTGAAAGGCTTCCACACATTTCTCATCGAATATGAATTCGACGTCTTTCATTAATAGCTCAGTTAGGGGTTTGGTTATCTTAGAGAAATCTCTGATAAAACGTCGGTAAAAACCGGCGGGTCCTAAAAAACTTCGTATTTCTCTAACGGTTTTCGGGGGTTGAAGGTTTTCTATGATTTCGATCTTAGCTTTATCAACTTCAATCCCTTTATCAGACACGATGTGTCCAAGTACGATTCCTTGTATTACCATGAAATGGCATTTTTCCCAGTTCAGCACTAAATTGACACTTACGCATCGTTTAAGTACCAGTTCAAGGTTCGAAAGACATCCTTCGAAACTTTCTCCACACACGGAGAAATCATCCATAAATACTTCCATCATGCCGTCTAGAAAATCGGAAAAGATTGACATCATGCACCTTTGGAATGTCGCAGGTGCGTTACACAGTCCGAATGGCATTCGTCGATAAGCGAATGTGCCATAAGGACATGTGAATGTCGTCTTTTCTTGGTCATCAGGGTGGATAGGAATTTGGAAGAATCCTGAGTAACCATCCAAGTAGCAGAAATGAGAGTGTTTCACCAACCGTTCGAGCATTTGGTCTATAAATGGTAAAGGAAAATGGTCCTTACGAGTGGCTTTGTTTAGTTTTCTATAATCGATACACATTCGCCATCCAGTTTGAGTGCGTTGTGCTATAGATTCGCCTTTAGGGGTTGTAATAACAGTGACACCTCCTTTCTTAGGTACAACATGTACAGGACTTACCCATTTATTGTCACATATAGGGTATATGATTCCTGCTTCTAACAACTTTTGTACTTCCTTTTTCACTACATCGCTTAGAATTGGGTTAATCCGTCTCTGATGTTCTCTCGAGGTCTTACAGTCTTCCTCGAGCATAATGCGATGCATACAGATAGATAAACTTATTCCTTTTAGATCAGATATGTTATAGCCTAAAACGGTTGGGTATTTTCTAAGAACATTGAGCAGCTTTTCAGTTTCAATTTGTCCAAGATTAGCGTTAACTATAACAGGTCGCTCAAGTTCTTCATCTAGGAATTCATACCTTAAATCTTTGGGTAGTGTCTTAAGTTCTATGGCAGGTTTCTTCGGGAAAGGAATAGGATCAGGAGTTAATGCAAGGCATTCGCTCAGATTATTGTCTTGGTATTCCTCACGCAAGTTATCGTCCTCAAAAATAGGTGGCATTGGTATTTTCAACACTTTAGAATAGGTGTTTTGTTGTTTTTCCATTTCTTTAACGCATTCGTCAATAACGTCCAAGAAACAACACGAATCGTCTATGGCTGGGGCTTTAAAGAATTGGGAGAGAATAAACTCTACTTTCTCTTCACCTACCTCGAAAGTTAGCTTTCCTTTCTTCACATCTATAATGGCTCCAGCAGTTGCTAGAAATGGTCTACCTAATATAATAGGGATATTAGAGTCTTCTTTAATGTCCATTATGATGAAGTCAGTGAGATATAGAATTGTCCTATGCGAACAGGTACATTTTCGAGCATTCCTACGGGAAATTTAACAGATCGATCAGCTAATTGCAAAGACATCCTTGTCGGTCTCAATTCACCTAGTTTGAGTTTTTCACAAATGGATAAAGGCATTAAACTAACACTGGCTCCTAAATCACATAAGGCTTTGTCTATTACAAATTTCCCAATTACACAAGGTATAGAGATACTACCAGGGTCTTTTAGTTTAGGAGGCACGTTGTTTTGAATTATAGTGTTACACTCAGCAGTTAGCGTAACAGTTTCATTCTCTACTATCTTCTTCTTATTGGACAAGATCTCCTTGAGGAACTTAGCATATGAGGGCATTTGGGTAATAGCTTCTATGAAAGGAATGGTAACATTTAGTTGCTTCAGAAGCTCTACGAATTTCTTAAATTGGCCCTCATTCTTAGACTTAGCAAGTCTTTGAGGATATGGAATCGGTGGTTTATATGGTGGGGGAGGCACATAAGGTTTCTCCTTTTCAGATGCCTCTTCATTCTCATCCTCCTTTTTAGTTTCAGGTTGTTCTCTTGGTTTTTCAGTCGCTTTATCAGGTTTCTGATACATGGTTGGGTTCTGAAGCCTTGGATCGATTGGTCCATCTAACTCAGTTCCACTTCGTAGTGTTATGGCATTAGCGTTTCCTTTAGGATTAGGTTGTGGTTGACCAGGAAACGATCCAGCAGGTACAGAATTAGTTGCTTGTTGTTGGGCCACTAGAGAAATCTGAGTTTCTAACATCTTATTATGGGTCGCTAGGGCATCTACCTTAGTTGCTAATTGCTTCAATTGTTCACCGGTGTGAACATTTTGGTTAAGGAAATCTTACTTTGTTGAGCTTGGGTAGCAATAAAATTTTCCATCATAATTTCGAGGTTAGACTTTCTAGGAACATTAGGCATATTAGGGATGTTAGCAGCAGGTTTTTGGTAACCAGGCGGTACAGCAGGTGCTTGATTCGGTACAAACATAGCGTTGTTATTTTTGTACGAAAAATTAGGATGATTCTTCCATCTAGGGTTGTAGGTGTTGGAATACAGATTCCCTTGAGCGTAGTTAACTTGATCAACCGAGACTCCTGCCAAAATAGCACAAGAACTCCACATAATTCGCAGTTTGGAGTTACGGCAGCCACGGTGGCTGCGGGTGGTAAGGTCAAGCTTTCTATCTTTTGGGTAAGGGAATCTACCTTAGCGTTCACTTTGTCTAGGCTACTAATTTCGTACATTCCGCCTTTTGTTTGAGATTTCTCCACAGGAGTTCTTTCGCTTCCCCATTGGTAATGATTTTGAGCCATGTTTTCGATCAGTTGATAGGCTTCGTCATACGGCTTATCCATAAGTGTGCCACCAGTAGCGACATCTATTGACAACCTCGTGTTGTACAACAGTCCATTGTAAAATGTGTGAATGACGAGCCAGTCTTCTAATCTGTGATGTGGGCGCATTCGCATCATGTCCTTATATCGCTCCCATGTGTCGAAAAGAGATTCAGTGTCCTTTTGTCTGAATCCATTGATTTGGGCTCGTAATGCAGCTGTTTTGCTAGGAGGAAAATAACGTGCTAAGAAAATAGTCTTCAGTTCTTCCCACATTGTGACAGAAGTTTGTTGCAAGGATTGCAACCAAGCCCAAGCTCTATCTCTCAGGGAGAAAGGAAAAAGACATAGTCTTATTGCATCGGCAGTTACTCCATTGGCTATCACGGTATCAGCAAATTGGATGAACTTTGTCAAATGTTCGTTAGGATCATCGGTTGGAACACCGGAAAATTGACGTTGTTGAATAGCTGATATCAATGACGGCTTCAGCTCGAAATCGTTTCGGTTAATAGCAGGGTTAACGATGCTCTTGTGGGGCTCTAATTCAGATGGGGTGGAATATTCTCTGAGTGGACGGTTTCACGGTCCTTCAGCCATTTCTACTTTCGGCTTGAGTTCTTCTTCGGATTCTTGGTCGGAGTCAGATTCTGACTTAGCGGCTGATTCCTTTTCGGAATCTGAGAGGGGAAAGGGAATGTTGTGATCTGAATAGTATTTCCTGATAGCTCGTCTTACGTTAATAAGACGCTCAGGTTCGCTCGTCGTTCGTATTAAGGTATCGCTTTTTGAGCGAGTACTTGGCATACAATCGACGTAAAACGAAAAATAAAATTGGTTGCCTTAGTCTACCGCGCAACGTGTAAATCGCACTATTGACTAAAATCAGTCCCCGGCAATGGCGCCAAAAACTTGATCGGGATTTTATATAAGTCAATCGGGATATCGCTGCAAGTATACAGCTTAGTCGTTAAGTTTTAAAAGATATCGAACCCACAAGGACTGAGGGTCAAATAATACGGTCTTTCGTTGCAATTGGCAGCTAAGGCTTTTGATATTCGTTGGTTTAGAAATGAAACTTAATTAAACTAAGGTAAACAATAATTAATTAATCAGCTGTTTAGACACCGGTGTGCAATAGTCCAACTTCCGGGTTTAGCAACTTAATGGCATATTTTAAATAAATGTAGTCACTTTTCAGAATAAGTTATTCGAGTTAAAAACCTTTACCTCACACTTTCATGTTTATTGACTCAGATTATACTACCAGTCCTAAAGTCCGCTCTCGCTAAATCTTTACAAACTGAAAATAATTTTTGAAAGTCGAACAAAATATAATCAACTCTAAAGCGCTATCGCTGTATTTAGAGTTGATGTTCGATGACCACTATCCGGTAAAAACCTCACACTTTCGTTATTTTGATTTTAGACCTTAGGATGTAATTTACTTCCGTAAAAATGCGACTCAATATTAAAATAGGAAATCAGAACCAAAAAAAATGCTTTGTGGAAATTTAAGCCAAACAGTTACTAAACCTGTCCGTCTGAGACCTTACACACCGGTTCAATAATTTAGCCGGACATATTATATTCTTCAATCAAATAGGAAACAGAATATGAAGAAATTAACACAAGCATAGCAGTAGAATTATTAAACAGTGTAAGCATGTAAAAGAAACCTGTAAACTGAATGATTAAACTGAGCTCTATGTTCCAAAGCTTCAAACAGGTTCAAGCAATTCTTCACGTAACAGTACAGCTTCGGAAATTAAATACTTAAACTAAACTAAGTGTAGTAATCCTTCAATGCAAAGAATTACTACTTTGGATGGTGAATTAAAAAGGGAACAAAGGTTCTGTGTGCAGAAATAACACTGGAAGCAAAAACTCTAAAACTGAAATTCGGTGTGGAGACGAGAGAGACTTCAGTTGTGATATCTTCTCCTTTTATATGCTTCATAAAATCAGGTTAACTCGTATAATCAGTCTTCCACTTTCCTCATTTTTCGGATGCAGAACCGTCTCACATTTTGCTGAGAAACAGGCGTAAAAATAGTGGAAAAGGGGTTTGTGCCTAGGGGCACACGTGAGTGCCTAGGGGCACACTTCACAAACTTACATCCAGTTCCGAGAGGCACACTCTGAGTGCCTAGGGGCACACGTGATGTTTTGGCTCCTTGGATCTTCGATCTGGGCTTTGCACATGGGCTTGGAACTTTTTGTATTTTTTCCTTTTCTTCATTTTCTTTTTCTTGTTACTAACACCCCTATTGCTCATTATTTCCAATACTCGAGATTTATTTAAAGTTCTTGAAACAAATAACAAAACAGCATAAAACCATAATAAATTAAAATAATAACTAATTAAATGTTACAGATTGTGTCGTAAACGAGACCGATAATACGGTATAATTTCGTGTTATCAGTAGGTACCTAATGGCTGCGTGGTCGGTGTAAACTATTATCTTTGCTCCTATCAGATAGGAACAATACTTAACTAACACGAAGACCACGACCAAGAGTTCCTTTTCGGTTGTGGCATAATTCATTTGCGCAGGGTCTAAGGTCCTACTTGCGTAGTATATTGCGTGTAGTTTCTTATCTTTCCTTTGGCCTAAGACCGCTCCTACGGCATAGTCACTTGCATCACACATGATTTCAAATGGTAACCTCCAATCGGGTGGATGCATTATGGGTGCAGATATGAGGGCTATCTTTAGTACTTCAAAGGCTTCTAAACATTCATTGTTGAAATTAAACTCGACGTCTTTCATTAGGAGGTTGGTTAGAGGTTTAGAGATCTTAGAGAAGTTCTTTATAAATCTTCTGTAGAAACCTGCGTGTCCTAAGAAGCTCTATATTTCTCTAACTGTTTTTGGGGGTTGGAGGTTCTCTATTACTTTGATCTTTGCTTTATCAACTTCAAACCCTCTTTCGGAGACGACATGTCCGAGTACTATCCCTTGTTTAACCATAAAGTGACACTTTTCCCAGTTTAGGACGAGGTTAACTTGTACACATCTGTCCAATACTTTTTCTAGATTTGAAAGATATCCTCTGAAATCCTCCCCACATACAGAGAAGTCATCCATAAAGACTTCCATGATGTTGTCTATGTAGTCAGCGAAAATTGACATCATGCATTTGTGAAATGTTGCAGGGGCGTTACATAATCCGAACGGCATTCGTCTATAAGTAAATGTTCAATAAGGGCACGTGAAGGTTGTTTTCTCTTGGTCATCAGGGTGAATTGGGATTTGAAAGAATCCTGAGTAACCATCCAGGTAGCAGTAATAGGAGTGTTTTGCTAAGCGTTCGAGCATTTGGTCAATAAAGGGAAGAGGGAAATGGTCTTTCCTTGTGGCTTTGTTCAATTTACAATAGTCAATACACATTCTCGCACCAATCACCACTCTTTCAGCGATAGATTCGCCTGACTTATTTACGGTAACTGTTACGCCTCCTTTCTTTGGCACGCAATGGACCAGACTTACCCACTGACTATTAGAGATTGGATATATAGTTCCTGTATTTAGAAGTTTGGTAACTTCATCTTTAACTACTGTGCTCAGGATAGGGTTAATCCTCCTTTGATGTTCCCTAGAGGGTTTGCAATCTTCCTCCAACATGATGCAATACATACATATGAAAGGGCTTATTCCTTTCACATCGGCAATGTTATATCCTAACGCAGTCGGGTATTTTCTTAACACTTATAACAGTTTTTCAGTTTCAGTTCCTCCTAACTCTGCGTTGACTATTACTGGTCTTTTGAGCTCATTGTCTAGGAATTCATATCTAAGAGTCTTGGGTAATGGCTTAAGGTCCAAGGTTGGTTTCTTAGGGCAAGGCATAGGGTTGGGTGTTAAAGCTAAGCATTCGCTTAAGCTATCGTCTCGATATTCTGAACGCCAATTGTCATCTTCGAAAATCAAGGGCATTGGAATCTTTATAACTTCAGAGTAATATTCTTCTAATAATCCTATCTCTCTTACACATTCATCAATAACGTCCACCAGATAGCATGTATCTTCTATAGCTGGGGCTTGAAGGAATTGTGTTAGAATAAATTCGACCTTCTCCTCATCTACTTCGAATGTCAACTTGCCTTTCTTTACGCCTATAATAGCTCCAGCTGTGGCCAGAAACGGTCTTCCTAAAATTATAGGGGTATTGACGTCTTCCTTTATGTCCATAATTATGAAATATGTAGGAATGTAGAATTGTCCGATGCGGACGGGTACATTTTGAAGAACACCTACAAGATACTTAACAGAACGGTCTGCAAGTTGTACTGACATTTTGGTTGGTCTTAGGTCTCCCATGTTAAGTTTCTTGCAAATGGACAAAGGGATTAGGCTAATACTAGCTCCTAAGTCGCACAGAGCTTTGTCTATGACAGATTTTCCTATATTGCAAGGTATGGAGAAACTTCCTGGGTCTTTCATCTTAGGTGGCATTTTATTTTGGATTATTGCACTGCATTCGGCGGTGAGTGTTACGGTCTCATTGTCTTCTATTTTTTTCTTATTCGATAGGATTTCTTTTAGAAATTTAGCATATGAGGGAATTTGTGTAATAGCTTCTGTAAAAGGAATTGTAATGTTCAATTGTTTAAGAAGTTCTACAAATTTCTTAAACTGCCCTATGCTTTTAGATTTTTTGAATCTTTGAGGGTACAAAATAGGTGGTTTATAGGGTGGTGGAGGTACATATGGCGCTTCTTTTTCCTCTGTCTCGCCTTCCTTGGCCTCTTTCTTTTTTGGGTTACTTGGTTTATCTTTGGGTCCACTTTCCTCCTCAGTTGTTTTACTAGGGCTTTGGAACATAGCAGAGTTTTTAAGCCTAGGGTCAGTCGGTTTGTCCATCTCTCTACCACTTCGCAGAATAATAGCATGAGCATGTCCTTTCGGATTCGGTTGTGGCTTTCCAGGAAATGTCCCGGCAGGTGCTGCAGTAGGTGCTTGTTGTTGTGCCACTTGAGAGATTTGTGTTTCAAGCATCTTATTGTGAATGGCCAACGCGTCTACTTTAGTCGCTAACTGTTTGATTTGCTCATTGGTGTGTACGTTTTGGTTTAGAAAAACCTTATTAGTCTGAGTTTGAGTGGTTGTCATACCCCAAAATTTGCCCATCTTATTTCTCTTAAATCAAACTCATATCAAAGTTCAAGGCTCAAAGACACCCCTCCTAAACAATGGTTCAAGAAATTAGGGTTTTGGTCTCTTTGAAGAAAAAGAATGAATCAAAGGCTCCAAGGAATTTCATATGGCTTATGATGTTTCAAACTATCTCCATGACAAAATTCAGGTCCTAATTCAAAGGATTGACCACTCAATTGCTCAGAAAGTCAACAGTCGACTAGTTTGACCTAAAAGTCAACTGTAGTCAAAGTACAGTTAAAACTCCTGATTTTTTGTCAACAATCTTATTTTGAGGTATCATTCACCATTTGATCAAGGATTGATCATGGTTTATCAAGAAAAGATCAGAAATCAACAAATCCAAAAGTTTCTAAATTAGGATTTTCATAGGAAAAGTCAACTGAACTTTGACCAGCCATAACTTCCACATGGAACATCACAAATTTCCCATCCAAAGCTCATTTTTAAGGAAATTGAATTCTCTACAATTTTGTGTATCACAAGCCAAGTCCAAAAATGCTTCATTTGAGAGATATGGATCAAAAGATTATAGGTCTTTTTTGAAAGTCAACTAAAAGCAGTTTTTTGTCAAAGCCAATATCATCATGATAAATTCTTCAAATGAAAAAAAGCTTCCAAAGTGGCTTGTAGAGGACCTCTTGAGGTTCCCAAAAAGTCCTAGAACTCCTCCATATCTTAAAAATTGAGAGAGATATGCCTTGTCAAAGTTGGACAATTTTTGAGTGAAAAATGTGAAGAAAAGGGTTCCAAAATGAATCTTTTTGCAAAAGGACCTAATCTTTCTTGGCCCAATCTTCATTCCCAAGTTATCCAAGGCCTCAAAATCCATTTGCCACGAAAATATATGATTTATTTGATTTATTATGATTTTTATTTCAATTAAAAAGAATTAAAATCAAGTAAATTAAAAGAAAATCAAATATGTGGTAAAAGATATGATTTGGAACCAATTTAGTCATCAATAATATCTCAATATCCCATCCAAATTCGTGCAAAGCAAATTGATGAAAAAAGATTGAAATTGGACATATTTAGAAAGATTTGAAAATCAAATTTTCACTAATCTCCAATCTTTGATTCAATGAGATTTAATCAGAATTTGTTGACCTAACAAGTTCCATTATATAAGCAGAACAATTCCAGACCCCTAGGACGAATTTTTGCATCCTTACAAACCCTAAGCCGAGCTCATAAAACTCAAGGAAAATTGAAGTTGTTCTTGGAGTTTGAGATCGATTGAAGTAGTTTTAAAGATCCAAGCACATTCCTGGGACATCACTGAGTGATTTACGATCTTTACCAAGCTCTGAAACATCTAGAATCTCGCTCAATAAGCCACGGTTTGCTTGTTCTTTCTTTGTTTCGAATACAACTCATCATGCATCATAAATGAATTTTGGTTATGTATTCGTTTTCAGATTGATGTTTAGACTGTTTCTGTGTGTTTAATTTGATTTTCGTTACGATTGGAATGGTTCACCATTGTTAGGGTTTTGAACCTCTGATTTGGGAACACTAGATTAGAGGGAAAATTGATCAAAATTAAGTTCTTCGTTGGGTCCAGGGTCTTAGTTATGGTTAATCTGTGTTATTTTTTGGGATTTATTGACAAGTATTTGCAGGCTATGAGATAGAAGGTTTACGGCCACGCCACAAAACCGTTGCCAAAAAAGTGTTTTATTTTGCAGAGTTTTGAAGGAAGAAGAAGACTGCCAGCGCGCCAGTTTTACGTTTAAAATTTCATTTGATTTTGTTTTCAATATATTGTTTAGTGTTTGTTATCATATCAGCGAACAACCAATGGCCGAGTGGTAGAAGGATGTGTCCCAAGGCTGTGAAGGCACAAAACGCTGGTTCGATCCTCCCTGGGGTCATATATTTTACTGAATTTCTTTGTTAGCCCTCATATAATAATTCTGTGTGGAGACATTGCGCGCATACACCATGGGGTCCTCAACACCAGCCTTTAGATTTCCCCTGTTGCGGATCCAATGTTTACTGAATTGGAGGTGCTCTGTAACACCCCATTTCTACCCGACAAATATATGCAAGAATCAGAGTTTCAAAATTTTCAACAATAAATGAGGCGTCACATGTTCACTTCATAACAAATCACTTCATCGCATTTAGCGGATACATAGCACATAATACGATTCAAAATAAAATAACTCCTTCTATTAGAACATGGCAGAATCATAGTTCTCAATCACTAAATCAATAACATCTTAATCAGTTAAGATAAAACAATTGACAACATCATAAACATCATAAATCATCCCCCCGAGTGCTACGTATCAGAGCGACAACCGACTCGATTAACAGCAACTAAATCTTCATACTCGAATACCTGCACATTACCAATATAAAGGCAACGGCGAACAAGAGAAAAGGGTGAGATATCAAATCATATAAGTGAGCATATGATAAATTGTATATTAGGATTCAGATATGTATAGTTATCACATCACCAGTATTAATATTGCCATACACTTCATACTTTCACTAACTCACAAATCTCACATACTTCTCATCGCATCAATTATATATAAACATATTAGTCATTCACTTGCAAGTCAAATCATGATACATCACAAGTATAAATCACAATTTTAGTCTCAAAACATCACATCATATAAGTCACTCATCTAGCCACAAAACATCACAACATATAAGTCACTCATCTAGTCACAAAACATCACATATACATTTATTTACAAAACATGACATATACGGCTAATCATAAAACATCACATATAAGTCACACCAGACATATTCAATTAATCGCATTCACAAATATTGACATCATCATACTATTCATAAAATATCAATTCACATTTTCACATACTTCTATCATTTAACAGGTCACAATATACAATCACGATATCGTCATAAAACGTCACAACTATGAATCACATAAGACACATGGGACATGACTCATGTATATGCATGTGGTACCAATCAGAGCTTCAGCCCCCGTCACCAATTGCCCGAATCTGAGGCACAAGGCATAAGCCTTCGTCACTAATTTGCCAATCCAGGCCGTCACAGAGTATGCATATGAAATGTGACTCGACAAACAAGACAACACATCATACTCATCACAATCACATATCGTCACGAGGCATAAGCCTATATCACAATCAATTACCATTATACGAGGTAATTCACGTCACCATAATATTTCATCTTCACTTAGTCACAAAATTATCATCACAAATATATACAACATCACGTATTACCATTCATCACAAACATCGCCAAGTTTCGACACATCACGACAAACATATAACTTCAAACATTAACAAAGTCATCACAATATCATCATGTTTCAGTATATCACAACAAATCAACACATTGAGTCAATTCACAATAGTCTCATAATTCTCTATAAATTAGTCATTAAATCAACTCACTAACCCGCTATAAACTAACCAAAATCATTCACTTAATATTCTCTAACTAATTATATATATATTCTTCGTCACTATCGGTTATCTAAGTTCCGGTTAAAATCCTTAATATTCACGACTTTATTAGTCTTCGGGTTACACTTCCAAATCACCAAAAACACAACTCAACCGGTTAATTCGGATACAATTCTATTCTTTACCGGTTACTCTATTCGTTCAGTTAGATTCTCAAGATAACGTTATTTACCGAGAAACCGAATAATTAATCTAAGTTTAAGTATTTTCTAATTAAATAGGCTTATTGAAAATTAATTCAACCATTAATTTAATCGACCGATTAATATTACAATTTCGACAAAAGAACACAACCACGTTAATGTACTAATTAAACTTAGCTACCACGTCAATTTTCATCAAATTCCGGTCAACTAATTATACCGCTTAATTCGGCTATTTCAAGCAAACGCTACTGTTTTGCATTACATTAATTTTAATACATATTCTGATTCTAATTTATTAGCATATGATTAAATATATAAATATATTTATGTAAATTAGAGTCCATAAATTTATTATTTAGACATGTACTAAAATTCCAATCTAATCTTAGAGGTGAAGTTCTACTTGAAACACACAGGAACGTTCCATTAGTGGAACAAATGCTTTTATGAGTTTTTTTTTTAAATATCCTAACATGATAGTAATGGAGTTTGAAACTAGTATTCCATTAATTTCTATAGTATACCAGCTAAGCCGTCCATCACTGGGCCTTCTTGTCGGCCATCTCGCAGAACCAACACTGCTGCCTGCCTGGATGAAACAAAAGGGCGGCTGTTTCCAACAAATGGGCTACATCTCCAATTCTATTCGTAATCTTCTACTTCAGTAATAGATACACATAACTTCACGCCTTATTATTTAACCCAATTTCGTTTCCTAAGACTTTTACACGGAACAGTTTCAGAAGACAACATTTTAACTTCATCTCAAATCCATGTTATTTATGATAGGTCCTTAATTTCCAGCAACACATTAACACAAGCAAAACAATAAATCTACACATCCAATCCCCCACGTACAATATTTCATAAGCCCCATTATAGGAAGAGAACCCCACCCTTACCTTATCAATGTAAGCAACTCTATGGGTCTCCAATTGCATCATCAACTTGACACCATGGATGAAATCTCTAAGCTTGTTCCTCTTGGCTTGCCTCCTTCTCTTCTCTTCAAACTTTATTTTCTCCAAAATGACAAACTACACTTCTTATTCTCTAAAACCCTAATTTATCACTTGCTATTGGGCTTAGTCTTTCACTTCTTTTTTACAAACTAATTTAGACACAATAAGAATAATAACTCAAAATACAATATATCACTTTAAATAATATTCCACCGATATAATAATTCCGACTTATAAATAATATTATTCTTAATATTATTTTCCGACTATCCGACTTCAATTTATATAATTCCAAATATGCTCTTAAATAACACCGACAATCCAAATTCAACTAAATCAAATATTTAAATCCTTCAATAATTTAATTAAACAATTTAATTAAATTCGGGGTGTTACAACTCTCCCCCACTTAGAATATTTTCGTCCTCGAAAATTTGCTCAACACTATCCAAATACAAACCTCGTATCCAAATCTAAAATCTCCAGATCGTGCTTGGTAACACTTCGATCACTACCTCTTCGTCAAAACAACGGTTCTCATGAACACAAACACATTACAGTTCTTACCTGTTTTGCAATAATCAACGACTCAATGCAGTATTCTGGCGCATCACACTTATTCCAACAGTCCATCAATCCAAATATCAAGATAACTCATCTTTACCGACTTCTGGCATATAGTTTCTTACTCCCCCAAGCCTTACAACAACAGTATCACCTAAGGCTTCCGCTGCTCAACTCTGATAATTCTCTCTTAAGTCACCATTCTCGATAAAATTCCGTCTACTTATATGGTTCACAAATTCTCGATCCAATACAAACTTTCATCAATACTCATCCTCACATCGATGTTTACTTAATATTTCCAATCTTTCACTTTGCGACATTCGCTTGCATAAAACGTACCACACCAATTGTTAATCTCATCTAATTATAACTCAACCATCCCTCTTACCAAGCTACACAAACGGATGGGCGACTATCTTCACGGTAAAATATAGATACTCTTTCTACACTATTAAGACAACAAGACAAATCTATAACGTCCAACACCAGTTTCGTCTACCATTAACAATAGATTGAGGGTGATCAGTTCCCCAATTTGCCAATTAGTATCCGACAACCTTAGTGGAGTATAAATCGTTGTTACATCATAATAGCATTCTTTCCAAATTTCCACTTAAATCCCATAACATGACGTAATCCAATGATTCGCTTTGGGTTTTCACAACTCCTATAACATCTTACCTTATCAATCGGTCTTGTCGATGAGACACCAACGTCCAAACATAATAAAAAAAAGTCTGATTCATAATCACTTAGCATCACACAATCGTCAACACCTTTCCATTTTCAAAATTACTTCTATACTCGCACTTTACCATTCACCTCGTCTCAATCAAGTCCTCCTCACGTCAAATTGGTGATAAAAAAAATCTCTACAATCCTTCTTATAATACAATTCGTCTCTTTATCTTTCTGACGCTTCAAACGTAGGCCAAATCGGATATCCGAAACTCAAGTTATGAATTTTTAAAGTTTCACAATGATTCTGAATTTCCTGCGACTCACCTACGGAGATCCCACTCCGAAACTCACTTTTCTTCGACTTAAGCATGTTCCAAACATTCTCTAGCATAATTCATTATCTTTAAACTCTTTATAACTCAAGAGGTGCATTCTTTCATTGAAATTCCAGTCTTGATATCATCGAGACAACAATTCTTTTCACAAGCTACGCGCATCTTCGAGTTTCCTATTCGGACTCGCGATTCACGACACTTCACGCATCGACTACATCCGACAATCACTTGTGCAAATCCAACATAAACCCCACTGCAAATTCATTACTCTAACACTTTTCAAACATCGGCATTTCACACAAAGGTTACTCGCACCGACAACTTCACAGTCCTCCATCATGCTGAACATCGCAGCTCTCTAAATTTCGTCTCTCAAAATCATTCTTAACTTCATGTCATCTTCGAATCGAGATAACCTCCAAAAATCTCAACAACCCTTGCACTGACGCTTATCAACAGCATACCAGACTATCTCTTACAACAGAAACCCCTTCGAGAAGCAAGTCTTCTCCCCCACTCACTGTCAAACAACTTCCTGCAACAAAAAAAATAAGTACCAACAGTGTTTTACACACATGTCGCGTACTACAGGATAAAACACTGACATCATTCAACTGTCTTACAAACTCTACAGACTCGACAACTTGGCCTGACAGACCGACCTGCTCTGATACCACTAATGTAACACCCCATTTCTACCCGACAAATATATGCAAGAATCAGAGTTTCAAAATTTTCAACAATAAATGAGGCGTCACATGTTCACTTCATAACAAATCACTTCATCGCATTTAGCGGATACATAGCACATAATACGATTCAAAATAAAATAACTCCTTCTATTAGAACATGGCAGAATCATAGTTCTCAATCACTAAATCAATAACATCTTAATCAGTTAAGATAAAACAATTGACAACATCATAAACATCATAAATCATCCCCCCGAGTGCTACGTATCAGAGCGACAACCGACTCGATTAACAGCAACTAAATCTTCATACTCGAATACCTGCACATTACCAATATAAAGGCAACGGCGAACAAGAGAAAAGGGTGAGATATCAAATCATATAAGTGAGCATATGATAAATTGTATATTAGGATTCAGATATGTATAGTTATCACATCACCAGTATTAATATTGCCATACACTTCATACTTTCACTAACTCACAAATCTCACATACTTCTCATCGCATCAATTATATATAAACATATTAGTCATTCACTTGCAAGTCAAATCATGATACATCACAAGTATAAATCACAATTTTAGTCTCAAAACATCACATCATATAAGTCACTCATCTAGCCACAAAACATCACAACATATAAGTCACTCATCTAGTCACAAAACATCACATATACATTTATTTACAAAACATGACATATACGGCTAATCATAAAACATCACATATAAGTCACACCAGACATATTCAATTAATCGCATTCACAAATATTGACATCATCATACTATTCATAAAATATCAATTCACATTTTCACATACTTCTATCATTTAACAGGTCACAATATACAATCACGATATCGTCATAAAACGTCACAACTATGAATCACATAAGACACATGGGACATGACTCATGTATATGCATGTGGTACCAATCAGAGCTTCAGCCCCCGTCACCAATTGCCCGAATCTGAGGCACAAGGCATAAGCCTTCGTCACTAATTTGCCAATCCAGGCCGTCACAGAGTATGCATATGAAATGTGACTCGACAAACAAGACAACACATCATACTCATCACAATCACATATCGTCACGAGGCATAAGCCTATATCACAATCAATTACCATTATACGAGGTAATTCACGTCACCATAATATTTCATCTTCACTTAGTCACAAAATTATCATCACGAATATATACAACATCACGTATTACCATTCATCACAAACATCGCCAAGTTTCGACACATCACGACAAACATATAACTTCAAACATTAACAAAGTCATCACAATATCATCATGTTTCAGTATATCACAACAAATCAACACATTGAGTCAATTCACAATAGTCTCATAATTCTCTATAAATTAGTCATTAAATCAACTCACTAACCCGCTATAAACTAACCAAAATCATTCACTTAATATTCTCTAACTAATTATATATATATTCTTCGTCACTATCGGTTATCTAAGTTCCGGTTAAAATCCTTAATATTCACGACTTTATTAGTCTTCGGGTTACACTTCCAAATCACCAAAAACACAACTCAATCGGTTAATTCGGATACAATTCTATTCTTTACCGGTTACTCTATTCGTTCAGTTAGATTCTCAAGATAACGTTATTTACCGAGAAACCGAATAATTAATCTAAGTTTAAGTATTTTCTAATTAAATAGGCTTATTGAAAATTAATTCAACCATTAATTTAATCGACCGATTAATATTACAATTTCGACAAAAGAACACAACCACGTTAATGTACTAATTAAACTTAGCTACCACGTCAATTTTCATCAAATTCCGGTCAACTAATTATACCGCTTAATTCGGCTATTTCAAGCAAACGCTACTGTTTTGCATTACATTAATTTTAATACATATTCTGATTCTAATTTATTAGCATATGATTAAATATATAAATATATTTATGTAAATTAGAGTCCATAAATTTATTATTTAGACATGTACTAAAATTCCAATCTAATCTTAGAGGTGAAGTTCTACTTGAAACACACAGGAACGTTCCATTAGTGGAACAAATGCTTTTATGAGTTTTTTTTTTAAATATCCTAACATGATAGTAATGGAGTTTGAAACTAGTATTCCATTAATTTCTATAGTATACCAGCTAAGCCGTCCATCACTGGGCCTTCTTGTCGGCCATCTCGCAGAACCAACACTGCTGCCTGCCTGGATGAAACAAAAGGGCGGCTGTTTCCAACAAATGGGCTACATCTCCAATTCTATTCGTAATCTTCTACTTCAGTAATAGATACACATAACTTCACGCCTTATTATTTAACCCAATTTCGTTTCCTAAGACTTTTACACGGAACAGTTTCAGAAGACAACATTTTAACTTCATCTCAAATCCATGTTATTTATGATAGGTCCTTAATTTCCAGCAACACATTAACACAAGCAAAACAATAAATCTACACATCCAATCCCCCACGTACAATATTTCATAAGCCCCATTATAGGAAGAGAACCCCACCCTTACCTTATCAATGTAAGCAACTCTATGGGTCTCCAATTGCATCATCAACTTGACACCATGGATGAAATCTCTAAGCTTGTTCCTCTTGGCTTGCCTCCTTCTCTTCTCTTCAAACTTTATTTTCTCCAAAATGACAAACTACACTTCTTATTCTCTAAAACCCTAATTTATCACTTGCTATTGGGCTTAGTCTTTCACTTCTTTTTTACAAACTAATTTAGACACAATAAGAATAATAACTCAAAATACAATATATCACTTTAAATAATATTCCACCGATATAATAATTCCGACTATAAATAATATTATTCTTAATATTATTTTCCGACTATCCGACTTCAATTTATATAATTCCAAATATGCTCTTAAATAACACCGACAATCCAAATTCAACTAAATCAAATATTTAAATCCTTCAATAATTTAATTAAACAATTTAATTAAATTCGGGGTGTTACATGCTCCATAGACTTCAAAGAAGCGCAACACTGAATCACAGGCTAAGTTTCTTAATTTTATTTTATTGTTAATTTTTTTTTAATTTATTCAGCACTAATCAAATTTAACTTATCTTATAAAACTACTTTTAATTTCTTTTTTCCTTCTTTATGATCATTTTTCTAATAATAGTTATTTTATAATTAATTGATTACTTTGATTTAATTATTAATAATGTTTATTTGATTTAAAATTGACTTAATTTGGTTTGTTTAAATGTCTTAATTAGATTAATATTTTAAAGTACTTGCTTAGGATAAATAATTTAATCAAAAACCTATTTTCGCTGATTTAACTAATTAGGTTACAAACCAATAATTAATTAATTTGGCTTTTTATTTATTCTATTAATCATGATTAACTTGCGCCCTAATCAGGGTTTACGAAGATCATGCCTACACTGAAATTTCCCTTTTTTCTTTGTGCAGTTTTTCAGGGTTACCATCAGGGTTTGTTCGACTACGCGCCATATCAGATCAAAAAGCTAAGTCCCTGATTTTATTATTATTTTAAATATCATTTTATTTTTGCCTTATAAAATAAATTAGGGTTTACTTTCAAATGTTAATGAACTCCTCCTACACTCACCCCCTTCTGTTTATTTTTCCTTTGCCAATTTTCAGGGTTAACCATCCGGTCAAAGCTCGATTGTTCGGTAACCCTAAAACTCCCTATATTTTAATTTCCTTTTTTATTATTATTACTTACGTCAAAACTATATGCCTTGTGGGGTTTTTATCTTTATTGCTTTTTCTTCCCCTTCCCCATGGTTTATTTTGTAATTGCTTCCTGGTTGTATTGTGGCCTTGAAGGCACTTAACACTGCTATTTTTATTATTATCACTGCGTGGTTAGTAATTCTAGGGAGTGATAACTTATGAACTGAATGTAGAATCATTAAATTTTACAAGATAACATTCTGAATTAATCACGTGATTGTGCACCCACACACTTTTTATGGTAACCCCTCTTGTTGCCTGTTGCCTGTTGCCTTGTTGCCTTGTGTTTTTCAATGCAGAATAGCCAAGTCCCTCGAATACGAGGATACCTCAGCAATGTTGCCCTCGGTTCATTCTTAAGATCATAAGTCCCAATGATGCTGCCTTCGATTCGCTAATATGATCTCGTCTTTCGAAGTTGTCTACGAAATACTGAGGTGTCCTCTGGTTGCCTAATAATGATGGCTATTCTGATCCTTCCGTTAGACTACCTGCCCTTTTGTGGCAGGGACAGTCTTATGGCGAATGATAATTGCGACGGCCCTTCAACCTCCAAATAAAAGGACTTCCTACCCTCATATGGTATGGATAGCCCCGAAAGACTAAGAGAATCCTTTTTTACAAATATCAAGGTAATTTGCCCTTAATTGCATGCTCTGGTTTAAATTCCCTTTTCTACCCTTTTTCTTAAAAACTTCAATAAGGCTACGCTCATTTACGAGCTAAAGTCCTTATTTTCTTCTTCTACATTTCTAAACTTTTGGTTTCCAAAGAGCAAAGCAATTAAGAGCCCATGGATAATCATGGATACAAATGGTGCCTTACACCTTCCCTTTGTATAAATTACCCCGCGAACTCGGTTTTCTTTTAAAAAAGGTTTTTTTCTGTTCTTTTAGCCTTTCATTAATTTGGATAAAATAAAAGTCGGTGGCGACTCTTGCTTACCGTACATTTCAATAGTCAGTTCACCGTATTACAGTGGCTATGAAATTTTCCATCATTAATTCTAGGTTAGACTTCCTATGAAATTGGCCAGGCGCATATAAGGCATTATTGTTCATATACGAGAAGTTAGGGTGATTTTTCCATCCTGGGTTATATGTGTTTGAGTAAGGGTTTCCTTGAGCATAGTTTACTGGTTCAGGGGAAACTCCTGCCAAAAGATGGTACTCGGGGGCAGCATGTCCAGACATCCCGCATATTTCGCAATTTGGGGAAACAACAGCCATGGCGGCTACAGGTGCTATAGTCAGGTTCTTGATCTTTTGAGTTAGGGCATCAACTTTGGTGTTAACGCGGTCGAGGCTACTTATCTCGTACATACCACTCTTCGTTGAAGATTTCTCTCCAGAAGTTCTCTCTGACGGAGCTCTCTCGCTTCCCTATTGATAATGATTTTGAGCCATACTCTCGATAAGTGCATAGGCGTCAGCATATGCTTTGTCCATCAGTGCGCCACCTGCGGCGGTGTTAATTGTAAGTCTCGTATTGTAGAGGAGACCATTGTAGAAGGTATGGATAATTAACCATTCTTCTAATCTGTGATGTGGACAGAGTCTCAGCATGTCCTTGTATCTCTCCCATGCTTCGAAAAGAAACTCGTTGTCTTTTTGTCTAAACCCATTGATCTGAGCTCTTAGCATGGAGGTCTTACTAGGTGGAAAATATCGTGCCATGAAGACTTTCTTGAGTTCATTCCAGGTAGTGACAGAATTTGCGGGTAAAGACTGGAGCCAAGCTTTAGCTCTATCCCTCAGTGAAAAAGGAAAAAAGGCATAATCGGATAGCTTCCTAAGTGACACCATTTGCTTTTACAGTGTCTGTGTATTTCAAGAACATTGACAAATGAAGATTAGGGTCTTCCGTCGAATTTCTAGAAAATTGACTTTGTTGTACTGCTGACAACAAAGACGGCTTTAGCTCGAAATTGTTCGCCTCAATAACAGGAGCAACAATGCTATTGTGTGGTTCAGCTTACGAAGGAATGGCATAAGACTTGAGAGGACGCGGGTGTTCTCCCATGGTTGATTCTTCAATTGGTTCAGAAGTAGGATTAGGAACAAGAGTGCGAGTTCGTCGTAATCGACGTGATACAGTCATAGAACACTCCGGTTCGGGAATTGGCAGCACTAAGTCCTCACTTCGAGAGCGAGTACTTGGCATGCACAAAGGGAATTAGAGTAATTTGAATTTTCCTTAGTCTCTACAATGTAACAGTTAATTACGATATCGACTAAATTAGTCCTCGGCAACGGCGCCAAAAACATGATCGCGACAAAGTGGGTATGTCTGTGATTATGACCGCAAGTGCACAATCTATCGAGTAGTTTTAAAAGATATCGAACCCAAAGGACTAAGAATCGACCTAATGTAGTTAATCGTTACTACGTAAATCTAAGGCTACGTTTGATTGATTAATATCAGACGGGGGAAGTAAGAAAATAGAATTAAATTAAATCAAAAGGGAATTATATCTGTATGTAATAGTCGGACGTCGGGTATCTAGTAAACTATCGACGCGGATCATAATTTAAAAATACTTTTCTGTAGAAATCTTAAGTTTAAAAACCTTCCTCTCACACTCTTGTGTTTATTGATTATGATTTCATTAGAAATACCTTTGGGGAAGGGTATCTCACATGATCTAAACTCCATGCAAGCCAATCCTAAGGAAATTGTGTGATTTGTGTGGACTTATTTGTGTTTGTGCATCATGCATACATGCATCATTCATACATGGCATGACTAACCCATTTCAAGGAATTTGGGGATTTTTAACCGTATATTGTTTTATAGGTTGTTTGAATATGGAAACTAAAGGCCGTAAACCGTTCTTCCTCAATTTCAAGAAAGTACTTACACCATTGAAGGTTTTCTGCGATAACATTTCTGGTTCTCTCAGATTTAGTGAGTCTCTCAACATGCTTATAAGTTTGGTGCGAACTAATGTGGATGAAGTTCTTCTCAACACCATGGTTCAATTCTATGATCCGTTATTACATTGCTTCACTTATAGATATTTTCAGTTGGTATCATCCTTGGAAGAATTCTCATACTTGCTGGGGCTCCCTGTGCTCAATCAAATCCCTTATACTGGTAAAGAGGAAGATCCTAAGTGGGAAGTCATCGCTGCTTCCCTACACTTGCCAAGATCTGAGATTGAGAAGGTTTGGATTAGTAAGAAGGAGTATTCTGGATTACCCCTTGATTTCCTTTACGAAAAGGCGGAGATTTTCGCCAAAGCTTCAAGTATGGATGCTTTGGAAGCTGTTTTGTCTCTTTTAATTTATGAACAAGTCCTATTTTACCATTATGACAAAATTGTTGATGTGGTTGCTATCAAGATATTCCTCAGTAAGAATCTCATTCCTACTCTACTTGGTGACTTGTTACATTCTATTCATTTCCGAGTATCAAAAAGGAAAGGTTGTGTCCTTGGATGTGCTCCTCTCTTGCATAAGTGGTTTATTTCGCACTTACCCCTCTCCGTAAGAAAGAATGAAGAAGGTTTAACTTGGGATCAAAGAATTATGAAGCTTTCTTTTGACGACATCACCTGGTACCAAAAGGAGTTTGAAAGAACTTTGCTATTTGATAGTTATGGAGAATTCCCTAATATACCTCTTCTTGGCGTTCGTGGAGGAATAACTTATAATCCCATTCTAGCTCGACATCAGTTTGGTTTTGCTTTGAAGGATAAGCCACGTTCCTTGTATATTAGTGCAGAGTATTTCAGCTATGATTCAGACGAAGCAAAGAAAATAGATCTCTTCATAAAAGCTTGGTCGAAAGTAAAGAAAGATGGTGCAAAAGATATAGGAAGGAGAAACTACATGCCATGGGACCCATACTTCCAATGGGTTTATGATCGAGTTATGGAATTTGGGATGCCTTACCCATCTGATACGCCCATAGTACCAAGAGTAGCTCCTCCTGCTGTCCCAGTTGCATTTGAGCCATATGTTCCTACTCCAAATGAAGATCTTATTGCAACTGTTAACCGACTGAAGAGGGAAAGGGATGAATTCGAGAGCCGCTTACGAAAGGTTGAAGCTGAAAAAGAAGTGTTGACACAAGATGCTAAAGAGCGAGAGACTTTACTTGACTACTTTTCTCGCAAATGGAAGATTGAAGATTTTGTTTCCCCGGATCAGATTAATTCATGGGAGGATGAAATTTCAAGGCTTGTTCAAGAAAGAGAAGAAATGATCAAGTCACACAAGGAAGAAGTCAGGATTCTGAAAAGGAGGCGTCGTCAGGACGACACAAGTCCCGGAATTTAGACTTTTATTGTTTTTATTTATTATTGTTTATTTCTTTGTCATTCTGATGTAACTAATGGATTATGACCTTATGAGTTCGTAATTTAATTAATAATAATGTTTTTTCCTTTTGTTTCAATATGTGTTAAAATCCTTTTAATTCCTTGAAAACATTGCATATGCATAAACATATCATTCATAAACATTACATCACAGGTTTTATAAAGCAAATATCTCATCTTTCCGCTGTTTATTTCAGTGAGAAAAAATGGATCTTGAACAATCTGTGAAAAATCTCCAAGCTCAGAATGCTGAGTTCCAAGCTTTGATTCTGAATTTGTCCAAGGGGCAAGACGAGCTGAAGTCCCTCTTGACTAAGAAGAAGAAAGCTAATAAACCTAAAGGTGTTCTCAACCTATGAAGAAGATTCAAATGTCCTCTCAAAAAGGCTGAAGAAGTTGAAATTCCCAAAGACGAGGAAGAAGATGATGATGCTAGTACCAAGACCAACGCCGGAAGCAATGTAGGCTCTGCTAATCAAGATGATGATGAGGGAGACTATTTCCATGAAGAAGATTATGCTGATGAGAAGTACAGGCTACTAGAGGAACGGTTGAGAAATATGGAAATTCAGAAGGTACCCGGGCTGGATTTTGAAGAGCTAGGGCTCATTCCTGGAGTCATCATTCCTCTTAAGTTCAAGACTCCAGCTTTTGCTAAATTTGATGGAGTCTCCTGCCCCAAGATGCACTTGAGATCGTATGTGAGGAAGATCCAACCTCATACTCAAGACAAGAGACTGTGGATTCACTTCTTCCAAGAGAGTATGTCTGGGACTCAACTGGAATGGTACTATCAGCTGGAGAGTGGTAACATTCGCACTTGGGAAGACATGGATGCCACTTTCTACAAGCAATATCAATATAACTCTGACCTCGCACCAACTCGCATGTGTCATACCCCAATTTTTGACCCTAAGATCATATATCATTCATATCCCAATCATTAATCAAGAGCTTCCCTTGGAAGTTTTGTTTGTGGTGTTGCACTCACCTCATCAATAAGAGGGACCGTCAAGCACCAATGATTGTTTATTTTGTATGCATATTATACTAACCCAAATACCAAAAATATTGCTTTGTTTCTTTGTAGGCTTTTGTTTTGTAGGTACCAAGCCAAGACATGCAATAAACAAGGCATTTTCCACATTTTGGACTGATGAAATCGATTTCCCTCTTGGGTAAATCGATTTCCCTACAGCAATTTTCAACAAAATCACATTCTGGACAGCATGAAATCGATTTCCCTCCTGGGTAAATCGATTTCCCTAGTGTATTTTGTAACACCCTGGATTTCCGCTTACCCCGCAAGGCTTCCGGCCTACCAAGCATGTTACCGGCTTAATCAATAATCCCCCCTAGGTCCGCTTATCGGCTGCCCAGGAAATATTGTTTTTGCCTCCCGCAGGAATCGAACCATGTACCTAGAGGTTAAGTACATATTCATAGCAATTCCTGCTACCACTTGAGCTAGTAGCTCAAGTGGTAGCAGGAATTGCTATGAATATGTACTTAACCCCTAGGTACATGGTTCGATTCCTGCGGGAGGCAAAAACAATATTTCCTGGGCAGCCGATAAGCGGACCTAGGGGGGATTATTGATTAAGCCGGTAACATGCTTGGTAGGCCGGAAGCCCTGCGGGGTAAGCGGAAATCCAGGGTGTTACATTAAAAAGGCGCCTTTTTAATGTAACACCCCGATATCCGCTGCACGCATCAACCGTGTCGGCCAACCGAGCATGTTACCGGCTTAATCAATAATCCCCCCTAGGTCCGCTTATCGGCTGCCCAGGAAATATTGTTTTTGCCTCCCGCAGGAATCGAACCATGTACCTAGGGGTTAAGTACATATTCATAGCAATTCCTGCTACCAATTGAGCTAGTATCTCAATTGGTAGCAGGAATTTTTTTAATGTAACACCCTGGATTTCCGCTTACCCCGCAGGGCTTCCGGCCTACCAAGCATGTTACCGGCTTAATCAATAATCCCCCCTAGGTCCGCTTATCGGCTGCCCAGGAAATATTGTTTTTGCCTCCCGCAGGAATCGAACCATGTACCTAGGGGTTAAGTACATATTCATAGCAATTCCTGCTACCAATTGAGCTAGTAGCTCAAGTGGTAGCAGGAATTGCTATGAATATGTACTTAACCCCTAGGTACATGGTTCGATTCCTGCGGGAGGCAAAAACAATATTTCCTGGGCAGCCGATAAGCGGACCTAGGGGGGATTATTGATTAAGCCGGTAACATGCTTGGTAGGCCGGAAGCCCTGCGGGGTAAGCGGAAATCCAGGGTGTTACATTAAAAAGGCGCCTTTTAATGTAACACCCTGGATTTCCGCTTACCCCGCAGGGCTTCCGGCCTACCAAGCATGTCACCAGCTTAATCAATAATCCCCCCTAGGTCCGCTTATCGGCTGCCCAGGAAATATTGTTTTTGCCTTCCGCAGGAATCGAACCATGTACCTAGGGGTTAAGTACATATTCATAGCAATTCCTGCTACCAATTGAGCTAGTATCTCAATTGGTAGCAGGAATTGCTATGAATATGTACTTAACCCCTAGGTACATGGTTCGATTCCTGCGGAAGGCAAAAACAATATTTCCTGGGCAGCCGATAAGCGGACCTAGGGGGGATTATTGATTAAGCTGGTGACATGCTTGGTAGGCCGGAAGCCCTGCGGGGTAAGCGGAAATCCAGGGTGTTACATTAAAAGGCGCCTTTTTAATGTAACACCCTGGATTTCCGCTTACCCCGCAGGGCTTCCGGCCTACCAAGCATGTTACCCGGCTTAATCAATAATCCCCCCTAGGTCCGCTTATCGGCTGCCCAGGAAATATTGTTTTTGCCTCCCGCAGGAATCGAACCATGTACCTAGGGGTTAAGTACATATTCATAGCAATTCCTGCTACCACTTGAGCTACTAGCTCAATTGGTAGCAGGAATTGCTATGAATATGTACTTAACCCCTAGGTACATGGTTCGATTCCTGCGGGAGGCAAAAACAATATTTCCTGGGCAGCCGATAAGCGGACCTAGGGGGGATTATTGATTAAGCCGGTAACATGCTTGGTAGGCCGGAAGCCCTGCGGGGTAAGCGGAAATCCAGGGTGTTACATCTCAATTGGTAGCAGGAATTGCTATGAATATGTACTTAACCCCTAGGTACATGGTTCGATTCCTGCGGAAGGCAAAAACAATATTTCCTGGGCAGCCGATAAGCGGACCTAGGGGGGATTATTGATTAAGCTGGTGACATGCTTGGTAGGCCGGAAGCCCTGCGGGGTAAGCGGAAATCCAGGGTGTTACATTAAAAGGCGCCTTTTTAATGTAACACCCTGGATTTCCGCTTACCCCGCAGGGCTTCCGGCCTACCAAGCATGTTACCGGCTTAATCAATAATCCCCCCTAGGTCCGCTTATCGGCTGCCCAGGAAATATTGTTTTTGCCTTCCGCAGGAATCGAACCATGTACCTAGGGGTTAAGTACATATTCATAGCAATTCCTGCTACCAATTGAGCTAGTATCTCAATTGGTAGCAGGAATTGCTATGAATATGTACTTAACCCCTAGGTACATGGTTCGATTCCTGCGGAAGGCAAAAACAATATTTCCTGGGCAGCCGATAAGCGGACCTAGGGGGGATTATTGATTAAGCCGGTAACATGCTTGGTAGGCCGGAAGCCCTGCGGGGTAAGCGGAAATCCAGGGTGTTACATATTTAGCGCCAAATTCTCTTCTGGAACAGAGTGAAATCGATTTCACTCCTGGGGGAAATCGATTTCCTTAAGGCGAAATTCAAAAAAAATAGAGAGGGAAGCTTGATTTGATTTTGGCACCTATTTTCTTTGACCATTTTTGTCATTTTACCAATTTTCCACCTCACCAAAATAATTCCCTTCATTAATTCCATTTTAACCTCATTTTACCATTTTTTACCATTTAAATGCCACTTTAATCACCAATTAAACACAAGTTAATTAACCAAGAGCAAATGACCAAATTGCCACTACTCTTGCTCTCATCCTATAAATAGAGGCCACTACTCTCTCATTTCTCAAGCTTTGAGAGCCAAAAAACCCTTGCAATTTCTCTTCTCATCCCTACCAAATTCACCAAAGCTCTTTGTTCTTTCATAAAGTTTGTGAGTCACACCTTGAACCTCACAAACTTTGAGCTAAGCCACCTTTCATTTCACTCTTTTTCTTCAATTGTTGAGAGATCAAGATTTGTGTTGGTGATTCTTGAAGTAGATCTAAGTTTTGTTCAAAGATTTGGTAATTTTCTTCATCTTTATTCATCCATCATAATGTGATTCTTTTGTGCTTGTGTGTGATGCATCTTTGATGCTATATTGGTCCTATTTGATGGTGATTTGATGGAAAATTCGCGCTCCAATTGATATGTGATCATAAGGTGTTTGTATGTTTGCTTAAGTCAAGTTTTATGCCTCCTAATGCTGATTTTTTGAAAAAACTGCACAGAGGAAATCGATTTCCTCCTTAGGGAAATCGATTTCCATTACGTTTCTGCGCCAGATTTGAAAACCTGCACTAAGGAAATCGATTTCCTCCTTAGGGAAATCGATTTCCCCTGGGACAGAATGTGTTTTTTGCCTTTTTTATGCTTGTTTTGGCTTTCTTCTTCCTCCACTTCATTAATATCATTGGATCTAGGATGTTGATAGGTTTGAAATGACCAAATCCATAATATTAGATGAATGATATTAATGATAGTGTGAGTTGATTATCTTTTATGATTTTATTCTTCTTCTCCTTTTTTTCTTTTGATCGATGAAAGTCTTAAATACTTTGAGAATTCTTATGGATTCTTAGTAAAGACTAGATCGTTACCTATTTTCTTTTCGTGCGGTATTGCTTTCGGAGAATGATCTACATATCATTTCTCTCGCATGCATTAGCACATAAAGTTTTGACCGGCCTCGTTGTAGGGTGATTTCTACATAAATCACTTGGCGATCTGCTTAATATAGCGCAATATTTCGTGTCCCGAATAAAAAAGATCAAATATGGAAGAGAATTGTATGCGGTTGATTTAAGACTTATGGAAATTTATCGTGTAGTCGCTATGATTTTATCAAGCTTCTGATAAAGTTCCATTGAATTTAAATCCGAGAACATCCTTCACTCACCATCGATCTTTACTACTAACTTTGATAACATACTTGACAAGTATTCAAGATGGTTATCTTTAAAATCTAACAACTAACTTTAATTTCCGCAATTTATTATACCGCTCTTTATATTTCTCGCTTTATCGCTTTATTTTATCATTTCATCATATTTACATTCCGCTATTTTTCTTTTGTCCATCTGGACGTTTATATTCCGCTATTTTTTCTTTGTTCATTTGGACACTATGTTTATGTTTCCGCTATTTTCTTTTTGTCCACTTGGACCATACTATACTTTTATGCTAAAACACTAATAAACAACAAAAATCTAAAAAACACTTAAGGCTCTCTTTTGGACTACTGGTTACTATCCCTAGCATTTTGGAGATTTGGACTTATGGACTTAGTACCTCTGGACCCTTATGATATTGTTACTTTGTTGTTATTCTGTCTGTCCGGCATTGGATTGTTGTCTGTTTGTATGTGCAGGTATTTCCTTGAAAGCCCTTGATGGTTAATTCCAAGGCATTGAGATAAGGATTTTACCCGAAAACAGCCGTTACTCTGCCCGATTTTTGTCGGAATTTTAATGTGCTTAATGCGAAGTGGTGTTAAGATAATAAGTTCATCTGGATCCCCAAGTGGTAATGTGATGGTTTGGTAATGATAAATCCAAAGGATGGGAAATCTACCTTGACTCAAAATGTCAAGTGTTGGCTTCTTCTTCGGTTAGACCGTTCTTTCCTTAGCTTTTATTTTACGCAATAGGATAGCCTCTTCATCTCCTCCCATTCTTAAATTTTCAAAATCTTCTCCCTTTTTACAAAATCTTATGTTTGCAACCTTTTCAAAACCTTTTCTTTTAAAATATCTTTTGCCCTTAGTGGCTTTTTCTTCAAAAGTTTAGACACTATTAATCGTCGAAACGAGTGGTTATACCCCACGATTTCGAAATTGATTGATATAATGAGATCTTTTCTGCGTGAGAGAGCTAGTGGCATACTCGTTGATTTTATCCGAGTGGGAGCCCTTCTTTCATTTGCGATGCAAAGAACTCGTTTGTTCTCATGCTCAAGATCAATGGCTGAGTATTTCTCTCCAACGACAATAAAGTGTTTATTCGTTTTTTAAAATGTTTTCCCTTTAAGCGGAACTACATTAGCTCTGACTTCTCCATTGCACCGAGGAGGTATGTAGGCACAAGGCTTAACGTCTTGCCGAGCTTATTTTAAAAATAAAACAAACCCTTTTTTAGCACACACGACACAGATTTTCAAAAAGGTTCCTGTGGAGTACCACAGATATGAGGGGTGCTTTAAACCTTCCCCTCATATAATCAACACCCGAACCTGAGTTCTCTTTCTTGTTTTAAAAACAAAACTTTGGGTTTTTCGTTCTTTTCCCTTTTCCTTTGAAAAAATAAAGCGCGGTGGCGATTTCAAATGAAATATTGATTCGAGTCAATCTTATGGCTTCGATATCAGATTTTCCCCGCTACAGAAAAATGGCGACTTCACTGGGGAAAACAGTTTTAAGTGTGTTAAGCCTATTTTTGTTTATCTGTGTGTTTTGTATTTGTATATATTGTTGTGTGCTTTGTGTGTTTATTTTCTTTTTTTTTCTTTGGTGCTCGATGGTTCCTTTGTGATGAGATAAAGTCCTAACCCGGACTTTGGTGAGTAACTTGAGATAGGATGTGGTAAGACCAATAGTTGCATGTCAGGAGCGATCCTTAACATGAGCATCATATGGTGGAACCGCAATCAGTGGAGGCCTCATGGAAGATAGTAGATGTTGTTACGAACCATCGTAAGAACGCTATTACTTTCAATAGTGAGTGTCCGTAGAAGCTGAATGGCCTAGAACCTTTTAACCCATCTAAGCCTTTTTAGGATGTAGCGCAGAAACTGAAGGATAGAAAAACACTTAGAAAGGGGGGGGGTTTGAATAAGTGTAGCTTTAAAAACTTGACAGATAAAAATAAATTGCACAGTTATTTTTATCCTGGTTCGTTGTTAACTAAACTACTCCAGTCCACCCCCGCAGAGATGATTTACCTCAACTGAGGATTTAATCCACTAATCGCACGGATTACAATGGTTCTCCACTTAGTCAGCAACTAAGTCTTCCAGAGTCTTCTGATCACACACTGATCACTCCAGGAACAACTGCTTAGATACCCTCTAAGACTTTTCTAGAGTATTCTGATCCACACGATCACTCTAGTTACAACCTGCTTAGATAACCTCTAAGACTTCCTAGAGTATTCTGATCCACACGATCACTCTAGTTCCTTACAACTTAATGTAATCAATTCTAAGAGTATTACAATTGCTTCTTAAAAGCTATAATCACAAACAGTGATATTTCTCTTAACGTTTAAGCTTAATCTCACTAATATATTACAACAGCAATGTAGTGAGCTTTGATGAAGATGAAGATTCTGAGCTTTGAGTAGAACAGAGTTTCAGCAAGTTAATATGAGTTTTTTTGTGCAGAATCGTTAACCTTGCTTCTCATCAGAACTTCATATTTATAGGCGTTGGAGAAGATAACCGTTGAGTGCATTTAATGCTTTGCGTGTTCCGTACAGCATCGCATTTAATGTTATACGCTTTTGTCAACTACCTCGAGCCTTGTTCACGCTGTGTCTACTGACGTTGCCTATAATAGCTTTTAACGTTCCTTTTGTCAGTCAGCGTAGCTTGCCACGTGTACTTCCTTCTGATCTGATGTTTGTGAATACAACGTTTGAATATCATCAGAGTCAAACAGCTTGGTGCAAAGCATCTTCTGATCTTCTGACCTTGAAGTGCTTCTGAGCGTGATACCATCAGAACTTCAGTGCTTCTGATCTCATTTTCTTCTGATGCTTCCATAGACCCATGTTCTGATTCTGCTTCGACCATCTTCTGATGTCTTGCCAGACCATGTTCTGATGTTGCATGCTGAACCCTTTGAGACAAAGCTTCTGAGCGCTGAATTATGCATACTCTTTATATATTTCCTGAAAAGGAAATTGCATTGGATTAGAGTACCATATTATCTTAAGCAAAATTCATATTATTGTTATCATCAAAACTAAGATAATTGATCAGAACAAATCTTGTTCTAACAGAAACAAGGTCAAGTACCAATTTGAGCTTGTTGTCATGCGATGCTACGCTCAGACGAGGTCTTTTTAGGCATATTGTTGGCGCCCATGAGCAACTGTGCGTGCCGGTAATATCCGATAGAAGATTGAAAACTCTGGGAACCTTTGTAGAACCCGATTGGCAGGTACAAAAATTCCCTAGATCATACCTTTTGGGATGGGTGGACCCATGGCTCCATGCTCGTGACGTCGAACCTTTGAACTATGATCTTATGTGACCTTGCGTGCTCTTGATTGTGGTTGATGCATAAACCATGCATTCATGCATCCATGAAAACTCTTTTTCTTTTGATTTTCAAGGAACTTAGAGGTCTTTCCTTGTAAACATCAGAAGTTTCATCAAACTCAATGGATCTTGGGTGTTGATAGGGTGAAAATTCTAATCCACCAAAATGGATGATTGATTTTGATGATAACTTAATCAAAGCTTTAGTCCAATGTTTGAGTGTTTACAAGTTAATATCTTAAGTTCCTTGAAACTCAAAAATTAAAATAAAATAAAAAAAAAACAAATTACTGCATTGCATGCATCATTCTACATTTGGTCCTGCTTTCTAAAGAAATTCTCCAGAGCCTTATTTCCTTTCTCCTGGTATCATAAGTACAACACTCCTGCTAAGAAGAAATGGAAAGCATCAAACAAGAGATTCTTGAGCTCCATGAAGAGGTGGTTACTTTGAAGGCTGGTATGGAGCATCTGACTGCTCTGGTTGAGGCTCTAGTTGCTGCTCAAGTCAATCCTTCTATGATGGAAGAAAGGATGGCAAAGGTCTTTCTTGAAACTCTGAACTCATCCTTTCCTAAGGGGATAGTAGTCCGTACACCTACTGACTCCCATGGAGAGGTGGATATGAAAGCGCTTCTAGAAAAGGATGTCCGAAAGGAATGTTTGCTTGAAGAAGGTAACTCAGCTGGTAGTGTGAAGAAGTTTGGTAATGACTTTTCAAAGAAGATAATCAGGGGAGGAAACAATCATCATCAACATCATCATGTTTCCTATGTCATTCCTGTATCCAATTCAGTTCATGCAATTCTAGATTATCAGCAGAGTACTCGTCATCGTTCTCCTCCACCGAACGAGCAAAATCAACCTCAAAAGGGGAATTTTGATCCCATCCCCATGACTTACACAGAATTGTACCCTGCTTTGATTTGTAAGAATTTGGTTCAGATAAAGTCACTGCCTCCTGTTCACGAGAAACTCCCTTGGTGGTACAATGCTGATGTTACTTGCGCCTTTCATCAGGATGCTCCCGGACACAGTTTAGAAGATTGTTGGGCTCTAAATGTTGAAGTTCAAAGATTGACTCGTGCTGGTATTTTGTCTTTCCGAGACATTGGCCCTAATGTTCAAAGCAATCCCTTGCCAAAGCATGAATGAATCACTATTGATGGTAGCCTGAAGCTTGAAAGATGTTTCCTTCAGCACAAACCCAGATAGAAAGAGCCTTCTCAATTTTTTTAGTATTCTTACTGTTTGTTCATTTGTAATATTTCTTGTTTTTCAACGCATTGTTTGCATGTAGAAACTTGTTTATTTTTGAATATTAATGCTAATACAATGATAATGTTTGTCTTGAAGTAATCCATTCGTTTCACTCATGTTTATTTGTTTTTATGCATTATGATACCAATTACTTTTTCCAAACTCTTGCTTATGCAAAGATTGGAGGGAGGATGATGATCTGAAAACGCAAAATTTATGGCTGTATGCTTTTGAATAAGACCCTGCTGATGATGTACAAGCATTGTTTCAAATTCCCAAACACCGGAGATATAAGGAAGATAATCCCTTGTTAACCCCTTTGAGCCTTGAAGTAGGAGTTTCTTTTCTAAATGAAAAAACCCTAATTTTTAACCTGGGGCAGGGTAGTCTTCAGTTAATTTGACCGAGTGTTCATATTTCAAAAAGGATTGTGCATCCAAAGGTCAAGCATGTCATATCCACATCAATGGTTGGATCATGGAAAACCACAATGGTTATTCCCCGCGCATCAAAAGGCTGGAAAATGTGAAACCACAATGGTTATCCCTCACGCATCAAAAAGGCTGGAAAATGTGAAACCACAATGGTTATCCTCCATCAGCCAAGAAATGAGGCAGTCACAACCCTCTCAACAAGTCAAGACAAAGACAATATCACACGATTTGTTCAAATCAAAAGAATAAAAAGCAAAGAAAAAAGAAAGAAGAAAAAAGCTCGCTAAGTCAAAAACTTGAAAACAAGTGACTTAGGCAAAAGTTAGAGCATCCCGCTGGACGACCAATTCAAAAGAATCAGTCCAGGCAAAAGTTAGGGAAATAAAAAAAAAAGAAAAGAGTGAAAAGTGAAAAGAAAGGACTACAAAGCAAAAGTCCTCAAAAATGAACAAATCTGTGTGAATACAAAAACGAAGACAAAAAGAGGTGACTGCTACTCCCAAGAAAGTTTCATTGGATCTTTAATGGCACAAAATCCTTTTGAGAGATGAATACTCATGTTGAGTTGACTGAACATAGGACTGGAGAACATCACGAAGTTGGGGTGGGCTAAATAAACTTTGAGCCTAAAAATCTTTTTTTCTAAAAACCGTGAACCAGGCCACGTTACAACCCTCAAAAGTCCTAATTGAAGCAGGGTTTATTTCGAAAGCATATTTAAACAAGAAAGCGTTCCTGACTCCTATCGGATATGCTGAAAACTTGTGTTGGTATCATATGCATACAAAAATCAATGTCATCTCTTAACTAGTAATTCATTCACAAGGTTTTGCGACATCTTTTTGAAACTTCAAGACTTACATAATTGTTGCATTTTCATTATCATTCTCAGAATAAACATTTTTCTGCTTGTAAACATTTGTTTGACATCCAGGAAGTTTACATCTGATCATCAGTAGAAAACTAAAACATTGCCAGGGGCATGTCGTTTTCCTAGTATAATGCTTTTGCAAGTTTGATTACCATCATGGGGCAAAGCTCGAAGACTCTGTCGAGTAAAAGAATGTGCCAAGTTTAGTCAATCTGGGGCTGCTACGTCGAGATTTGACAAATCTCTCCAAGAATCTGTTGATCTGGGGCAGATTATTCCAAGTCTTCATGATGCCAAGGATCTCTATGAACCTTTTTGAGGTAATTTCCTTTCATAGACTATGTAGTCTGGGGCAAGTTGTGAATCAGAAGTTACCTTGATCACCTCATTAGCTTGAAGTACAAAGGTTGTTGCCATGATTAGTCCAGAGTATGTCACTCTCTACCAAGGAGTTTTGAGACAACGATTGACTGTTGGGTTTTCTTTCTCACCTTGTGTTGAGTTTTGAACTAAAATCCCCCGCATGGTAACTTGTTTGCTTTGATGTTAACTTCTTATTTCCTCTGCAAGTTCGGAATGGTGATTTTCTCCAAAGAAATTTTCCCTGATTCCCCATAATAGAGCTTGATGTGTTGTCCAATCTTTTTGATAAGAAGAAGATGATCTGTAAATTCCTTGCAGAGACTAAAAATCCCCACTGAACTTGTTTCTAGGTGGACAATATGTTTCAGTTCAGATGTCTACGAATAGAAGACCAGTGAGTTTCTCCCTCATTTGGTCCAGTCTTTTTGGCAGCTTCTTTCCATCTGGTCATGGATTGAACTTTGGTCGCTGGATGATGAATGTTGAGATTATGAATTTGTGTTTGCATCCTCAAATATTATTGATTGCTCTTCACCATCAGTGATACGAAGAGGCATCTCTTTCTACCTCCAGTGGGACGTTGGTAGTTCACCTTCAGTGGAACGTGGGTGTATTTTGTTATCTTCATCGTCAGTGGTACGTCGATGTATTTCTCTTCAATACCTTCAGTGGAACATTGGTATATGTTATCGTTAGTGGTACGGCGATACATCTCTTTCTACCTCCAGTGGGACGTTGGTAGTTCACCTTCAGTGGAACGTTGGTGTATTTTGTTATCTTCATCGTCAGTGGTACGTCGATGTATTTTTCTTCAATACCTTCAGTGGAACGTTGGTATGTGTTATCGTTAGTGGTACGGCGATACATCTCTTTCTACCTCCAGTGGGACGTTGGTAGTTCACCTTCAGTGGAACGTTGGTGTATTTTGTTATCTTCATCGTCAGTGGTACGTCGATGTATTTCTCTTCAATACCTTCAGTGGAACGTTGGTATGTGTTATCGTTAGTGGTACGGCGATACATCTCTTTCTACCTCCAGTGGGACGTTGGTAGTTCACCTTCAGTGGAACGTTGGTGTATTTTGTTATCTTCATCGTCAGTGGTACGTCGATGTATTTCTCTTCAATACCTTCAGTGGAACGTTGGTATGTGTTATCGTTAGTGGTACGGCGATACATCTCTTTCTACCTCCAGTGGGACGTTGGTAGTTCACCTAAAGTGGAACGTTGGTGTATTTTGTTATCTTCATCGTCAGTGGTACGTCGATGTATTTCTCTTCAATACCTTCAGTGGAACGTTGGTATGTGTTATCGTTAGTGGTACAGCGATACATCTCTTTCTACCTCCAGTGGGACGTTGGTAGTTCACCTTCAGTGGAACGTTGGTGTATTTTGTTATCTTCATCGTCAGTGGTACGTCGATGTATTTCTCTTCAATACCTTCAGTGGAACGTTGGTATGTGTTATCGTTAGTGGTACGGCGATACATCTCTTTCTACCTCCAGTGGAACGTTGGTAGTTCACCTTCAGTGGAACGTTGGTGTATTTTGTTATCTTCATCGTCAGTGGTACGTCGATGTATTTTTCTTCAATACCTTCAGTGGAACGTTGGTATATGTTATCGTTAGTGGTACGGCGATACATCTCTTTCTACCTCCAGTGGAACGTTGGTAGTTCACCTTCAGTGGAACGTTGGTGTATTTGTGTATCTTCATCGCCAGTGGTACGTCGATGTATTTTTCTTCAATACCTTCAGTGGAACGTTGGTATATGTTATCGTTAGTGGTACGGCGATACATCTCTTTCTACCTCCAGTGGGATGTTGGTAGTTCACCTTCAGTGGAACGTGGGTGTATCTTGTTATCTTCATCGTCAGTGGTACGTCGATGCATTTCTATTCATATCATCAGTGGAACGATGGTGTGTTCTCTGTTAACGAAGGATAGGTATTCTGATTCCCCAGTGAAAGAGGATGCATATTTCTCATCCCCAGTGAAAGAGGATGTCCCCTTTTCTCACCCTAGTTAAAGGTGATGCTTTAACCTCTCTAGCGCGAAATGTTTTCCCCAGTGAAGTTTCTTTTCCCAGCAAAGTTTCGTCTCTCCAACAGATTCTTATCTTCCCCAGTGGAATTCTTCCCACAAAGACATTTTATGTTCCTAGTGGATTTCCTTTGCATCCCCAGTGTTGCTATGTTTCATCATCATCATATGCATTCATTGAACCTTTGCATTGCATCTTAGGATCAAAAATTGTGTGTTTTATATATTTAAGTCTCTTCAATCTCGTCAAAACGAAGATTTGCAATCATCGTACCTCCGGATCGAAGAAACTTAAATAGGGGCATCTATCATACCCTAATTTTTGACCCTAAGATCATATATCATTCATATCCCAATCATTAATCAAGAGCTTCACTTGGAAGTTTTGTTTGTGGTGTTGCACTCACCTCATCAATAAGAGGGACCGTCAAGCACCAATGATTGTTTATTTTGTATGCATATTATACTAACCCAAATACCAAAAATATTGCTTTGTTTCTTTGTAGGCTTTTGTTTTGTAGGTACCAAGCCAAGACATGCAATAAACAAGGCATTTTCCACATTTTGGACTGATGAAATCGATTTCCCTCTTGGGTAAATCGATTTCCCTACAGCAATTTTCAACAAAATCACATTCTGGACAGCATGAAATCGATTTCCCTCCTGGGTAAATCGATTTCCCTAGTGTATTTAGCGCCAAATTCTCTTCTGGAACAGAGTGAAATCGATTTCACTCCTGGGGGAAATCGATTTCCTTAAGGCGAAATTCAAAAAAAATAGAGAGGGAAGCTTGATTTGATTTTGGCACCTATTTTCTTTGACCATTTTTGTCATTTTACCAATTTTCCACCTCACCAAAATAATTCCCTTCATTAATTCCATTTTAACCTCATTTTACCATTTTTTACCATTTAAATGCCACTTTAATCACCAATTAAACACAAGTTAATTAACCAAGAGCAAATGACCAAATTGCCACTACTCTTGCTCTCATCCTATAAATAGAGGCCACTACTCTCTCATTTCTCAAGCTTTGAGAGCCAAAAAACCCTTGCAATTTCTCTTCTCATCCCTACCAAATTCACCAAAGCTCTTTGTTCTTTCATAAAGTTTGTGAGTCACACCTTGAACCTCACAAACTTTGAGCTAAGCCACCTTTCATTTCACTCTTTTTCTTCAATTGTTGAGAGATCAAGATTTGTGTTGGTGATTCTTGAAGTAGATCTAAGTTTTGTTCAAAGATTTGGTAATTTTCTTCATCTTTATTCATCCATCATAATGTGATTCTTTTGTGCTTGTGTGTGATGCATCTTTGATGCTATATTGGTCCTATTTGATGGTGATTTGATGGAAAATTCGCGCTCCAATTGATATGTGATCATAAGGTGTTTGTATGTTTGCTTAAGTCAAGTTTTATGCCTCCTAATGCTGATTTTTTGAAAAAACTGCACAGAGGAAATCGATTTCCTCCTTAGGGAAATCGATTTCCATTACGTTTCTGCGCCAGATTTGAAAACCTGCACTAAGGAAATCGATTTCCTCCTTAGGGAAATCGATTTCCCCTGGGACAGAATGTGTTTTTTGCCTTTTTTATGCTTGTTTTGGCTTTCTTCTTCCTCCACTTCATTAATATCATTGGATCTAGGATGTTGATAGGTTTGAAATGACCAAATCCATAATATTAGATGAATGATATTAATGATAGTGTGAGTTGATTATCTTTTATGATTTTATTCTTCTTCTCCTTTTTTTCTTTTGATCGATGAAAGTCTTAAATACTTTGAGAATTCTTATGGATTCTTAGTAAAGACTAGATCGTTACCTATTTTCTTTTCGTGCGGTATTGCTTTCGGAGAATGATCTACATATCATTTCTCTCGCATGCATTAGCACATAAAGTTTTGACCGGCCTCGTTGTAGGGTGATTTCTACATAAATCACTTGGCGATCTGCTTAATATAGCGCAATATTTCGTGTCCCGAATAAAAAAGATCAAATATGGAAGAGAATTGTATGCGGTTGATTTAAGACTTATGGAAATTTATCGTGTAGTCGCTATGATTTTATCAAGCTTCTGATAAAGTTCCATTGAATTTAAATCCGAGAACATCCTTCACTCACCATCGATCTTTACTACTAACTTTGATAACATACTTGACAAGTATTCAAGATGGTTATCTTTAAAATCTAACAACTAACTTTAATTTCCGCAATTTATTATACCGCTCTTTATATTTCTCGCTTTATCGCTTTATTTTATCATTTCATCATATTTACATTCCGCTATTTTTCTTTTGTCCATCTGGACGTTTATATTCCGCTATTTTTTCTTTGTTCATTTGGACACTATGTTTATGTTTCCGCTATTTTCTTTTTGTCCACTTGGACCATACTATACTTTTATGCTAAAACACTAATAAACAACAAAAATCTAAAAAACACTTAAGGCTCTCTTTTGGACTACTGGTTACTATCCCTAGCATTTTGGAGATTTGGACTTATGGACTTAGTACCTCTGGACCCTTATGATATTGTTACTTTGTTGTTATTCTGTCTGTCCGGCATTGGATTGTTGTCTGTTTGTATGTGCAGGTATTTCCTTGAAAGCCCTTGATGGTTAATTCCAAGGCATTGAGATAAGGATTTTACCCGAAAACAGCCGTTACTCTGCCCGATTTTTGTCAGAATTTTAATGTGCTTAATGCGAAGTGGTGTTAAGATAATAAGTTCATCTGGATCCCGAAGTGGTAATGTGATGGTTTGGTAATGATAAATCCAAAGGATGGGAAATCTACCTTGACTCAAAATGTCAAGTGTTGGCTTCTTCTTCGGTTAGACCGTTCTTTCCTTAGCTTTTATTTTACGCAATAGGATAGCCTCTTCATCTCCTCCCATTCTTAAATTTTCAAAATCTTCTCCCTTTTTACAAAATCTTCTTATGTTTGCAACCTTTTCAAAACCTTTTCTTTTAAAATATCTTTTGCCCTTAGTGGCTTTTTCTTCAAAAGTTTAGACACTATTAATCGTCGAAACGAGTGGTTATACCCCACGATTTTGAAATTGATTGATATAATGAGATCTTTTTTGCGTGAGAGAGCTAGTGGCATAATCGTTGATTTTATCCGAGTGGGAGCCCTTCTTTCATTTGCGATGCAAAGAACTCGTTTGTTCTCATGCTCAAGATCAATGGCTGAGTATTTCTCTCCAACGACAATAAAGTGTTTATTCGTTTTTTAAAACGTTTTCCCTTTAAGCGGAACTACATTAGCTCTGACTTCTCCATTGCACCGAGGAGGTATGTAGGCACAAGGCTTAACGTCTTGCCGAGCTTATTTTAAAAATAAAACAAACCCTTTTTTAGCACACACGACACAGATTTTCAAAAAGGTTCCTGTGGAGTACCACAGATATGAGGGGTGCTTTAAACCTTCCCCTCATATAATCAACACCCGAACTTGAGTTCTCTTTCTTGTTTTAAAAACAAAACTTTGGGTTTTTCGTTCTTTTCCCTTTTCCTTTGAAAAAATAAAGGGCGGTGGCGATTTCAAATGAAATATTGATTCGAGTCAATCTTATGGCTTCGATATCAGATTTTCCCCGCTACAGCATGCAACTACAAAGCATATCTATGGGACCTAAGGAAAGTTTCAAGGAGTGTGCTCAAAAGTGGAGAGACCTAGCTGGAAGAGTCCAACCTTCCTTGACTGATAGGGAGTTGGTGGACATGCTCATGGGTACGCTAACTGGTCTGTTCTATAGACACTTGCTGGGTAGTTCCTCATCTGGTTTCACTGATCTCATATTGACTGGAGAACGCGTGGAGAGTGGTATTCGAAGTGGGAAGATTCAAGTAGGTGCATCTTTTGGTACTGCAAAGAAGCCATATCATGGAAGAAATGAGTCTAATGCTGTTCATAATCAGAGGGGCCGTAGTAAGAATGATCAGAATCAGTCTGTTGGAGATATTCTCATATCTACACCAACACCTCAACAAGCTCCTAGACAAGGGTATCAGCGCAGGACAGACAGACCGAGAAGACAATTCACTCCGATCAACATGCCTTTGTCTCAAGCCCTACGACATCTATTGAAGGCTAACTTGGTCACCCCGAAGGATCCTCCAAAGTTTGTCAACACTGCAAATCCAACTTATGATCCCAAAGCCACATGTGCTTATCATTCCAATGCTCCTGGGCACCATGCAGACAATTGTTGGGCCCTGGGGAACAAAGTCCAATACATGATAAAAGTTGGTGAAATCAAGTTCGACGCTCCAGAGACTCCTAATGTCATTACTGCTCCCATGCCGAAACACGACAAGACTGTTAACGCTATCATAGACACAATCCATGTCTATGATGTGAGAGATCTGTCAACTCCTCTCCTTGACATCAAGAGAAAGCTGCTGCAAGCTGGTTTATTTCCAGGTTGCGACCCAGGTTGTTATTACTGTGCATCCCAACCCAATGGTTGTGAGAATCTGAAAAGAGGTATTCAAGGCTGGATGGATCCTGGCACTATCAGATTTGAGAAGATTCCTTCTATTGAGAATTTGTGCGAAGGTTTCTCCCGTGGCTTGAAAATTGAAGATGTATCCGTAATTTCCAAAGCTCCGCTGAAGATCCCTACTAAGGCTCCTTTCAAGATTTCTGCTGAACCCCGCGTGGCCCCTATTATCATCACTAAGCCTGGTCCAGTCCCATATTCTTCTGACAAGGCTATCCCGTGGAACTATGGTGCCGAGGTCTATATTCAAGGAGTTAAGCAAGAACCCATAGCTGACAAAGTTTCTGAAGACGCCAATCCCGATGTGAGTAATATTGCCGGAACTAGTAAAGTGACAAGAAGTGGAAGAGTGTTTTCTCCAGAGATCTCTCCAAACACTGCTTCACCTACTGTTACAAATACTCCTAATGCTGATACTCGAGGTAAAGGACCATTGCAGACACCAGTGGAGACCGTTACTGAAAATACATCTTCTGAAGAAGCAAATGAGTTCCTGAAGATCATCCGCAAGAGTGATTACGATATTGTTGAACAGATGGGGCAAACTCCTTCTAAGATTTCTATGCTGTCACTCCTAAGTTGTTCCAAGACTCACGCCAAAGCAATGATGAAGTTTCTAGAGGCTGCTCATGTGCCACAAGATATTTCTGTCACTCAACTCGAGAACTGTATTGCGAACCTAACAACAGACAATTACCTTGGGTTTTCTGATGCTGATCTGGGTCATAGCGGAAATCATAACAAAGCTCTGCATATATCCATTGAATGTGGGGGCACCACTCTAGCTCACGTACTAGTTGACAATGGTTCATCTCTGAATGTACTACCCAAGTTGGTGTTGGACAAGCTCAACCCTGAAGGAATCGTGCTGAAATCCAGTGATGCGATAGTAAAAGCTTTCGATGGTTCAATGAGTACTGTACATGGCGAAGTTGAGCTCCCGATCAGAGTAGGTTCCCAGACTTTCAACATTGTGTTCTATGTGATGGACATTCATCCCGCTTATTCCTGTCTGCTTGGGCGTCCTTGGATACATGGGGAAAATGCTGTGACATCAACTCTCCATCAGAAACTAAAATATTCGGCGAAAGGCAAGATTGTCACTGAGACCAAGTATGTTGAATTCACTAGAGAAGCTTTTGAATCTCCCCGTCAAGTATGTTGAATTCACTAGAGAAGCTTTTGAATATGTGGTGAGCTTCATAGATGAGACCAAGTATGTTGAATTCACTAGAGAAGCTTTTGAATCTCCCCGTCAAGCGTTTGAATTGGTCCCTCAAGTGGTTCCTGAGACTAAACCCATCAAGGTTGTTCATAAAGTTGCTAGAGTTCCTCCTACAATGGTTTCTATGAAAGACGTTAGGGCTGTGGTAGAAGAAGGTGGCTGCACTATCTAGGGGCAACTACCTGATATTCCGTAGAAATCCAACAAATGGGGTTTAGGCTGCACTGCTAAAGATCAGAAGGGAGAACAACACTCTCGCCCAGAAGGTTTGAAGTATCATTTCATCAGCAAAGGAGTCAATTCCATTGGAGAAGATGAAGATAATTGCAACCTAGACAGGTGGATCTTTCCTACACCTGACAAAGGGCTGGACAACTGGAAGACCGAAGACATTGTCTCTATCTCCTATAGTCAGGAGTAATTGCGGTTTCTAGTTTTTTTTTTGTTTTTATGTTTCCCAGTTTTAATTTCTGTACTTCAATAAACAATAAACTTTAAAGCCGTGTGTCTTGCCCGGGGCACAACAGTCCATTTGTTAGGGCTTGTCATTTCATAAGCATATTTTCATTCAATATAATATTGGACATTTCGTATTCAAAATTGTGTGTTCGCTTTTATTTTTCTTTTACTTTTCTATAGCTATGTGTTCTTACACACACCCACATAATACACTGCAGATCCATATCCACTCTGGATCCTATTGATAAAAACTCTGCTATTGCTAAATATGACTTTGAAAATCCGATCTACCAAGCTGGGGATGAAGGTGAGGAAGATTGCGAAGTGCCTAGAGAACTCGCCAGATTACTAGAGCAAGAAGAAAAGACTATACAGCCGCATGAAGAGCCGATTGAGGTTGTTAATATAGGAACCGACGAAGAAAAAAAAGAAATCAAGATAGGGGCTGAGCTAGAGGATGGTGTCAAACAGATATTGATCCAGATGCTACGAGACAATGTTGAGATATTCGCTTGGTCCTACGAAGATATGTCTGGGCTCGATACCGATATTGTGGTTTATCGTCTACCCATTAAAGAAAACATTCCTCTGGTTAAGCAGAAGTTACGAAGAAGCAGACCTGACATGGCTCAAAAGATCAAAGAAGAGGTGGAGAAACAGTTCAATGCCAGTTTCTTGAAAGTTGTGAGTTATCCACCATGGATCGCCAATATAGTACCAGTACCCAAGAAGGACGGAAAGGTCAGAATGTGTGTAGACTACAGAGACTTGAATCGAGCAAGTCCCAAAGATGATTTCCCGCTACCACATATTAACATTCTAGTTGATAGCACTGCGCAATGCAAAATATTTTCTTTCATGGATGGTTTCTCAGGTTATAATCAGATTAAGATGGCACCCGAAGATATGGAAAAGACAACTTTCACTACTCCTTAGGGCACTTTCTGTTACAAGGTCATGCCATTTGGGTTGAAAAACGCAGGGGCAACATATCAGCATGCAATGGTAGCTCTGTTCCATGATATGATTCACAAAGAGATAGAGGTCTATGTTGATGATATGATTGCAAAATCCAACACTGAAGAAGAACATCTGGTCCACCTGGAGAAATTGTTTGATAGGTTGAAGAAATACAAGTTGAGACTGAATCCAAATAAGTGTACTTTTGGTGTGAGGTCTGGTAAGCTACTAGGTTTCGTTGTTAGCAGCAAAGGTATTGAAGTCGATCCTGCGAAAGTAAAAGCCATACAAGAAATGCCGGTTCCACAGAATGAGAAAGAAGTTAGAGGATTCTTGGGACGTTTGAAATACATTGCCAGGTTTATCTCCCATCTGACCGCTACTTGTGAGCCGATCTTCAAGTTATTGAGGAAAGATCAAGCAGTGAAATGGAATGACCAATGTCAAGAAGCCTTTGACAAAATCAAGAAATATCTTCAAGAACCTCCGATTATGATACCACTTGTTGAAGGAAGACCTCTAACTATGTACTTAACAGTATTGGAGAACTCAATGGGGTGTGTACTAGGGCAACATGACAAGTCTGGTCGAAAAGAGCATGCAATATACTACCTTAGCAAAAATTTCACCGACTGTGAAACAAGATACTCACTGCTCGAGAAAACTTGATGTGCTTTGGCATGGGATGCTCACCGACTGAGACAGTATATGTTGAACCATACCACTTTATTGATCTCTAGAATGGATCCTATCAAGTACGTGTTTGAGAAACCGGCTCTCTCTGGACGAATAGCAAGATGGCAAATGATACTAACAGAATACGACATTCAGTATACGACAAAGAAGGCGATCAAGGGAAGTGTGTTCGCAGACCACTTGGCCCAACAAGCTGTAGACGACTATCAATCTATGAGTTTTGAATTCCCAGATGAAGATGTTATGCTTGTAACTGATTATGAACAACCTGGTCCGGATGAAGGACCTGAACCAGGATCCCGATGGACCATGGTTTTTGACGAAGCTTCGAACGCACATGGTAATGGTATTGGCGCTGTAATTATCTCTCCAGCAGGCGGACACACTCCATTTACAACAAGACTGTGTTTCGATTGTACCAACAATATGGCTGAGTATGAAGCGTGTATCTTGGGTCTCAGAGCTGCTATCGACCTAAGAATCAAATTCTTGGAAGTATATGGGGATTCATCCCTAGTAATTAGTCAGATCAAAGGAGAATGGGACACGAAGCATCCTAATCTCATGCCTTACAAATATTTGGTGTTATCTTTGATTCCTCATTTCGAAGAGATTACTTTTGAACACATTCCCCGAGAGGAGAATCAATTGGATGACGCATTAGCTACTATGCCATCCATGTTCAAGATCAGATGGGACAACGAGGCTCCTATAATTATTATTGACAGACACGACGAACCGGCATACTGTTACGAGATAGCTACTGACGAGGTCGAAGAAAAACCATGGTTTCATGAATTAAAAAGATATCTCGAAGCTCAGGAATACCCTGAAGGGGTATCTATCAATGACAAGAAGTTCTTGAGAAGGTTTGCTTCAAAATTCTTCCTGAGTAATGGTACCCTATACAAGCGCAATCACGATTCAACTCTGCTTCGTTGTGTGAACAAGAAGGAAGCAGAAGAGATTATGGAAGATATGCATGACGGTACCTTTGGGACTCACTCTAGTGGACATACTATGGCTAAAAAGATTTTGAGAGCGGGATACTACTGGTCCACTATGGAAACTGACTGCCATCAGCATTCCAGAACTTGTCACAAGTGCCAGATCTATGCTGACAAAGTACATGTACCTCCAGTTCCACTGAATGTCCTGACTGCTCCTTGTCCTTTTGCAATGTGGGGCATTGATATGATCGGGAACATCAAACCTACTGCTTCCAATGGACATCGTTTCATCCTTGTGGCCATTGATTACTTCACCAAATGGGTAGAAGCTGCTTCATTCACCTCCGTTACTAAGAATGTGGTGGCTCAATTCATTAAGCACAACCTTATTTATCGATATGGCATCCCCGAAAGGATTATCACAGACAACGGTACCAACCTGAACAACAAGATGATTACTAAACTTTGCACGCAGTTCAAGATCAAACACCATAACTCTTCTCCCTATAGACCAAAGATGAACGGCGCAGTGGAGGCCGCCAACAAGAACATAAAGAAGATTGTAAAAAAGATGATGGTTACTTACAAAGATTGGCATGAGATGTTACCATTTTCTCTTCATGGTTACCGCACTTCAGCACGTACTTCAACTGGGGCAACCCCGTTCTCACTAGTCTATGGCATGGAAGCTGTGTTACTGATTGAAGTTCAGATTCCATCCTTAAAAATCATGAAGAATGCAGAGTTAGATGAAGATGAATGGATCCAGACTCGACTAGATCAGATAAACCTGATTGATGAGAAGAGGCTTGCGGCTGTTTGTCATGGGCAGTTATATCAGAAGCGTATGATCAAGGCATTTAACAAGAGAGTCAAGCAACAAGCATACCAGACTGGTGACTTGGTTATAAAGAGAATTATTCTACCACAAGGAGATCCTAGGGGCAAGTGGACGCCCACATATGAAGGACCATTCGTAATCAAGAAGATATTCTCTGGAGGAGCAATGATACTCACTACTATGGATGGCAAAGACTTTCCCCATCCTGTGAACACAGACATAGTCAAAAAATACTACACATAAATACGACCCGCTAGGTCGACGTACCTAGGCAAAAGTAAGGGCATCCCGGCGAACCAAAAAGGTTCGGGCAAAAGTTAGGGATATATATATATATATATATATATATATATATATATATATATATATATAATGCACACCCGGCAAGTTGAAAACCTGAAAGGGCGACTTGGGCAAAAAAGGGTATCCTGGTAGGGTGAAAACCTAAAAGGGCGGCCTGGGCAAAAATTAAGGATTAAAGCATACGACTATGTCTCGTTCAGATCACTCATCATTCAGCTCTATTTACCATATCAAGTTCAAAAAGCACGGACCGATTCAGTCATCTTTCTCCAACAAGCAAGGGATGAGATACTCGAAGACATATTAGCAATAGCAGAATTGAAACTCAATAGGATTGTTTCCACATAGCTATCTTTCTTTTACTGTTTATCTTTTCTAAAAACACACAAATGTTCTCTTATTATCTTGCCTATTCATGGCTTTTCCTTAATACAAGTTTTTTTTTCCTTCCTATTTTTCTGAGTTTTTCTCTTTCTCGAATACGTAAACGTCCAATGATAATTTTGAATGAACTTATGCGTATGAACATGAGTATCATTTATTCTTTCCTTTTGAAAAATATCTATCTGATTAGTAAAAAGATAGGGAAGGAAAATAGACAATGTCTAAGTAATCCAGAAGTCATCCCTCAGAGTCAATAATCTGGAGGATTCCCCACAGAGTAATCATTAAGAAGATATCTTCTAATACTCTCAACAAAAGACTTAGCTTCTCAACGGAATTCACGTCTTCAACACTGCCGGTTCTCCGACACTTTGCTCTCCTCCAGCATGGTTTATTAATATCTCTTATCCCCAATCAGGGTACATCAAGTTACTGTTCATCCCCAAGCAGAAATCATAAATCCCCAGCTTATTTCTTCAAAACAAGACCAGACATCAAAGTCACAAAGACATAGAAATTTATTTGCTCAGTCAAGAAACTCCAGATAGCATGAATCATAGTCATACATCATATATCATAAACATATTCATACATTGCATACATTACCTCATAATAAATTCATACATAACATGTAAGTTTCTCATTTATTTTGAGAAGCTCGTCACATAATACATGCACCATGATATTGCATAATGCTGACAATATCTTTCCAGACATTTATCAAATGCAAAATTAGATCTGGTCTAATGCACGACCCAGCCTCCAGCCTAACGCACGGCCTTCCTGACATCTATTGATGCAAATTAGATCCGGTCTAACGTACAATCCATCCTTTAACCTAACGCACGGCTTTCCAGACATCTATCAATGCAAACTAGACCCAGTCTAACGTATGACTCGTTCTAAAAAGTATAGCCTAACGTACGACTTACTTTGACACTTATAGCGTATTCAGTCTAACATACGACTCGTCCTAAGCATACCCTCCAGATACGGTCTAACGTACGACGTATTCTAACACCCAAGTCTATCAAAGCTTGATAGCATCTTTAATCCCATCACAATCAAATCTCAAATATCCGGATGGCATCTCTAAGCCCGTCCCTGATGGTATAAATTTCTGGGTATTCTAGTGTTCAATCCTCTTCCACCTTCAGATACCGACTGGCATACAAACCACTCTACATCTTCAGGTTAAAGAAAATTGAACAGGGACAGCTGTCATACCCCAAAATTTGCCCATCTTATTTCTCTTAAATCAAAATCATATCAAAGTTCAAGGCTCAAAGACACCCCTCCTAAACAATGGTTCAAGAAATTAGGGTTTTGGTCTCTCTGAAGAAAAAGAATGAATCAAAGGCTCCAAGGAATTTCATATGGCTTATGATGTTTCAAACTATCTCCATGACAAAATTCAGGTCCTAATTCAAAGGATTGACCACTCAATTGCTCAGAAAGTCAACAGTCGACTAGTTTGACCTAAAAGTCAACTGTAGTCAAAGTACAGTTAAAACTCCTGATTTTTTGTCAACAATCTTATTTTGAGGTATCATTCACCATTTAATCAAGGATTGATCATGGTTTATCAAGAAAAAATCAGAAATCAACAAATCCAAAAGTTTCTAAATTAGGGTTTTCATAGGAAAAGTCAACTGAACTTTGACCAGCCATAACTTCCACATCGAACATCACAAATTTCCCATCCAAAGCTCATTTTGAAGGAAATTGAATTCTCTACAATTTTGTGTATCACAAGCCAAGTCCCAAAATACTTCATTTGAGAGATATGGATCAAAAGATTATAGGTCGTTTTTGAAAGTCAACCAAAAGCAGTTTTTTGTCAAAGCCAATATCATCATGATAAATTCTTCAAATGAAAAAAAGCTTCCAAATTGGCTTGTATAAGACCTCTTGAGGTTTCCAAAAAGTCCTAGAACTCTTCCATATCTTAAAAATTGAGAGAGATATGCCTTGTCAAAGTTGGACAATTTTTGAGAGAAAAATGTGAAGAAAAGGGTTCCAAAATGAATCTTTTTGCAAAAGGACCCAATCTTTCTTGGCCCAATCTTCATTCCCAAGTTATCCAAGGCCTCAAAATCCATTTTCCATGAAAATATATGATTTATTTGATTTATTATGATTTTTATTTCAATTAAAAAGAATTAAAATCAAGTAAATTAAAAGAAAATCAAATATGTGGTAAAAGATATGATTTGGAACCAATTTAGTCATCAATAATATCTCAATATCCCATCCAAATTCGTGCAAAGCAAATTGATGAAAAAAAGATTGAAATTGGACATATTTAGAAAGATTTGAAAATCAAATTTTCACTAATCTCCAATCTTTGATTCAATGAGATTTAATCAGAATTTGTTGACCTAACATGTTCCATTATATAAGCTGAACAATTCCAGACCCCTAGGACGAATTTTTGCATCCTTACAAACCCTAAGCCGAGCTCATAAAACTCAAGGAAAATTGAAGTTGTTCTTGGAGTTTGAGATCGATTGAAGTAGTTTTGAAGATCCAAGCACATTCCTGGGACATCACTGAGGGATTTCGATCTTTACCAAGCTCTGAAACATCTGGAATCTCGCTCAATAAGCCACGGTTTGCTTGTTCTTTCTTTGTTTCGATTACGACTCATCATGCATCATAAATGAATTTTGGTTATGTATTCGTTTTCAGATTGATGTTTAGACTATTTCTGTGTGTTTAATTTGATTTTCGTTGTGATTGGAATGGTTCACCATTGTTAGTGTTTTGAACCTCTGATTTGGGAATACTAGATTAGAGGGAAAATTGATCAAAATTAAGTTCTTCGTTAGGTCCAGAGTCGTAGTTATGGTTAATTTGTGTTATTTTTTGGGATTTATTGACAAGTATTTGCAGGCTATGAGATAGAAGGTTTACGGCCACGCCACAAAACCGTGGCCAAAAAGTGTTTTATTTTGCAGAGTTTTGAAGGAAGAAGAAGACTGCCAGCGCGCCAGTTTTGCGTTTAAAATTTCATTTGATTTTGTTTTCAATATATTGTTTAGTGTTTGTTATGATATCAGCGACCAACCAATGGCCGAGTGGTAGAAGGATGCGTCCCAAGGCTGTGAAGGCACAAAACGCTGGTTCGATCCTCCCTGGGGTCATATATTTTACTGAATTTCTTTGTTAGCCCTCATATAATGATTCTGTGTGGAGACATTGCGCGCATACACCATGGGGTCCTCAACACCAGCCCGTAGATCTCCCCCATTCCAGATCCAACGTTTACTGAATTGGAGGTGCACCATAGACTTCAAAGAAGCGCAACACTGAATCACAGGCTAAGTTTCTTAATTTTTATTTTATTTTTATTGTTAATTTTTTTTTTATTTATTCAGCACTAATCAAATTTAACTTATCTTATAAAACTACTTTTAATTTCTTTTTTCCTTCTTTATGATCATTTTTCTAATAATAGTTATTTTATAATTAATTGATTACTTTTATTTAATTATTAATAATGTTTATTTGATTTAAAATTGACTTAATTTGGTTTGTTTAAATGTCTTAATTAGATTAATATTTTAAAATACTTACTTAGGATAAATAATTTAATCAAAAACCTATTTTCGCTGATTTAATTAATTAGGTTAAAAATCAATAATTAATTAATTTGAATTTTTATTTATTCTATTAATCATGATTAACTTGCGCCCTAATCAGGGTTTACGAAGATCATGCCTACACTGAAATTTCCCTTTTTTCTTTGTGCAGTTTTTCAGGGTTACCATTAGGGTTTGTTCGACTACGCGCCATATCAGATCAAAAAGCTAAGTCCCTGATTTTATTATTATTTTAAATTTTAAATATCATTTTATTTTTGCCTTATAAAATAAATTAGGGTTTACTTTCAAATGTTAATGAACTCCTCCTACACTCACCCCCTTCTGTTTATTTTTCCTTTGCCAATTTTCAGGGTTAACCAACCGGTCAAAGCTCGATTGTTCAGTAACCCTACAACTCACTATATTTACTTTCCTTTTTTATTATTATTACTTATGTCAAAACTATCTGCCTTGTGGGGTTTTTATCTTTATTGCTTTTTCTTCCCCTTCCCCATGGTTTATTTTGTAATTGCTTCCTAGTTGTATTGTGTGGCCTTGAAGGCACTTAACACTGCTATTTTTATTATTATCACTGCGTGGTTAGTAACTCTAGGGAGTGATAACTTATGAACTGAATGTAGAATCATTAAATTTTATAAGATAACGTTCTGAATTAATCACGTGATTGTGCACCCACACACTTTTTATGGTAACCACTCTTGTTGCCTGTTGCCTTGTTGCCTTGTGTTTTTCAGTGCAGAATAGCCAAGTCCCTCGAATACGAGGATACCTCAGCAATGTTGCCCTCGGTTCATTCTTAAGATCATAAGTCCAAATGATGCTGTCTTCGATTCGCTAATATGATCTCGTCCCTCGAAGTTGCCTACGGAATGCTGAGGCGTCCTCTGGTTGCCTAATAATGATGGCTATTCTGATCCTTCCCTTAGACTACCTGCCCTTCTGTGGCAGGGACAGTCTTATGGCGAACGATAATTGCGACGACCCTTCAACCTCCAAATAAAAGGACTTCCTACCCTCCTATGGTATGGATAGCCCCGAAAGGCTAAAAGAATCCTTTTTTACAAATATCAAGGTAATTTGCCTTTAATTGCATGCTCTAGTTTAAATACCCTTTTCTACCCTTTTTCTTAAAAACTTCAATAAGGCTACGCTCATTTACGAGCTAAAGTCCTTATTTTCTTCTTCTACATTTCTAAACTTTTGGTTTCCAAAGAGCAAAGCAATTAAGAGCCCATCGATAATCATGGATACAAAGGGTGCCTTACACCTTCCCTTTGTATAAATTACCCCCCGAACTCGGTTTTCTTTTAAAAAAGGTTTTTTTCTGTTCTTTTAGCCTTTCATTAATTTGGATAAAATAAAATTCGGTGGCGACTCTTGCTTACCGTGCATTTCAATAAAGTCAGTTCACCGTATTACAGTGGCTATGAAATTTTCCATCATTAATTCTAGGTTAAACTTCCTATGAAATTGGCCAGGCGCTTATAAGGCATTATTGTTCTTATACGAGAAGTTAGGGTGATTTTTCCATCCTGGGTTATATGTGTTTGAGTAAGGGTTTCCTTGAGCATAGTTTACTGGTTCAGGGGAAACTCCTGCCAAAAGATGGCACTCGGGGGCAGCATGTCCAGACATCCCGCATATTTCGCAATTTGGGGAAACAACAGCCACGGCGGCTACAGGTGCTATAGTCAGGTTTTCGATCTTCTGAGTTAGGGCATCGACTTTGGTGTTAACGCGATCGAGGATACTTATCTCGTACATACCACTCTTCGTTGAAGATTTCTATCCAGAAGTTCTCTCTGACGGAGCTCTCTCGCTTCCCTATTGATAATGATTTTGAGCCATACTCTCGATAAGTGCATAGGCGTCAACATATGCTTTGTCCATCAGTGCGCCACCCGCGGCGGCGTTAATTGTAAGTCTCGTATTGTAGAGGAGACCATTGTAGAAGGTATGGATAATTAACCATTCTTCTAATCCGTGATGTGGACAGAGTCTCAGTATGTCCTTGTATCTCTCCCATGCTTCAAAAAGAGACTCGTTGTCTTAGCATGGCGCTCTTACTAGGTGGAAAATATCGTTCCAGGAAGACTTTCTTGAGTTCATTCCAGGTAGTGACAGAATTTGCGGGTGAAGACTGGAGCCAAGCTTTAGCTCTATCCCTCAGTGAAAAAGGAAAAAAAGGCATAATCGGATAGCTTCCGAAGTGACACCATTTGCTTTTACAGTGTCTGCATATTGCAAGAACATTGACAAATGAAGATTAGGGTCTTCCGTAGAATTTCCAGAAAATTTACTTTGTTGTACTGCTGACAACAAAGACGGCTTTAGCTCGAAATTGTCCGCCTCAATAGCAGGAGCAACAATGCTATTTTGTGGTTCATCTTACGAAGGATTGGCATAAGACTTGAGAGGACGCGGCTGTTCTCCCATGGTTGATTCTTCAACTGGTTCAGAAGTAGGATTAGGAACAAGAGTGCGAGTTCGTCGTAATCGACGTGATACAGTGATAGAACACTCCGGTTCGGGAATTGGCAGCACTAAGTCTTCACTTCGAGAGCGAGTACTTGGCATGCACAAAGGGAATTAGAGTAATTTGAATTTGCCTTAGTCTCTACAATGTAACATTTAATTACGATATCGACTAAATTAGTCCCCGACAACGGCGCCAAAAACATGATCGCGACAAAGTCGATATGTCTGTGATTATGACTGCAAGTGCACAATCTATCGCGTAGTTTTAAAAGATATCGAACCCAAAGGACTAAGAATCGACCTAATGTAGTTAATCGTTACTACGTAAATCTAAGGCTACGTTTGATTGATTAAGATCAGACGGGGGAAGTAATAAAATAGAATTAAATTAAATCAAAAGGGAATTATATCTGTATGTAATAGTCGGACATCGGGGATCTAGTAAACTATCGACGCGGATCGTAATTTAAATATACTTTTCTGTAGAAATCTTTATTTTAAAAACCTTCCTCTCACACTCTCGTGTTTATTGATTATGATTTCATTATGAAACATAAGTGAGCGCTCTCGCTGTATCAATTAAAGTTTAAAATGATTTTTGAAAACAAATGAAGACTAATTAACCTTAAAGCGCTCTCGCTGTATTTAAGGTTAATGCTTAATTCCTACTGTCCAGTTAAAACCTCAAACTCTCGTTTTTATTGATCCTAACTTCTATCGTTTTTAACTCTCGTTACAAAACGGTTTAATTAAGCATTAGAAATTATAACCAGATAAATAAATTTTCGTTAATAAATTACGTCGATAGCGTCACTATATTCCCTCAATTATATGACTTTACATACCGACAATGGATATTTAGCCGGACATTGTTTTAGTTGACGGGTCAGAACAGATATAACATGTATAAATTATTCCGGACATGATTTGATAAATTAACATAAACAGTAAACAATAATTAATGCTAATAAATAAACCTGAATTAAATTGCAGAAGGAAAATTGTAATCTTGCAGCACCGATTCTTGAATCCGGAACTTGAAATAAATGCCGAAACTAAATCTATTCCTAAAAACTAAAAACTAAATCTGAAGCTTAAAAAGAAACTGAATTGCAATAGTATTTCCGGTGTGGAAATCAATTGCAGAAAGTGGTTTGGAAGAAGTAGACTTGAGCTGGAAATTAAAATTACAGAGAATAAAATGACGGCAGTAGGATAAAATTTCGTCACCCCTTCAATTGGTCTTGCTGGGTATTTATATAGTTTCTTCAGGTTCTTGAATATTCAATTATTTCGTCTCAGTAGCAAGCTTTGCGGAGGATAAATAGGCGGAGAGAAAATAGAGCTTGACAAACGTTTCTTTTTGGGCGTGAGTGTGTGACTCACGTCACACACTAATGTAACAAGGGGTGCCGATCGGCAGGGAGGGGGAGTGACAGACGGCGTGGACCAGTGGGTCCCACTCGTCACGTGCTCTCTTCTTGTGTGTTGGGCTTTGGCTTGCAGCATCAATCATGGGCCTGTTTCTTCCTATTTGCACCCCATCAATTCAAGCATCCTTTTAGCATTTTTCTCTTCATTCTGGCTCCTTTATTTGATCATTTCTTTTGCAAGCCTTGATTTAATAAATACCTGAAATAGATACAAAATACCGGCATAATACGAAATAGAGTAATAAAATCGAAATAAAATAAGATAATAATACATGTAAATTAAGCTAAATATACGATACCTTTTTGAGTTATCACTAGGACAAGAGAAATCATGGGTAATACCATTTTCTTTGAAATAAATTTCAAAGAATCTGTTCTCAAATTCACCACCATGATCACTTCTGACTTTTATGATTTTACATTCCTTTTCAGATTGAATCTGATTATAGAAGTCAAAGAACACAGAATGTGACTCATCCTTGTGTTTTAAGAACTTTACCCATATCCATCTGCTGTAGTCATCTACAATGACCAATCCATATTTCTTGCCTCTGATTGATGTTGTTTTGACTGGGCCAAAAAGATCAATGTGCAGAAGTTCTAAAGACCTAGAGGAAGAGACAACATTTTTAGATTTAAACGCAGGTTTTGAAAACTTCCCTTTCTGACATGCTTCACAAAGAGCATCTGATTTATATTTCAGATTAGGGAGTCCTCTGACCAGATTGAGTTTCTTAATCTAAGAGATCTTTCTCAAACTAGCATGACCCAATCTTCTGTGCCAGACCCACTACTCTTCGTTAACAGACAGAAGGCAAGTAACCTGTTGGTTCTTAAGATCTGAAAGATCAATCTTATAAATGTTGTTATTTCTCTTGCCTGTAAATAGGATTGAGCCATCCTTCTGTTGTAGCAACCTGTCCTAAAAACGAAAGTTTAGAGTCGCCACCTATTCTGAAAGTTTAGAGACCATACCCTAATTTTTGACCCCCCTGAGATGACATATCTTCAGGATTTTCATCAGGTCAAAGCAAGTACCCATAGCAGTCACTTCTTCATCTGGCATTTAATCAAGGATGTTCAAAGACAAGAAAACTCAGGCAAAGGATCAATCAATAGAAGGATTGGTCTCTAACACAATCATAGGACTCAAAAGCTTCACTTTTATATTCACCTATGATTGATTAGACACTCAGTCATCTGAGTACAGGTTTACTCAAGTCACCAGACTAGGGTTTTTGAGCCTATCAAGGACTGAAATCAGGGATCACCTTTGGGAAACCCTAAAAAGCTCCAAGACATCTATTAAAGACTTCAATCATCTTCAAATGATCCATACAATAAGATCCACTGGACATCACACCTCAATTCAAGATCCACAGTCACCAATTTCATCTGGTCGACAATTAGGGTTTTTAACCTAATTCATCTGGATAGTTGACTTTTAATCAGGGCATGGATCCAAAACTCAAGACATGATTCAAGAACCTCTACTACCTCAATATAACCCATTTACATCACTCATTTGAGGAGAAGATCTTAATTCCACCCAAAAGTCCAAAATCTCACCTTAAACTAATGATTTGAAGTAGATGTTTAGGGCTTTCCAAATTGTGTTCAACCTTCTCCAAATTCATTTTGAGCTAAGAGTTATGCTTGTTCAAAGTTGGCCTCATGAAGTGAAATTATAGGTCATGTACAATTTGAAACTTTGCAATTTTGTGCATTTTGCTTCACTAAGTGATGCTACACGACCGCTAATGCATCTGAAAACATGCCATGCATCCAAATTCATCATTGCATAAGGATTAGAGAAGATTCCCAAAAACAAAGGCATGTGATCATGTAATGATTGCATTTTTGAATTTATGGCAAATGATGAATCATCAAGGAATCTTGCTCTAAGCCAATTAGAACTCTCCTCTGAATCAGAAATTTTCCCTTAGATCATACAAGATCAATGGTTGGGGAAGCTAGCCCGAAAATGCATCATTGCATTTGGGATCTTTTCAAATTTTCTTCTTGGCTAAGAAACCAAACTCACTTCACTAAGCAAGCTCACTATGCACAATTACTCTGAACCAATTGCATATAAATAGAGGGCTCTTTCTCATTCAGAAAACACACCAAAGCAACATAATTCTTGCTTTCTCTCTTCTTTCTTCATACTTAAGGTTTTCAAAGGTTCTTTGGCAAGAAGACTCAGATTCTTCAAACCAGAGCTCTTCCTTTGGAATTAAGTATTCAAACACCTTAAGGGAGTCATTTAGAGGTGATCCAAACCTCTGAAACACTTTTGGGCGTGGAGAATCATCATCTTCACCTCTCACTTGGAGTTGTTGCAGTTGGGGTCGAGCAAGAAGTTCTGGGCACTTTCAGTCCAAGCCAGGCATCTCAACACCTTCCAAAGGAGTCATTGAAGCTATCTGGATCGTTACAACAGCTCTGTAACACCTTTTGATCAGAGCCAAATCTTCATTTTTCAGGTAAGTTTCAAAAGCTTCAAACTCTATGATTCACGCATGATAAATTTAAAATGAAGTTACCAGTTGGTTTCTGCACCTTCATAGATCATTAGCCCTCAATCAATTGCATCAAATCATGCATATATAGTATTTCATGTTTAATTTCAGTTTTAGGGTTCTTAGTGTTCATGCTTGCGAATTTTATGTTATACTGAAAATAAATAAAATTAAAGGACACCATCATGATCCTCGTTCAAAAACGAGCAAAATCCATGTTTACATCTTTAAGTTTAGTTGAGAAACGAAGGAGATAGCAAATTCAAAAATTTGAAGCTTGAGGTTGAAGATGAAGATGGTGGCGCCATTTTTTTGAATTTCCCAGAAACGAGTTTATTTTATTTTGAATGATGGGTGTGTTATCTACGAATTCATCGTAGTGTCCCAATGGTTACAGCGCGCGTCCAAAAGCCTTGCCTTGCCTTAGGTCTGGGGTTCGATCCCCCCTTCAGACCTTTTGTTCATTTATTTTCTTTTTTAGCTCATTCATTGCTTTGTTCTACATATAATCATATGGGCTCCCTTCTTAAACAAGTCACGCGCGTGGCCCAGTTGGTAATTGTTTTGTTTGGTAATCTATAGGGCGTGGGTTCAAGCCTTGAAGGAGACAAACCCAAATTTTTTATCACTATTTTCCTTTGTTTTATTCACAAACTTCACGTAATTATTTAACCTATCAAATTAATCCATTTTCACTTCATTTTTCACACACTTGTTATTTAATATACTTATTTTATGAATAGTCAAAAAAATCATAAAAATATTATTTATTTCATGTATTTTAATTAGGTTTAAAATAGTATGTTTTAAGTATTTTCTTAAATACTTTAAAATATATATTTTCATTTTGTTTTAACCTAATTACTTTGTGAATAATTTTATGATAAAACCCTAATTATTTAGGTCTTAATTAGGTATAGATTTCATCTTTGCCTTAATTAAGTTGACTTTTGTCAATATTCAAAACTGTTTTCAATCTCTGATTAAACAGATGATTAAGGTTTTCAAACAACAAAACCTTATATCATTTCAATCATTTTCAACTGTTTCTCATAAACAGTAAATCATTTTTTTAAGTGGGCCTCTAATAGAGTGTAAGTCCCAACACCTTCTTTCTTTTCTTAGTTTGTTTTCCAAAACTATATTTACAAAATCTTCTTTCTGTTTTCAAACATTCTTCTGGTATTTGAAGGGCATTATTCCCGGTGAAACTCTTCAGATACCTATGTGACCTATGTCCATCTTCACTTCTTCTGTTTTCAAAAACCATTAACTGTTTATCATATATATTCAAATGTTATCCATCAATTGCTGGTAAGGCTTTGTACATACTTCTTCAAAGGCCTCCACTCCATCCAGGTTAGGCTTTACAAGCTTTCAATTTACAGTCTTTTATTTAAATTATTTGTCAAATATAGAACTGTTTATATATATATTAGAACTACGTTTGAGTGTAAACCCTAGGACAGTTAAACTATATATATATTATAGGAATATGACCTAGGATTGAGAATGTCTTCCCGGTGAAGGCTCTTTCCTAATTAGAGATCTGTAGTTCAAACCCCCAAGATGAATTATTCCCGGTGAAACATCTTGGCAAAAACCTTAGAATCCAAAAAATAGGACACATCCACCCAAAGAGGAATTATTCCCGGTGAATCCTCTTACCCATTTGCTTAGAGCCAAAATAAGTTCAAAACTACATAGCTTTCTCTTGTGCTATAACAAGGACACTTTCTCATCATATCCCTCCTGCTTCCTGGATCATCGATCAGCTCACGTCAGAGAACGCTCAGCTTAAGAAATAGAAGAAGATGTTAGAACGTGAAGTCGGCTCTTCGTCAAAGTTTTAGAGTCCTTTCTCTCAGTTTCTCTGTATTTCCCTTTTCAAAGTGTGTAAAAAACGGCGTTTTCGCTTAATTAATAAAAGTTTGATGTTTCATAACGTAATTATGATGTTTCCTTGAAAAATATTAACTTAATTGCATATCATACTTCGCTTTAGTCGTACGCACTGACACGAGAATTGTCGCGGATCTAATAGTCACTTTCCTTTCTCCAAAAAGAGAGGAGGAGAAGGAGGTGAACCAAGATTTTCAAGCTGTCTCATCCATACAACACTCGTTCAAGTCGCAAGAAAAGAATGGAAGACTTTGAGCAAGAGAATGGAGAACTCAGAGAAGAGGTTAATACTCTCAAAGATGCTATTGAAAGGCTCAATAGCATGGTAGAAGCCCTGGTAGTTGCACAGAATCGACCAACGCCAGAAGAATCACAAAGGACTGTGGTTTCCGAGATTGTTTCTACTCCTATTCCTCAGTATACCATGCCGCCCGATCGACCTTGGGGCATGCCGTATAACTTTACTCCAGAAGGGTACATACCTCCAGCTTCTGAAGTTCCAAGAGTCACCATGGATATGCGTCCACCGGAGGGTTACAAACCTCTGGAAATTGAAGTTCCAAGAGCAACGATAATGGGTTTCACACAACAGAATGCTGAGATTCCAAGATCTGCTGTCATGGCTTCTCCACAGCCCATTATGCATACTTTTCCTCCACAGGGCGGACAAGTATATCATCACGCTCCCAGTGAGGACGCTGGCGTGTATGAAAGATTGGACGAGTTCTAGGAACAGTTTCTGCAAATGCAGAAGGAACTCAAGACTCTTCGAGGACAAGATCTATTTGGAAAGAATGCTGCAGACCTCTGTCTGGTTCCAAATGTTAAGATTCCTCACAAATTCAAAGTACCAGATTTCGAGAAGTACAAAGGGAATTCATGCCCACAAAGTCACCTCGTAATGTACGCTCGAAGAATGTTAACTCAGACTGATAATCAACAATTACTCATTCATTATTTTCAAGACAGCCTGACTGGTGCTGCACTCAAATGGTACATGAACTTGGACAGTTCAGAGATTCGTACTTTTCGAGACCTCGGAGAGGCCTTCGTCAAACAGTATAAGTACAATCTGGATATGGCTCCCGACAGAGATCAACTCCGGGCCATGACTCAAAAGGATAGGGAAAGCTTCAAGGAATACGCTCAGAGATGGCGTGAAGTTGCTGCTCAAATTTGTCCACCACTTGAAGAGAACGAAATGAAAAAAATCTATCTCAAAACTTTGAGTCCATTTTACTACGGACGAATGGTTGCAAGTGCACCAAGTGACTTTACCGAGATGGTAAACATGGGTGTACGTTTAGAAGAAGCAGTTCGAGAAGGACGCTTGAACAAAGAACCAGAATCTTCTATTGGTCCAAGGAAGTATGGAAGTTCTTTCCAGAAGAAAAAGGATCAAGATGTCAGCAATGTCTTGCACAAAATCAAGAAGAAATTTCAACCTCAAGTTGCAGCAATAACTCCGGTTGTTAACTCAGCGCCAGCTTATCAACCTCAGGTCCCGCAACAACAAATTCAACAAAGGTCGCAGCAACCTCAGCAGCAGGTTCGACCTCCAAATTACAACAATCGGGCTCCAAGGTATCCTGCCTTTGACCCAGTACCAATGCCGTATGCGGAATTGTTTCCAACATTACAGGCAAAAGGACTCATTCAGACAAGGAGTCCTCCAAATCCTACAAACAGTTCCTCACCATGGTATAAGGCTGACCAATCTTGTCCCTATCATCAGGGGGCACCAGGTCACAATATTGAAAACTGTTTCCCTTTCAAGATTGACGTCCAACGATTAGTGAAGAGCGGAATGCTATCCTTCAAAGATACTAATCCAAACGTCCAAGCAAATCCTTTGCCGCAGCATAAAGAAGCTTCAGTAAATCTGATAGATCAACACCCTAACGGCATTCAAATCTACGACATTCGTCAGATAGGGGAAAATCTTGTCAAGATGCACGCTAAACAAGCTGGGTACGGCCATGTACCACCTCACAACTACTTCACATGCGATATTTGTCCAAAGAATAATCAAGGATGTGCCGTAGTTCAAGCTGCATTACAAGAACAAATGGACTTAGGATGGATTCGACACATTCAAGTCAAAACTGAACATGACATCAACATGGTTCAAGGATGTCCAGGAGAATACAAAATCTACAAAGTTGAAGATCTCGAAGGATCGGTAGTCAGGTTCCATAAGACTTTAAATGGACTTGCCTACTTTGGAACAGATTTCCACGCCTACAGTAGATGCAGAATTTGTCGAAGAAATTCACAAGGATGTTTGCGTGTTCGCAACGACATTCAAAAGCTGATGGATGACAATACCATTACTGTTCTTGCCAACAGAGAAGATGATGATGTCTTTACCGTATCTCCTCAAATTAATCAAGTTGAACCAATGCAAGTTAAGTATGATAGCAGGAAGACAGCAGTTGCTCCGTTAGTCATCTACTTACCAGGTCCTGTACCGTATGAGTCTAGCAAGGCTATACCATACAAGTACAACGCTACATTCATTGAAAATGGTAAGGAAATACCATTATCGTTTGTTGTCAACATTGCTGATGTTAGTCAAGTCCCCAGAAGTGGACGAGTCTTCAACAGAACAACAGAAAATGTGGAGAAAACTTCGGAGGAAGTACCACATAGGCAAGACAATCATCCGACCAATGCTGTTCAAGCGAAAGAAAATGATGAGATCTTGAAGTTAATCCAGAGGAGTGAATACAACATTATAGATCAATTACTACATACTCCGTCTAGGATTTCTGTCCTTTCCCTGCTATTGAGTTCTGAAGCTCATAGGGAAGCTCTACAGAAAGTTTTGGAACAAGCTTTTGTAGAACCTAGCGTCACAATAAGCCAATTCAACAACATCGTTGCCAACATCTCTGCGGGAACTAGCCTAAGTTTCTGTGACGAAGATCTTCCTGAAGAAGGAGTAGACCACAATCTTCCACTTCACATCTCAGTTGGCTGCATGGGTGATATACTCACAGGAGTCCTAATAGACAACGGATCCTCTCTCAACGTCATGCCGAAATCAACATTGTCAAGATTATCTTTCGAAGATTACCCTCTAATAAAAAGTCATGTCATCGTCAAAGCATTTGATGGATCAAGGAAGTCGGTTTTTGGAGAAGTGGATCTTCCCATAACTATTGGACCTCAGACGTTCAAAATCACTTTCCAAGTCATGGACATTCCAGCACAATACAGTTGTTTGCTAGGTCGCCCATGGATTCATGAGGCTGGGGCAATTACTTCAACACTTCATCAGAAACTGAAGTTCATAAGAAATGAAAAATTGGTAACCGTATGTGGAGAACGAGCTCTGATCGTCAGCAACCTGTCATCATTCTCCGACATAGAACCAAAAGAAGTTGTTGGAACTAAATTCCAAGCACTTTCCTTGGATAAGGAAAAAGGAAAGGAGAAAGCAGCGTCTATTTCTTCCTACAGAGATGCAATCCAAGTTGTAAAGGATGGCACTACCAGTGGTTGGGGGTACATTAATATTCCTACCAACAACAAGAACAGAACAGGAGTTGGATTCTTTCCAACATCATCAAAGAATATTCCAGGAATTGAGGTAGTCCTTCCAATTCAAGAAACTTTCCACAGCGGAGGTTTTCTTCAACCTGTTCAACAAACAGTCAATACCATCGGTACGGAAAACACCGATGAAAAGGAATGGCTATCCTATCTTAACAAAGCAGGATACATATCCCTATCGGAGTCTGAATCACCTCGCTGTTATCCGACTAAGGGATCTGAAAGTAAGACTCAACCAAACAGTGATGAAGTTACTAACAGCTTCACCACCAGAAGTCATGGTTCATCAGAAGAAGTTCCTCCTATCCCCGAAGAAACCTGGGATACATTGGGAGAACCAAGCGGAAAATTCGACTACATGGTGAAATACTCCGCTCCTGAAAGCTCAAAAACCTCTCTTTAAGATATTGTTCCAACTGGATGGAATAGTGATTTTGAGTACCTCTCTCAGCCAAAAGAGATGTATAACCCTTGCTATTCATCATCATCGACTGGTGAAATCATCATTGAGGATTATATCCCCAAGTCACCTTCCAAGGCTACGGATCTAGAGTTCACATATCTAGTCAATGCCATCTTGGGAGAAGAGCAAGACCAAAATACAAAAGAGGATGATCTCGAAAGTGTCTCCGACAACGAGTCTCTCCATTCAGAAGATTGGAAGTTTCCTCAAAAGAAAGTCCGACATACTCCACTTGGAAATGGGTATGCTCACACCGCTCAGTCTGCTGAAGTAGAAGAAGATCGTCTGAGTGTTGCAAAGACAGTGGTTGGTAAATCAAGACCTACTACAGGCCAGCTTAAGCCTAAGGTTCCAGATTACTTAGTGCACAATGGGGTTCGCCACTATTGGACAGCTGTTGAAGTTTCAACTGTTGTTCGCACTCCTAAGTAGGAACTTTCACCGTTATTTTATCCTCTCACCATAGCCCAGGGTGAAGAGATGTTTCATAGGGCTTTGCATTTTACTATTTCTTAGGAAAATTTCCCTCTTTGCTTCGCCCAAAGCAATAGAGTTTTGTTTTATAGGGTCTTTGTTTCAAGAAATGACTGTCAATAAATAAAAATGTCATTTTGTTCCGTCGTTAGTTTTTCCTTTTCTTTTTTTTCGGAAATTGGTAATCCTAAAAAACACCCTTAAAAAACATCAAAAAAAATTCCATTAACTGCATACACCGAGTCTTCCCACGTTGTCTAAATAAAACTTATCACACATATGCAGATTAATCATAAAATACCCCGTTGAAACGTGCGACCGTATGACTTCTCCAAGCTTTGAGTTTCCTGTATTCGAGGCAGAGGAAGAAGAAGACGAAGAAATATCAAAGGAAATTTCACGATTACTTCAACAAAAGGAAGAGGCCATTCAGCCATACAATGAGCCTCTAGAGATCATTAACCTTGGTTCCGATGGAAACAGAAAAAAGGTTAAGATTGGAGCTTCGCTTAGTTCAGATATCAGAGAGAGTTTGATACAACTGCTCAAAGAATTCTCAGATGTCTTCGCTTGGTCTTATCAAGATATGCCAGGGTTGGATACCAGTATAGTGGAGCATCACTTGCCATTAAAAGCAGAATGCCCTCCGGTCAAGCAAAAATTGAGAAGAACTCATCCGGAGATGGCCATGAAAATCAAAGAGGAAGTTCAAAAGCAGATCAACGCAGGTTTCCTCGTCACTTCAGAGTACCCTCTTGGGGCGTCAAAGAAAGATAGAAAAACTTTGAGAAAGTTAACTTGTAGATTCTTCCTGAATGAAGATGTTCTGTAAAAGAGAAACTTCGACATGGTTCTGCTCAGATGCGTTGACAGAAAAGAAGCAGAAGTACTCATGAGAGAAATACATGAAGGTTCCTTTGGTACTCACACCAATGGACATACCATGACAAGGAAAATACTGAGAGCAGGATATTATTGGCTGACGATGGAGTCAGATTGCTACGAGTACGCAAAGAGGTGTCACAAATGTCAGATCTACGCCGATAGAATTCATGTGCCACCATCTCTTCTCAACATACTCTCTTCCCCTTGGCCTTTCTCTATGTGGGGAATCGACATGATTGGAATGATCGAGCCAAAAGCGTCCAACGGACATCGCTTCATCTTGGTAGCTATAGACTATTTCACCAAATAGGTTGAAGCAGCTTCATATGCAAATGTTACAAGACAAGTTGCCGTCAGGTTTATCAAGAATCACATCATCTATCGCTACGGCATTCCTAGCAAGATAATCACTGACAATGGGTCAAATTTGAATAACAAAATGATGAAGGAGCTTTGTGAAGAATTCAAGATTGAACATCACAACTCATCTCCTTACAGACCAAAGATGAATGGAGCTGTAGAAGCAGCTAACAAAAACATCAAAAAAATCGTTCAGAAGATGGTCATCACTTACAAAGATTGGCATGAAATGCTCCCGTATGCTCTTCATGGTTACCGTACATCAGTACGTACGTCGACTGGAGCAACTCCTTTCTCCCTTGTATATGGCATGGAGGCAGTCCTACCTATAGAGGTTGAGATTCCATCAATGAGAGTCTTGATGGAGGCAAAATTAACAGAAGCCGAGTGGTGTCAAAGCAGATTCGATGAATTGAACTTAATCGAAGAAAAGCGCATGACAGCTTTATGCCACGGTCAGCTATATCAACAAAGAATGAAGAAAGCTTTCGACAAAAAGGTTCGACCTCGCACAATCAAAGAAGGCGACCTTGTACTCAAAAAGATTCAATCTTTTCTCACAGATTCGAGAGGGAAATGGACTCCCAATTATGACGGCCCCTACGTGGTCAAGAGAGCTTTCTCAGGAGGAGCCTTAATACTCACGACTATGGATGGAGAAGAATTCACCCGTCCTGTGAACGTCGACGCAGTCAAGAAATACTTCGCCTAAATAATTAAAAGAACAGCTCGCTAAGTTGAAAACTCGCAAAGAGCGACTTAGGCAAAAAAGAGCGTCTCGGTGAATCGAAAACCCGAAAGGGCGATTCAGGCAAAAGTTAGAGACATAAAAAATAAATAATCAATCCCGGTAGACTTAAAACCCGAGAGGGGTAGTTTACGCAAAAGTTAGGGATATATGGCAAGTAACTGTGTTCAGGACAAACTTGATCATTCAAAAATCCATAGCGGAGTATTCATCAGCAGTAGGTCATCTTCTACGAAGCACGAATACAGCGCAACTCGGAGTGGAAGGGAAAGATAACAGTCGTCACGTTTCATCGTAGCCCTTTTCCCAAAAAATTACCAATTTCCAACTTTGTAAATACTCCATGGAATCAAGCATTTGGCTGATTACCATTCCATATATAATAATTTAAGCCTTGTGCCTTTCTTTGCAAATCGAGTCTTATTCAGTTTCTTGAAATGCATTTTAAGTTTAAACAGTCATTTTCTTGAAACAAATGTTTTCATAAAATAAAATGAATTTACTTGCAAAAATAAAGGTGAAATTTCTTTCTAAGGTTTACAAACAATAGGAAGAATGCAAACAGTTGCTCCGAGAACGGTTGAGACTCCGGGAACCAAGATTTCCCCATGAGGTCGCTTTGCGAACATCTCCCGATGACGGATCTTCACTTCAATTCATATCACTCACTTCGGACAGCGGACAACTGATAACCAGGTATTCCCAACAGAGTTCGAACTACAAGAAGAGGACATCTTCTGATCAACAAGATTCAAGTCGTATCATAGGATTTTACATCCGCGACAATTCTATTCACATTCACTTTGCATTTCATAATCATCGTAATATTCATGCATTTTGTCTCACACCATATTTGCGTAATGAGCATAGTCTAGCCAGGTTTTGATAGTGTTAATACCCAAATTACTTGGGCATATACTCAAGATTCCCCTGCAAAGTTGTGAAAGGGTTTTCTTCTTCATGAAGAAGGTTCATATACCCAAATTCCCCAAGCAAGTCAACAAATGGTAGTCTCCCTCAAAGAGATAGTTTGTTCACTTTTGGAATTCCTCAATTGAGAATCTCCTGCAGAGCGACGCTCGACAATCTTCTTCAAATAAGGTAGTTTGTTTCGCATTTTGAATTCCTCAGAAGTTCGGTATTTCCCCAGCAGATCGACAAAAGATCCCCAACGGAGTCAGTGAATGGTAGTCTTCATCCAGAAGATAGTTCAGATTCCTCAACGTAAGTAGGTGAATGTTAGTCTTCTTCCCGAAGACAGTTCATCCACTTTCGAGCAAAGTCATTAGCCCCTCAAAAGAGCGCGGGACCATATGACAATCCTTCAAAAAATGTCAAGTTGAAAGGAGGGATAGTGAAGTTTCTTTATTTACCGTCAGTTGGTATCTTACCTCCAAGTGCTGGTCAGAAGTTTGATGAGGAAACAAACCTTTGAAGTTTCTTTATTTACCGTCAAATAGTATCTTACCTCCAAGTGCTGGTAAGAAGTTTGATGAGGAAACAAACCTTTGAAGTTTCTTTATTTACCATCAAATGGTATCTTACCTCCAAGTGCTGGTAAGAAGTTTGATGAGGAAACAAACCTTTGAAGTTTCTTTATTTACCGTCAAATGGTATCTTACCTCCAAGTGCTGGTAAGAAGTTTGATGAGGAAACAAACCTTTGAAGTTTCTTTATTTACCGTCAAATGGTATCTTACCTCCAAGTGCTGGTAAGAAGTTTGATGAGGAAACAAACCTTTGAAGTTTCTTTATTTACCGTCAAATGGTATCTTACCTCCAAGTGCTGGTAAGAAGTTTGATGAGGAAACAAACCTTTGAAGTTTCTTTTTTTTTACCATCAAATGGTATCTTACCTCCAAGTGCTGGTAAGAAGTTTGATGAGGAAACAAACCTTTGAAGTTTCTTTATTTACCGTCAAATGGTATCTTACCTCCAAGTGCTGGTAAGAAGTTTGATGAGGAAACAAACCTTTGAAGTTTCTTTATTTACCATCAAATGGTATCTCATCTCCAAGTACTGATGAGAAGTTTGATGAGGAAACAAATCTTTGGAAAATTTCTCTTTATCTGAGATATTATCCAAAATCACAACTTAGACCAGTTTCGAGGTACAGACATCCGAAACAAGGGGAAGTTGTGCACCTTTTTCTAAGTGTCAACACTTAGTTAAAGAAGATGGATTGCGCATCCTACATTGCCATCCATTCACCAGAATCCACATGACGTATTCCTACAGGAGTTTGTCTCCTCATCCCCCGCCAAGTGCAACAACGGGATCAAGTCATGAAAAGATTTTATCAATTACAACATCTCAGGAGCGCCCAAAATTTGGGCATTCTTTGATATTTAAGTCTCTTTCACGCAGGAGAGATCGAGATATCAATCTCTCTCCCTCCGGATAAAAGAAACTTAAATAGGGGCATCTGTCATACCCTAATTTTTGACCCCCCTGAGATGACATATCTTCAGGATTTTCATCAGGTCAAAGCAAGTACCCAGAGCAGTCACTTCTTCATCTGGCATTTAATCAAGGATGTTCAAAGACAAGAAAACTCAGGCAAAGGATCAATCAACAGAAGGATTGGTCTCTAACACAATCATAGGACTCAAAATCTTCACTTTTATATTCACCTATGATTGATTAGACACTCAGCCATCTGAGTACAGGTTTACTCAAGTCACCAGACTAGGGTTTTTGAGCCTATCAAGGACTGAAATCAGGGATCACCTTTGGGAAACCCTAAAAAGCTCCAGGACATCTATTAAAGACTTCAATCATCTTAAAATGATCCATACAATAAGATCCACTGGACATCACACCTCAATTCAAGATCCACAGTCACCAATTTCATCTGGTCGACAATTAGGGTTTTTAACCTAATTCATCTAGATAGTTGACTTTTAATCAGGGCATGGATCCAAAACTCAAGACATGATTCAAGAACCTCTACTACCTCAATGTAACCCATTTACATCACTCATTTGAGGAGAAGATCTTAATTCCACACAAAAGTCCAAAATCTCACCTTATTTGGAAAAAGTCAATTGTATGGGATCACCTTTGACTTTTAAGATTTTTGGTCAAACCATGACTTTCAAAGATCAATATCATCAATCTATGGATATTAAAGTCACTTGACCAAAGAAATTCAAGAAGAATCATCAAGGAGCAAAAAGTCGGGAATTAGGGTTTTTGAGGGCATTGTGGGAACTCAAAATTTCACCTACACAACTCAAAAAACTTCCAACATGAAAGTTGTAGATCTTGCAAAATAAAACACCATCTTACAATGGAACTTTTTTCAAAAGATCAATCATTTAAGAGATTTGGGAATTTTGAAGTTTTAGGTCATAAACACTTAGAAAATTTTCTAAGTGTTTTTAACCTAGTTTTCTTCCAACTTTGGCCTCATTTTTCACAAATTTGCCAAAGGATTCTGAAAGAACCATATACTAATGATTTGAAGTAGATGTTTAGGGCTTTCCAAATTGTGTTCAACCTTCTCCAAATTCATTTTGAGCTAAGAGTTATGCTTGTTCAAAGTTGGCCTCATGAAGTGAAATTATAGGTCATGTACAATTTGAAACTTTGCAATTTTGTGCATTTTGCTTCACTAAATGATGCTACACGACCGCTAATGCATCTGAAAACATGCCATGCATCCAAATTCATCATTGCTTAAGGATTAGAGAAGATTCCCAAAAACAAAGGCATGTGATTATGTAATGATTGCATTTTTGAATTTATGGCAAATGATGAATCATCAAGGAATCTTGCTCTAAGCCAATTAGAACTCTCCTCTAAATCAGAAATGTTCCCTTAGATCATACAAGATCAATGGTTGGGGAAGCTAGCCCGAAAATGCATCATTGCATTTGGGATCTTTTCAAATTTTCTTCTTGGCTAAGAAACCAAACTCACTTCACTAAGCAAGCTCACTATGCACAATTACTCTGAACCAATTGCCTATAAATAGAGGGCTCTTTCTCATTCAGAAAACAAACCAAAGCAACATAATTCTTGCTTTCTCTCTTCTTTCTTCATACTTAAGGTTTTCAAAGGTTCTTTGGCAAGAAGACTCAGATTCTTCAAACCAGAGCTCTTCCTTTGGAATTAAGTATTCAAACACCTTAGGGGAGTCATTTAGAGGTGATCCAAACCTCTGAAACACTTCTGGGCGTGGAGAATCATCATCTTCACCTCTCACTTGGAGCTGTTGCAGTTGGGGTCGAGCAAGAAGTTCTGGGCACTTTCAGTCCAAGCCAGGCATCTCAACACCTTCCAAAGGAGTCATTGAAGCTATCTGGATCGTTACAACAGCTCTGTAACACCTTTTGATCAGAGCCAAATCTTCATTTTTCAGGTAAGTTTCAAAAGCTTCAAACTCTATGATTCACGCATGATAAATTTAAAATGAAGTTACCAGTTGGTTTCTGCACCTTCATAGATCAATAGCCCTCAATCAATTGCATCAAATCATGCATATATAGTATTTCATGTTTAATTTCAGTTTTAGGGTTCTTAGTGTTCATGCTTGCGAATTTTATGTTATACTGAAAATAAATAAAATTAAAGGACACCATCATGATCCTCGTTCAAAAACGAGCAAAATCCATGTTTACATCTTTAAGTTTAGTTGAGAAACGAAGGAGATAGCAAATTCAAAAATTTGAAGCTTGAGGTTGAAGATGAAGATGGTGGCGCCATTTTTTTGAATTTCCCAGAAACGAGTTTATTTTATTTTGAATGATGGGTGTGTTATCTACGAATTCATCGTAGTGTCCCAATGGTTACATATAATCATATGGGCTCCCTTCTTAAACAAGCCACGCGCGTGGCCCAGTTGGTATTTGTTTTGTTTGGTAATCTATAGGGCGTGGGTTCAAGCCTTGAAGGAGACAAACCCAAATTTTTTATCACTACTTTCCTTTGTTTTATTCACAAACTTCACATAATTATTTAACCTATCAAATTAATCCATTTTCACTTCATTTTTCACACACTTGTTATTTAATATACTTATTTTATGAATAGTCAAAAAAATCATAAAAATATTATTTATTTCATGTATTTTAATTAGGTTTAAAATAGTATGTTTTAAGTATTTTCTTAAATACTTTAAAATATATATTTTCATTTTGTTTTAACCTAATTACTTTGTGAATAATTTTATGATAAAACCCTAATTATTTAGGCCTTAATTAGGTATAGATTTCATCTTTGCCTTAATTAAGTTGACTTTTGTCAATATTCAAAATTGTTTTCAATCTCTAATTAAACAGATGATTAAGGTTTTCAAACAACAAAACCTTATATCATTTCAATCATTTTCAACTGTTTCTCATAAAAAGTAAATCATTTTTTTAAGTGGGCCTCTAATAGAGTGTAAGTCCCAACACCTTCTTTCTTTTCTTAGTTTGTTTTCCAAAACTATATTTACAAAATCTTCTTTCTGTTTTCAAACATTCTTCTGTTATTTGAAGGGCATTATTCCCGGTGAAACTCTTCAGATACCTATGTGACCTATGTCCATCTTCACTTCTTCTGTTTTCAAAAACCATTAACTGTTTATCATATATATTCAAATGTTATCCATCAATTGCTGGTAAGGCTTTGTACATACTTCTTCAAAGGCCTCCACTCCATCCAGGTTAGGCTTTACAAGCTTTCAATTTACAGTCTTTTATTTAAATTATTTGTCAAATATAGAACTGTTTATATATATATTAGAACTACGTTTGAGTGTAAACCCTAGGACAGTTAAATATATATATATTATAGGAATATGACCTAGGATTGAGAATGTCTTCCCGGTGAAGGCTCTTTCCTAATTAGAGATCTGTAGTTCAAACCCCCAAGATGAATTATTCCCGGTGAAACATCTTGGCAAAAACCTTAGAATCCAAAAAATAGGACACATCCACCCTTAGAATTCAAAACTACATAGCTTTCTCTTGTGCTATAACAAGGACCCTCGATGACCCTCGATTAGCCTCCTCTTGGGCTTTGTACAAGGACCCACAGGCTTCTTAAAAGCATTTCCAGCTTCCTCTTGAGCTTGTATAAAAGGACCCATCAGGTTTCTTATAAACATAGGAACAGGTCTTTAGTCACCTTTTAACATACCCTGGTGAGTTTCTTCCAATTTAAACCAGACTTTAAACAAGCTAAGTTTGTCTCAATTTTACATTGAGTACACCTTTTGGAATGAGAGACATGGACAGTCTCTGTCACCCTTATCTTCATCAGTCTTCCTTAGCAGAGTCTAGGATCCATGTTTGCTTATCCTCAGCAAGAGTCAGCCTTCATCTTGGGCTTTAAACAAGAAGTCTCCACTAGATAATCTTTCTGCCAATCATTTTAACAAAACCCCTGGAAAGGGTTAGCCTCCAAATCATTTCTTTCATCTTAATAAAAAACCCCTAGAAAGGGTTAGCCTCCAAATCATTTCTTTCATCTTAATAAAAACCCCTGGAAAGGGTTAGCCTCCAAATCATTTCTTTCATCTTAATAAAAACCCCTGGAAAGGGTTAGCCTCCAAATCATTTCTTTCATCTTAATAAAAACCCCTGGAAAGGGTTAACCTCCAAAATCACTTCTTCAAAAACCAAAGATTCATTTCTCTTAGGAGATAATTTCCCCAAAAGAGTCAAAACCCCTGGAAAGGGTCAGCCTCCAAAAAACATGACAAAAATCAGTCTTTTAACAGACAATTTCACCAGCTGAGTCAAAATCCCTGGAAAGGGTTAGCTTCCAAAAGAAATCAGTCTTTTAAATAAATCCTTCAATAGAGTCAAAATCCAACAAAAACAGTTAGCCTCAACCTTGGGCTTCATACAAGGCACCAAAACAATAAAACTCCCCTGTTAATAGTCAGCCTCAACCTTGGGCATTGTACAAGGCAGATAATAGAGTCTCCCCTAGTGAGTCCTTCATTGTTCAGTAGCCACAACCTTGGGCTTTGTACAAGGCAGATAAACCATATGTCGTGTGTCAAAGATTCCTAACATCTAGGATCTTTTCCCATAGAGTCATCCATACTCAGTTTATTTAAGAGTCCGCCACAACCTTGGGCTTCATACAAGGCAGAAAATAATATTTCCCCTAGTTAGAGTCAGCCTCAATTCTGGGCTTTGTACAGAACACCAAATAAAACCCATCAAAATAGATTTTCCCTAAGTAGAGTCAGCCTCAATTCTGGGCTTTGTACAGAACACCAAAATTCCTTGTAATTAACCCCCAGTGGAGTCATCTCCCAGAGTCAATAAATAATACATTAATCAAAAAGCCTCAAGCTTGGGCCTCATGCAAGCCAGCTAAAGTCAAATCTTTTATACAGTAGATAGACATAGCTTATCTCTATAGAGAGATATTTTTACTACTCTACCACATTCAAACAAACATTACATTTTATTTCAATTTCAATCAAGTCTCCCATTTAGGATTTTGAAAGGCATGAGCTGGCAGTAAAACCCAGACATGTGGTAACTTTCCCTAATTTGGATGAGCATTTTTCTTTCATTTAAGAGGCATTTGACTGGTATACTTGCACATACACAAGTAAGGTCCCCCTCTTGAATGAAATGAATTCAGTTATTCTGTCACTCTTTTAAATGTCTGTGGTGGAATAGTACAAATACCTCTCTGTAAAGATGATTTCATGTCTCTTTATTGTAAACAGAGATTTAATTCAAGCTTCAACCTTGAGCTTCAAGCAAGGCACCAAAAATAATTAATTTCCCTAGTTAGTTCCCCGAACTACATTAAGCTCTGACTTCCATTAGGGATATATAGGCATGAGGTTCACAAGGAATCTCAGCGAGCTAATAAAATACCAAAAATAGTCAGTCTGTCTTTCTTTTATTTTAATTCAATTCCTTCTCCTAATACAAAGGAGAAACTTTCCCAATAATCATTAGCAGCACAAACACATTTAGACACAGAGAAGGTTCCTGTAGAGTACTACAGATATGTAGGGTGTTTAAACACTTCCCTATGTATAACCGACCTCCCGGACTCCAGAATTTCTAGTCTAGGTGAAATCCCCACACTTAGCAAACTCCTAGGGTTTAGTTGAGATCTTTTTTTCCCTTTCCTACTCGTAGGACAAATAAGAAAGTTCGTGTGATATCGTAGGAAGAACTGAAATAAAATTCATCCCACCACGGGCGCATTCTCCTTCCAAATTTCGCGTGAAGGGTCTAGCGTGCCGTCCTCCCAAGTGAAACGGGGAGGTAAAAAAAACGACACCACAGAAAAAATGGCGACTCTGCTGGGGATATAAGTGTTAAAAACCTTGGTTTTTCATCCAAACCAATGGTTGACCTGTTGCTGGTCCAGCCCCAATGAGGAATTAGGGATGCCAAATTCCCCCTCAAACAAGAGAGGTCCTGCCTAACCTCTGTGTCATTTCATGTGTTTGCTGCATTTATATTTGTTTATCTTGTTTATTCTGTATCGGGAAAGGGCTTGATTCCCCCTTGTGGTGAGAAATCCTATACCCGGATTTGAGTGCAACATAAGATAGGATGGGGGATGTCTTCCCGGTGAAGACCCTCTAATCTTGGTTCACAATTCTACTCTTGGGATTTTCCTGGCTGGTTGTGATTAACTGCGCCACTGCATTCCGAGACTGATTTGTACCAGGAGGACTTAGAAACACATTAACCCCACTTAAAGCCTTTTTTTAGGACGTAGAGCGGTGATTACGAAAGTAATTGTCACGCAGATACTACACTCAGAGAAAACTCTCTTATAGATACCAATCAACGTATCTTTAAGGTTGAGCAAAAACTCTGAGACCCCTAGAACCCGTTCTACAGGTACAAAAATCCTTATCCTTAGTTTACCATTGGGGCGAGGTTTGCGTTTTGACTTCATGACCACTATACCCTTCAACGCCATGTTTGTTTAAAACTCTTGTGTGTGAATTCATGCATTCATGCATCATTCATTAATAACAACTAAAAACAAAAAGAGTCTTTTTCGAGTCGTTTTTCAAGGAAACTAAATAACGAACGTTTTGAGCTTCATAGGGAAGAGAGAAACGGAGAAAGGACTTAAGGATCTATACCATGGATTATGGGAGAAAGAGAGCTAGGAAATACACCTTCAAGATTCCCCATGTCGAGGAACTGGGAAAGCTCGGAAAACTGGTGGTCAACCCCCAGGCTTTCAAGGAGAAGTATGGAAAACTTCTGCCTTTGCTCAATACCAACATTGTGGATGGGATCCTTCCCACCTTGGTACAATTTTACGATCAACGTATCACTGCTTCACCTTTCCAGATTATCAGCTCATGCCTACGTTGGAGGAGTACTCTCGTCTGATTGGAATACCCGTGTACGCGCAAGATCCGTACTCCGGTTTGGAAAAGAATCCTGACGACATTATCATTGCTGCAGCTACTCCTTTGAACGTAGTCGACATCAGAACTCATATGGTGAGTAGAAGAGGAATTCAAGGATTGCCCTCCAAATTCCTGTTTGATCAAGCTCGGTACTTCGTCAGCATCCAAGATATGAGCGCATTTGAGGAAATCTTGGCTCTGCTTATCTACGGATTGTTTTTGTTCCTTAACATTAACGATTTCGTCGACATCAACGCAATTAAGATCTTCTTAATTGGAAATCCAGTTCCAACCTTGCTTGCGGATGCTTATCACTCTGTGCATTCAAGAAACCTGCAGCGAGGAGGATTAATCACATGCTGCGTACCGTTGTTATACGAATGGTTCGTCTTGCACCTGCCAAAGTCTAGCACTTTCTGGAACATGAGGGATGGCCTTTACTGGTAACAGAAAATCATGTCCCTTACTCATACGGACATTGAGTGGTGTAGTCCTGACAACGACGAAACCAAGATCATCTTCAGTTGCGGAAGTTTTCCCAACATACCCCTTATTGGAACTAAGGGAGGAATCAGTTACAATCCAGCTTTAGCCCGTCGTCAATACGGCTATCCCATGAAAAATATACCAAGTAACATCCAATTGGAGGGTCTGTTCTTCAAGAACATCGACGATCATGGCAACATGCTGAAGAAGGAAATTGTCCAAGCCTGGCGTCTTTGTTCACAGCAAAGGGAGAAGATTGTTAGGAAAACATCTTTGCATCTCCCTGGATCCTTACCTTCAATAGGTACGCGTCAGAGCATTCAAGCTCAGGATGCCATATCATCATCAAGAACCCATTCCCCTAAGGGAACTAATATACCTTTTCTCCACCGATGTTGAAAAATTACAAGCGGCATTAAACAAGGTATGCCAAGAAGGGAATGCTTGGAGGAACAAGTATCGAATCGTCAACATGGAAAACGTTGAGATTCATAACATCCTAAGAAGGAAGGATGAGTTACTTGAAGTGCTCGATCGACAAGTGTCACAAACGTCACTTTCTCATCATATCCCTCCTGCTTCCTGGATCATCGATCAGCTCACGTCAGAGAACGCTCAGCTTAAGAAATAGAAGAAGATGTTAGAACGTGAAGTCGGCTCTTCGTCAAAGTTTTAGAGTCCTTTCTCTCAGTTTCTCTGTATTTCCCTTTTCAAAGTGTGTAAAAAACGGCGTTTTCGCTTAATTAATAAAAGTTTGATGTTTCATAACGTAATTATGATGTTTCCTTGAAAAATATTAACTTAATTGCATATCATACATCGCTTTAGTCGTACGCACTGACACGAGAATTGTCGCGGATCTAATAGTCACTTTCCTTTCTCCAAAAAGAGAGGAGGAGAAGGAGGTGAACCAAGATTTTCAAGCTGTCTCATCCATACAACACTCGTTCAAGTCGCAAGAAAAGAATGGAAGACTTTGAGCAAGAGAATAGAGAACTCAGAGAAGAGGTTAATACTCTCAAAGATGCTATTGAAAGGCTCAATAGCATGGTAGAAGCCCTGGTAGTTGCACAGAATCGACCAACGCCAGAAGAATCACAAAGGACTGTGGTTTCCGAGATTGTTTCTACTCTTATTCCTCAGTATACCATGCCGCCCGATCGACCTTGGGGCATGCCGTATAACTTTACTCCAGAAGGGTACATACCTCCAGCTTCTGAAGTTCCAAGAGTCACCATGGATATGCGTCCACCGGAGGGTTACAAACCTCTGGAAATTGAAGTTCCAAGAGCAACGATAATGGGTTTCACACAACAGAATGCTGAGATTCCAAGATCTGCTGTCATGGCTTCTCCACAGCCCATTATGCATACTTTTCCTCCACAGGGCGGACAAGTATATCATCACGCTCCCAGTGAGGACGCTGGCGTGTATGAAAGATTGGACGAGTTCTAGGAACAGTTTCTGCAAATGCAGAAGGAACTCAAGACTCTTCGAGGACAAGATCTATTTGGAAAGAATGCTGCAGACCTCTGTCTGGTTCCAAATGTTAAGATTCCTCACAAATTCAAAGTACCAGATTTCGAGAAGTACAAAGGGAATTCATGCCCACAAAGTCACCTTGTAATGTACGCTCGAAGAATGTTAACTCAGACTGATAATCAACAATTACTCATTCATTATTTTCAAGACAGCCTGACTGGTGCTGCACTCAAATGGTACATGAACTTGGACAGTTCAGAGATTCGTACTTTTCGAGACCTCGGAGAGGCCTTCGTCAAACAGTATAAGTACAATCTGGATATGGCTCCCGACAGAGATCAACTCCGGGCCATGACTCAAAAGGATAGGGAAAGCTTCAAGGAATACGCTCAGAGATGGCGTGAAGTTGCAGCTCAAATTTGTCCACCACTTGAAGAGAACGAAATGACAAAAATCTATCTCAAAACTTTGAGTCCATTTTACTACGGACGAATGGTTGCAAGTGCACCAAGTGACTTTACCGAGATGGTAAACATGGGTGTACGCCTTAGAATTTGAATTTGAAAGTGTTTGAAGGCTTTTTGAATGGCCTATCGTAGTTTTGAAATTTGTTTTGAAAGATGAAAGTGTTTTGAGGTTTGGCATACAACCCTGATTTTATATGGCACCGTTAGATGCGATGACCAATAGATTTGGTCAGTATAGCTAACGGATTACGGGGCATTGCTGGTTACTCAGATCGATAGATTGATCGTCGCGGACAGCAAACTAAAATGTATTTTCATTTTATGTATTTTGTATCTCTCGTCTAATGCGACTAATAGCTTTAGTCGGGTCGAGAAGAGAATTAAACAAAGAATTAATTAAATTAATATTAGATTAAAGGAATTAATTAGATGAAGTTTATTCCTCGTCAATGCGACCAATAGATATAGTCGGATCGAGGAGCAAATTAATTGAAGGTTAATGTTTTGCCAAAAGGGCAGTGGGATTGGGCAAACCCTAATGCATATAACCTTTCTAGGGTGATTGTGAAAAAGTCTTTGAAATTATGGTACAATAGTATTCGATTTATGAGTTAGCATACAAGTGAAAATGAGCATTGTGAATTAATTAGAAAGATTCTAGAATTATGTACAAATAAATTTATTTTGATTAATCTAATTAAAAGCTAATAAAAGATGCATGTATTTTGTTGATACCAATCATTCTAAATTAATTATATATAAGCTAATCGAGATAGTAAATAGTAAAATGAAAAGAAATGTGCTTGTCGGTATTTTTTATATCTCATATAAATGATTCATGATAAAAACGTTCTCGCAGATGCAATGACAATACCACCTTCACCATTTTTGATATTTTGAATTGAAATCATATGATAATTCTTAGAGAAGGGGAAACCGTTTGACTAAGATAACAAAAAAATTAAAACACAACATATAACAACAACACCACGTTGTGAAACATTAACCAAAGAAATTAATAATTTCCTTTTCTTCCCTGTTTCTCTCTAATCAAACCCTTAAAGCTCAGCATCCCCAATTCAAATTCAAACACAACAGCAACAAACACAACAGATCCATAATGAATTCAAAGATATGCCATTATATATGTATAAAAAGAGAGAAGACCCACCGGAATCGACGGGAAGAGGCGGCGGAGTTTCCAAGATGCAACGGTTCAGGTGGGCTTTTGACAGGCTTCTAAGCGGTTTGCTGTGATTGGAGCAATCCAGGCGGTTCAATGGCTCCAGGATCGGCTGGTGTGTCGCCGGTAATAGCATGGGGGCTCCGTGAGATTTGCAGCAAGCTGAGCGGAGGAACCAATGTCGGGTGTGTCGGGTGATGGTTCGCCGGTTTACGGTTCCACGCAATTTCTCCTTCCTTCTTCTGTTACAGCTAGTATGGTGAACCAAATCGGATAAAGTTCTCCGATGATAACTTCGGCGCTCTGTGTTCTCAGATGCAAATTGTTCTCTTCTTCTCAAGTTACTCTGTTCTTCCTTCAAACAACTCTCAAGCTCTCTAGTTCTCACTCGTGCGTTTGGATTTGTTGATGAGATGATGTTGCTCTACGATTGATACGCGTAGGTGTGTTTGTCGAGGCCGGAGATGGAAGAAGCATTGTCGCTCGATGATGTCGATGATGGCGTTACGAGTTGTTGCTGCGTAGTTACGGAACGATGATGTTGTTGTGCTGGATGGTCCGATTCGGCCAGAGCTTTCGTTACCGGGGCTATTTTTGTTGTGCGTTTTTTCTTTCTCCACCTACTGTATTCGGTTTTCCAATTCCTATTGTTCTTTTCCTTGGTATTGTGAAATGTATAAAAGGAATTTGACAGTGATAAACCGTTAGCTTGTATGTATACAAAGTTTATTAAAAAAGGAAGTGAGATTTTTGAAGAAAAGTGTCTAAGGGTTAGCGGTTAGAGGCTGAATAAAGGGTCAAAGTTTTGTGGAAGTTTGTACGTGGAGATCGTTTTAGAGGACTAAGAGTTAGAAATTGAGAGGTTGTTAGAAAGTTTCTGTGTTGTATACGCGAGGGAGGCAGAGTTAGTCAAAATAAGGGTTGGTGGGATATGTACATGAAGAAGGTAGTAAAAATAGGGTTAATTGTTTGGGGCCCTTTAAATGTTAGAAAACTTATCTATTTATAATGCTCCACTTAGGGTTTTCTACATCTAATAGGCCTATTGTCCAACTAATTAACTTAATAAAAATAATAAAGGATAATAATAATAAAAATCCTAATAATACTAATATTAAAATTAATAGTAATAATTCTAATTATACTAATAATTCTAATAATATTAAATAATAATATTAGTTAGTTAATAAAATTGCAATAGATAAAAAAACAAAAATGTTAGTAAAAAGCAATTATATCCAAAAAACAATAGAACCCTTGTAATAATTGGGCTCAATGTTTAGATCTCAAGACACCTGTTAATTACGCTCTTGTTTTAACTCAACTTGATTTATAAGAGAGCGGGTTTGACAATAGAAATGTCAAACCCCATGACTCTTAATTTTGAACCTTGATGGATTAACAGACGTAGATTTGATCGGGCAAATTTTGGTGTATGACATCTGTCTAACAGCTTTACAAGAAATTTGATTAAAGATTATGTCATAACCATTGTCACTTAATTGACTTATGGACAATAAGTTATGAGCTAATCCATCTACTAAAAGAACATTAGTTATAGAGGGAGAATTACCAATACATATGGTTCCTGAGCCTATGATTTTGCCCTTCAGGTTCCTTCCAAACTTCACTTCTCCAGCAGATTTCCGTTCCAGACTTTGGAACATAGACCTTCTTCTCGTCATGTGACGTGAGCACCCAGAGTCCAGGTACCATGACATATTTGTCTTTTGTGCTGTGAAGGAGATCTGCAACAGGAATTATCTTATCCTTAGGTACCCACATTCTTTTGGGTCCTTTGGGGCTAGTCCTTCTCATGTTCTAATTGAACTGAAATTTTACATAAACATTTCCGGAATGTGCAACAGCATTTTTCTTTGTGTGTGTGATATGGAAACTTTTAGAGTGTGATGTGTGTTTGATATCATGAGAATGACCATACTTGAATTGTTCATACAGAGGTTTGTATTTAATGATCATTTCATCAACAGGTTCAAGTTTATATGGGATTTCTCCCTCAAAGCCTATACCTATCCTTTTGTTTCCACTAACACCATAAATCATAGAGGCTAACTGACTTCTGCCTATACTTCTAGATAAGAACTTTCTGAAGCTCGAGTCACATTCTTTCATAATATTGTTAGTGCTTTTCAGAGTTTCAACATCTTTAGTTAATTTTAAAACTTTTTCTTTTAGCTCGGAGTTTTCTATTTCAAATCTCTTAGTTTCAGATGCAAAAATCTCTTTGAGCTTTTTGTATTTGCGACTAAGTTTACTCTTGACTTCCAGAAGTTCTGATAAGCTGGAAACTAAATCTTCTCTAGTGAGTTCAAAAAATACGTCATCAGAGTCTGAATCAGAAGTAGATTCTTCTTCAGCATCAACTGTTGCCATGAGTGCTATGTTGGCTTGCTCATCTTCAAAGTCTGACTCTTGATGATGAATTAGAGTCGTCCCATGTAGCCATCATGCCTTTCTTCTTTTCAAATTTCTTTCTGGGCTTTTCCCTCTAAAGCTTAGGACATTCATTCTTGTAGTGTCCAGGTTCTTTGCATTCATAGCACACTACCTTCTTCTTGCCAGATCTTCTGTGTTCAGAAGATTCTCCCTTTTCAGGTCTCTTGAAGTTCTTGAATCTTCTCTGCTTGCTTTTCCAGAGTTGATTCACCCTTCTGGATAAGAGAGACAATTCATCATCATCATCATCTTCTTCTTCTTCTTCTGACTCTGACTGGTCAGATCCTTCTTCTTCTGCCTGAAAAGCGTTAGCACAGTTTTTATTTTTAGATTTTAAAGCAATAGACTTACCTTTCTTCTGATGCTCATTTGCATCTAGCTCAATCTCATGACTCCTCTGAGCACTTATAAGCTCCTCAAGAGATACTTCATTCAAGTTCTTTGCAATCTTGAATGTTGTAACCATTCGTTCCCATCTTCAGGGAAGACTTCTGATTATCTTCTTAACATGATTAGCTTTTGTGTATCCCTTGTCAAGAACTCTTAATCGAGCAGTCAGAGTCTGGAATCTGGAGAACGTTGCTTCAATGTTTTCATCATCTTCCATTCTGAAAGCTCCATACTTCTGGATGAGAGCCAGAGCTTTTGTCTCCTTGACTTGTGCATTTCCTTCACGAGTCATCTTCAGAGATTCAAAGATGTCATGAGCAGTTTCTCTGTTTGTCATCTTCTCATACTCGGCATGTGAAATGGCATTTAACAATATAGTTCTTGCTTTGTGGTGATTTTTGTACTCTTTCTTTTGATCATCACTCATAGCCTGTCTAGTGAGCTTGACTCCTTGAGTAGATATTAGATGTTTGTAACCATCCAACACTAGATCCCATAAATCACCATCTTTGCATAGAAAGTAACTTTCAAGTCTATCTTTCCAATATTCAAAGTTCTCACCATCAAAGACTGGTGGTCTATTGAATCCATTAAAGCTAGAGTTACCATTGTTGCTTTGTTCAGTAACAGTTGGTGTTGGAGTAGGATTTGTCATAGCGTGTTTTTCTTCCTGAATCTTTTACATAACACGGTTAAGTGTTTGCACCTAGAACCGGCGCTCTGATATCAATTGAAGGAGTGAAAAACACTTAGAAAGGGGGATTGAATAAGGGTTGTTTCTAAAAATGACAGATAAAAAAATAATCACACAGTTATTTTTATCCTGGTTCGTTGTTAACCAAACTACTCCAGTCCACCCCTGATAGAGTGATTTACCTCCACTGAGGATTTAATCCACTAATCAATCTTGATTACAATGGTACTCCACTTAGACAACTTCTAAGTCTTCTAGAGTATACATATCACAACTTGATCACTCTAGGAAATTCCTTTTACAAAAGTAAACAATATTACAAGAGCTTAATGTGCTTCTTAATAAGCTATTAATCACCAAGTGATTTTTCTCTAAAGATTAAGTTCTAAACACTCATTAAGATATTACATTATTTGTGAGGTTGAAGATGAAGTTTCTTTGTTGTTTTTGTGTGACAATGTTTTGGCAGCGTAATGGTACTTGGAGCGAGAGTTCTTAGCTGCTTCAGCATCAAAACTTCTCTTATATAGGCAGTGAGAAATGTGATTGTTGAGTAGCATTTAATGCTTTGCGTGAATAGTAGACTGTTGCATTTAATGTTTCACTCTTTTGTCAACTACCTCGAGCCATGCTTCAACTGCTTTTGCTGACTTTGCCTTTTGTAGCTTCTAACGTTCCTTTTGTCAGTCAGACGGATTTGACGTTGTAGCCTTTTCATCTTGTACTTGCTTCTGGACTCAGACTATTAGAATAACGTTTGAATATCAGAGTCTTCAGCGTTGGTGCAGATGTAACTTCAGTCATCAGACTTTGGAAGTTCTTTGTAGCGTGATACCATCAGATCTTCAGAGCCTTGCTTCTGACTGCCATCTTTTGATGCCTTCCAGATCATGTTCTGATTTTCTCAAGACCATCTTCTAATGTCTTCCATACCATGTTCTGAAGAAGTCATCCAGATCTTCTGGGTCAGAGCTTCTGAATGTTGATTTTGTGCATACTCTCTTAGACTTTTCCTGAAATGGAAAATATGAATAATTAGAGTACCGCATTGTCTTATACAAAATCATATATAACGTTATCATCAAAAATAGAAATATTGATCAGAACATTTCATGTTCTAACACATCCATGTGCTATTGGAAAGGAGAATTTAAGAACTGACTTACCACACTAATTACAAAAGAAATGTCCGGACGAGTGACTGTGAGATAATTCAACTTTCCAACCAATCTCATATACCTTCCTGAGTCAGATAGGGGTTCTCCCTGATTGGGTAGGAGTTTGACACATGGATCCATAGGAGTATCAGCTGGTTTAGCATTCAACAAACATGTTTCTTCCAAAATATCCATAGCATATTTCCGTTGAGAAATCACCAAACCATCTTTAGATTAGGCTACCTCAATACCTAAGAAATAGCGGAGTTTACCGAGATCTTTTGTCTGAAATTGATTTGAGAGATGTTGTTTTAACTAGAGTATTCTCTGCTTATCACTGCCAGTTATGACAATATCATCCACATATACAATAAGATAGATACACCCTTGGGCAGAGTGACGATAAAACACAGAATGATCAGCTTCACTACGGACCATAATAAATTGTTGTACTACAATGCTGAATCTGCCAAACCAAGCTCTCGGAGATTGCTTAAGACCATAAAGAGACTTGTGTAGCCTACAAACCATATTTGAGGACTCACCCTGAGCAACAAACCCAGGTGGTTGCTCCATATATACTTCCTCTTCAAGATCACCATGTAAAAAGGTATTTTTGATGTCAAGTTGATGAAGAGGCCAATGTCGAATGGCTGCAATGGCTAGAAAAAGTCTAACAAATGTCATCTTGGCTACAGGCGAGAAGGTGTCACTATAATCCAACCCAAAAATCTTAGTGTATCCTTTGGCTACCAATCGAGCTTTAAATCGATCAATCTTACCATCTGGACCAACCTTCACTGTATAAACCCAACAACAACCTACTAAAGATTTCCCAGGGGGTAGAGGAACCAGTTCCCAAGTACCACTACTTTGAAGAGCACACATTTCGTCAATCATTGCTTCCCTCCACTCAGGGTGAGATAATGCTTCACATGGAATGTTAGGAATAGAAACAGAAGACAAACAAGTATACTGCAAAGGGTAAATACGACGATAACATAAATTAATATAATGTGGAGAAGGATTTCGTGTTTGACGTATACCTTTTCGAAAAGCAATTGGAAGATCGGACTCAAGTTGCGGGATCGGATCCAATGACGGCGAAGGCGTCGGAGAAGAATCTGCAATGACCTCAGGGGCAGGTACTGTCTCAGAGATAGGTACTTCCTCGGGGATAGGTACGACAGACGTGGGTTGAAGACGCTTTTTCATACCCTAAAATTTTCCCTTCTCATTTTATCTTCAAGGACTCGAGGCATTCTCTTAATCAAGGACCTCCTGAATTAGGGTTTTGGGATTTGCTGAAGAGAAAAGGTGTATCAAGGGTTCCAATAGATTTCATATGGTTTATTAGGGTTCAAGGTATCTCCATGTCAAAAGTCAAGCTTTAATTCCAAGGATTTCTCATTCAAATGCTCAAATGATCCACAGTCGACAAGTTTGACCTAAAAGTCAACTATAGTCAAAATAAAGTCAAACTTCAAGACTTTTGGTCAACATCAAGTATTTGAGGTTATATCAATCATTTGATCAAAGTTTGATCATAACTCATTAATAAAAACTCAGAAATGAACAAAGTCAAAAGGTTCAAATTAGGGCTTTTTAAGGAGAAAGTCAACTCAACTTTGACTTGCCATAACTTTCACATGGAGTATCAAATATTTCTCAACCAAAGCCTATTCTGAAGGAAATTGGATTCTCTACAACTTTGTCTCTCACAAGCCAAGGCCAGAAATGCTTCATTTGGGAGATATAGTGCAAAAGATTATAGGTCTTCCAAAAGGTCAACAAAAACACCTTTTGGGTCAAAGCTCATAACTTGAGCATGGAAGCTTCAATTGAGATGAAACCAAAAGGAGTGATTAGAGGACTCTTTGAGCTTTACAAAAAGTCCTAGATCATCTCCATGTGATAAAAATTGGAAGAGTTATGCTTGACCGAAGTTGGAGAAATTTTGGAAAGTGTATGAAACTCTAAAATGAGTGTAACACGGTGGGAGAACTGACTTTATTTGAAATGTGCAGATAGCATGAGTCGCCACCGACTTTTATTTTATCCAATTTTTAGGAAAGGCTAAAAGAACAGAAAAATACCTTTGGAAAAGATTTTGAGTTCGGGGGGTAAGTTATACAAAGGGAAGGTGTAAGGCACCCTTTGTATCCATGGTTATCCATGGGCTCTTAATTGCTTAGCTCACTTTTGAATTGTTTGAAATGTTTGGATTCGTTTGAAAAGATTTTCGAAGAAGAACTTTAGCTTGTAAATAAGCGTAGTCTTTTTGAATTTGATTTGAAAAGAGTGGGAAAAGAGTTTGAATTTTAGAGCAAGCAATTAGTAGCAACTACCCTAAGTTTGAAAAGTTGTTCTTTTAGTCTTTCGAGTGAAAGGATCTATCCATACCATAAGAGGGCAGGAAGTCTTTCAATTGGATTTGAAGGGTCATCGAGGAATCATTCACCATAAGACTGTCCCTTGCCATAAAGAGGGCAGGTAGTCTAGGGGAAGGATATAATAGTCATTTAATCTTTTTAGGCATCATGCGAGGATACCTTAGAATTAGGGACAAATCATTTACCGAGGCAACATCGAGGGAGTTTCAATAACTTTGAAGGTGACAGGAAACATTGCTTTAGGTATCCTCGGAATCGAGGGACTTTGACTATTTAGTATACTTAGAGGCAACAGGCAACAAGGCAACAATATAAGGCAACAGGCAGCATAAGAAGGGTTACCCTAAAGGTGTGTGTGTGGCACAATCATGTGTTTAATTCAGGTATTATTATCTTGTAATTAGTGACCTAATTCAGTTCAAGGCTTGCACTCCCTAAGATTACTAACCACAGCAGAAAAATAAAGGCAGAATGAAAATCCTACGCTATTACAATAAACACCTACGGGGATGGGGGTAAAATAAAATATAAAATTAACTTGCACATCTTCAGCCTTGATCTTCCTCGAACCCTTGACCGGCTCTTAAAATTAAGCTATGAAAATTAAGAGGAAAATAATATTGGGTGAGTGTAGGAGGTTTTCATTGACTATCCGAGGCAAACCCTATTCTAGGCAAAGAGGCAAAATAAAAATTAAAATGATAATTAAACAAAGAGAGAGTTAGAAACTTAGCTTTCGATTTGACGGCGTGCGGTCGGAGGATGTTGGCCAACCCTGAAAAATGAAGGAAAGAAAGGTAGAAAACTTTTTGTGGCAAATAAATGGCATAAAAGACAAAAGTTTTTGAAAACATTCAGGGTTATGAGAAAACTAGACTCATTAAGTTAACGGACAACACCTACCTAAAGAACCTAAGGCTACTGGGAGTTCTAAATGAATAGAAGTTAACAAACCTAAAAATTAATTATTGGTTTCTAACCTAATTAATTTTAGAATCTCCTAATCCTGATTAAATTACGAACCCTAAATTGATTTTACATTGACTTAAATTAATTAATCCTAATTTAAACTAAATTACCCTAATTTTATTTAAACTATTTAAATTATTAAATTATTTATAAAAACAAATAATTAATTTTAAACCTAAGTTAAATTATTTAATATAAAAAAACTAAATAAAAAATGTTTTATGAAATAGTAACAAAACATTTTTTAAAAGAAAGAAAAATGAATGATAAGAGTAAAAAAAAAAAGAAAAAGAAAAAGAAATAAGGAGAAAAGACAAAACTGAGCGTTGAGATCCAGTGTAGCCTCGGCTGGATGATCTATGGTGGACTCACACGTTTGGAAACGTTGGATCCGCTTGGCAGCATGATCGGACGGTCACGATAAAGATGGTGCACCATACGTGTATACACGATGCACACGGAGGACGCGCGCCAATTTTTGTTTGAATGAGCCAATCGCCTTATGCCACGCGATCATCTTCTTCGCGTCTCCCCCTTGCCCAGATTTGCTATGATCCAGCTTGGGAATTGCTACGATATCTTCGTAGCGAATCAACCTGCAACAGCATACTCCAAAAAGAAACCTTAAACAACGAATTAAACGGATGAAATTGACTAAACCAAACCTTGCAAACTCAGTGATGCCGTTTATTTAGTCTGAAACGGTCTATATCATTGAATCCGAAACTTACACCTTGGAAACCCGAGCTATAGCGTGTTGCATTACAGGGCATATAAATTCCAACCAACAGTTCTAATCGATTCTAAACAACATCACGAACTCGTCAGTAGCATTAGTTCTCATGGAAATACAGTAAGTAATGAAAAACAAAAAAATTCATATGAAGAATGTTATGAACATGATATATGCGGTCTATGTAGTATGAGGCCTATTCAATGATTAATTCTTACTATACAGCACCTTAGGAACGTAATTGGATGACTGAGAAACCTTGAAACCTGTTGGAGACCAAACACGATTTTCTTTGCCTTGTTCTTGAATTTTGGGACTTGAAAACCCTAGCTTTTCCTCACTAATCCATGTCCCCCTTCTGACTGCATGTTTTAGTATATATTTAGGGGCAATTAGGTTACAGAATGGGCTTGGATACCAAGTAATTGATGGAGTGAAAATTTGATTGGAAAATAATATTATTTTTTCTAAATCTAGCCAATCTTGTTCATCTCTCTCAAATCCTTCTTTCCACAAAACTAAGACCATATATTTGACATATTGAGATTTGATTAAAAATCAAATCTTGGATTTAAAACAAATAATTCATATTTTATATGATTTATTAAGGTTTAAGTGAATTAAAATTCAAATAAATAATAATAAATATTATAAAAATAAAATAATTGTTTTAAGAGTAAATATATGGACCCTTGTCACGTTTGGAATCCATGTTTTAGGCCCATTAGTCCAAAAACACAAAATTATGCAATTGGGTTTTTGTGTTTTTCTTGAAAATCGACCATCTTCTGAGCCTCGTATCTTCTTCAATTTTTATCATATGAACATGTTCTAGGGCTTTTTAGAAAGCTCAAAGAGTCCTCCAAAGGCTCCTTTTGGTTTCATCTCAATTGAGTCTACCATGTCCAAGTTATGAGCTTTGAGAAAAAAATGACTTTTTGCGATCTTTTAGAAGGACCTGTAATGTATTGGCTCATATCTCTCAAATGGTGCATTTTCAGACTTGGCATGTAGAGACAAAGTTGTAGAGAATTCAATTTCCTTCAAAATGAGATTTGGATGAAAAATTTCTGAGAAAGTATGAGAAAGATATGGCTGGTCAAAGTTCCGTTGACTTTCATCTAAAAACCGTAATTTAGCAACTTAGGTTTTTGATGATTTCTGATCTTTCCTTGATGAACCATGATCAATCATTGATCAAATGGTGAATCATACTTCCAAATGAGGATGTTGATAAAAAAATATCGGAAGTTTTGACTGTACTTTGACCACAGTTGACTTTTAGATCAACTAGTCGATTATTAGTCATTTGGGCCATTGAGTGAGCAATCTTTTGAATCCGGACTTGAAACTTGGCATGAGGAAACTTTGACTCATATAAGAGATCGTAGAATCCACTTGAGGTATCAGAAGTTCAAATTCCTTGATTAAATCGGAAACCCTAATTTAAAGGTTGTTGCATAGGAGGGAGACTGCATGCTTCCTTCTTGTATATCTTTGAGCATTTGAAAGTCAGATGGACTGAAATATGAATAAATATGTTGGGCAAATTTTGGGGTATGACAGCTGCCCCTGTTCAATTTTCTTAAACTTGAAGATGTAGATTGGCCTGTGTGCCTGTCGGAGTCTGAAGGTAAAAGAGGATTGAACACTAGAATACCCAAGAAATTTGCCCTGGCTGAAGTAGGGACTTTTGCCGGAGACGGGCTTGAAGATGTCGTCCAAGTGTTGGAAAAGATGTATGAGACGGGCTTAAAGATGCCATCTGATCTGGATAAATGCGAAAGTCAGAACAAGTCGTACATTAGACTATATCCGAGCTTGAAGTATTGAGAAGTGTTTGTTGGAGATGGGCTTAAAGATGCCATCCGGCCGTTGGGAAGAGTTTTTTGTATAAAGCAGATGCTTTTCAGACTGGATCATATGCGTTGATTGTACCTGAAGGATAGATGAAGTAATGTCTTACAGAAGACTACCTGGAAAGATTCCTGAATAGATAGATCAATGACTGAGGTAAAAGAAATTAGGCTTTAGACAAAGCTCGGGAAAAAGTGTCTTGTAGAAGATTAACTGAGAAAACTCCTTGAAAGGGCAGTAGATGTCTTAGAACATGTTGGATAAATATGTTGAAGAAGATTACCTAGAAAGGTTGAGATATGTCTTAAACAAGATTAACCTAGAAAGGTATGATATGCCTTAAACAAGACTGACCTAGAAAGGTTATAATACGTCTTAAACAAGACTACCTAGAGAGGCTCCTAGAAAGGATATGATACGTCTTAAACAAGACTACCTAGAAAGGCTCCTAGAAAGGATATGATACGTCTTAAACAAGACCACCTAGAAAGGCTCCTAGAAAGGATATGATACGTCTTAAACAAGACTACCTAGAAAGGCTCCTAGAAAGGATATGAATCATCTTAGAAAAGATTACCTAAAGAGGTTATGATAAATGTCTTAGAGAAGACTACCTAAAAATGGTTCCTAGAAAGGATATGAAACATCTTAGAAAAGATTACCTAGAAAGGTTCCTAGAAAGGGTGAGAAGCTTTTTGATTGTTTCTGAATTATCTTTGAAGAAAGACCCGGAACGAAGTGTCAAAATTGTATTTGTCTTGAATGATTGTTGAGACTGAATCGTTGATAAGATTGTATTTGCACCGCACTTGGATGATAATATTCTTTTGATTATGAAATGACCTGAAAAGGGAAGATTAGTTTTATGCAATGTCATGATGCATGTATTGAGATTCTCGAAATAAACGAGAGTACTGTATGTTATGCATGTATTTATAGATGATGCAGGGATGGACTATATAGTCGAAGCATGTTGATAACTCTTGTATATCAATTGTTGATTGAGAACATAAATCCCTGTATGCTGTTGGAGATGATGATATCCAGCTGGGGATTTTTTATCTTCGCTTGGGGATGAGATTGACTAGAGTGATCTGATCATAATGTATCCTAGGGACAAGAGAAATGAGCATAATATCCGAACAGATTTCTGAGCGGCAACTTTGATAGAAATAGCGAGTTTGAATGAACCATGTTAGGGAAGAAGATTGTGTCGGAAAATCGGCAATGTCAAAGGTATAAATTCCGTTGGGAAACCCAGTTTCTGTTGGGAATAGGTTGCTTGAAGATAACTTGCTATGTGGGGATATATTATGAAATATGCTCCGTGGGGAAGATTCTCCGGGATTTCAACTTTCCATTTCCCCATGTCTTTGAGTACACTTGTGAGAGTACACATGCCCTTGGAATCGATAGCTTGGTATGCTTGACACTTAAATTTGGAATTAGAACTTCAAAGAAGAGACAGATACTGATATCATCTGATGCTAGTATCTAAATAGCATTTGTTGAGATTTGTGACTGATGCGACATGCCCCCAGTGATGGACTAGCTTCTGATTATTCAGTGCCTCTGAGAGATTATATGAATTGTTACCAGATCCCCACCAGTAGATGGGATAATAATATGTCATGCCCCTTGTGTAAACAGGTTTTTTAGCTGATCGAGTCATGCATATGAGACGTCTCTGCAAATTTATTTGTTGGGAGGACTTTTAGTCATTAAATATGCTCCATGCAGATTCTTCCTGATGCCAAACATTTGAAATTATGTAGACAAAATTGTTTTATAATGACACTCATTAAAATGCAATGCATATGTCTGTCTTGGAGTTTTTAAAAACAATTTTAGTAAAACAAAATATGTAAGAAAGTGATATTTGTAAAAACATGCTATCAACTCAAGATTTTTGGTAAACTTTAAGGAGTCAGGATACCCATTTTTTTGTGACAGTATGCTTTCGAACTAACCATGCTTCAGTTAGGACTTTCAAGGGTTGTAACGTGGCTTGATTCACGGTTTAAGAAACAAAGGATAAAGGCTCAAAGTTTATGTGTACCCATCCCAATCTTCATGATGTTCTTCGTGAAGGATAGAAAAACACTTAGAAAGGGGGGGGGTTTGAATAAGTGTAGCTTTAAAAAACTTGACAGATAAAAATAAATTGCACAGTTATTTTTATCCTGGTTCGTTGTTAACTAAACTACTCCAGTCCACCCCCGCAGAGATGATTTACCTCAACTGAGGATTTAATCCACTAATCGCACGGATTACAATGGTTTTCCACTTAGTCAGCAACTAAGTCTTCCAGAGTCTACTGATCACACACTGATCACTCCAGGAACAACTGCTTAGATACCCTCTAAGACTTTTCTAGAGTATACTGATCCACACGATCACTCTAGTTACAACTTGCTTAGATCACTTCTAAGACTTCCTAGAGTATTCTGATCCACACGATCACTCTAGTTCCTTACAACTTAATGTAATCAATTCTAAGAGTATTACAATTGCTTCTTAAAAGCGATAATCACAACTGTGATATTTCTCTTAATCGTTTAAGCTTAATCTCACTAATATATTACAACAGCAATGTAGTGAGCTTTGATGAAGATGAAGATTCTGAGCTTTGGATTTGAACAGAATTTCAGCAAGTTAATAAGCGTTGTTTTGTTCAGGATCGTTAACCTTGCTTCTCATCAGAACTTCATATTTATAGGCGTTGGAGAAGATGACCGTTGAATGCATTTAATGCTTTGCGTGTTCCGTACAGCATCGCATTTAATGTTATACGCTTTTGTCAACTACCTCGAGCCTTGTTCACGCTGTGTCTACTGACGTAGCCTAGAATAGCTTTTAACGTTCCTTTTGTCAGTCAGCGTAGCTTGCCACTTGTACTTTCTTCTGATCTGATGTTTGTGAATACAACGTTTGAATATCATCAGAGTCAAACAGCTTGGTGCATAGCATCTTCTGATCTTCTGACCTTGAAGTGCTTCTGAGCGTGATACCATCAGAACTTCAGTGCTTCTGTTCTCTTGTTCTTCTGATGCTTCCAT